>NC_134788.1:61563886-61805727 GCF_046742065.1 Oratosquilla oratoria
AAAGGTTAACCCATTAAACTCCGATGACAAGATGTCTTGTCATTTGGTCAAATAAAACAAAAAATCATAAAACACCAAAATGTTTGATCAAACACCAGAAAAATATGACGTCAATCCTCGCTTCGCTCGCAGCGAAGCGAGGACTGACGTCATATTTTTCTGGTGTTTGATCAAACATTTTGGTGTTTTATGATTTTTTGTTTTATTTGACCAAATGACAAGACATCTTGTCATCGGAGTTGAATGGGTTAATGGAGGCCCTAACTAGTACTTACTGCAGAATTGATTTCACCATGTTATCATAAAAACCAGGAATCAGTTAAGGAAAGAGAGAGACAACCTTCCCCTGTGCACACTGTTCATATCTGCTGTTGTTCCTCCCATTTTCAGTCATCATCAAATGCTATGACATATGCTCTAATGCCATTCCTATCTGGCCTCTGAGACTGGTCAAAGTTTATCTCAGGGCACTTCCATTGACTTTTACATACATGAAGACGTACGTGCATAGTGCATACGTAGTAGATATATACTATTGTCTACACTGTTCTGTACGTGTGTACATGATGGAGTTCTAGATGTTAACATAATTTGAATTAATTAGACTATCAACAAAGGTAAAGTAGCTAGTTTAAATTATTTAAAGATAAAAATCATCTGTCACTTGACAGTTGACAAATTATTCAGGAATTTGAATTAATAATTATATTTATTGAGTATTTATTAAAAATAGAAATACATTCCACTGGCTATAACTCCCATAGTATAGAATGAATGAAATATTGATACAAACTAAATTCTGGAAACTTCTATAAATGGTACATATCCTGTAACTAGCTATAAAACTATTCTATACTGGACGGTTATTAAATTTTCTCAACCCAAAAAGTATCAATTTTTTTAGATTTTTTTAAACTTGGAAGACTGGTGAAAGAGGTATAGAAGGCAGAGATGGAGGGAGTGAATTTGAGAGGACGACTGAGGATGAGATGGATGGATGGGGTGACAGGTGTGTTGAGCAAGAGGGGAATGTCTGTGGAGCAGGGAAGGGAGGTGGCAGAAGATAAGGATGAATGGAGAAGGGCTGTGTATAGATGATACTGTGATGAAAAGGAATGGGGGAGTTTGGGGAGTGGGAAAGTGTGAATGATACTTTGACGCAGCCCGAAGGGACTTCTTCCCGTCCTCCGTTTTCTATGTGAGGGGACGGAGAGAGGGGGGTCGCCAATTAAGTGAAGCAGCCTTGCTGTGGATGTGCTGTGTCCTGGATTGCTTCTGACCCAGGGTGGTGGGCGGGATGCAGGGATGACCCATCGCCCACGAGGAGCTAAGATGTGAGGGTAGAAGGGATGATGGGTGGGAGTGGGTTTATGCCTTTTGACTTGGCTACCTCCCTGATAAGGGGGAAAAAGCCTTTTGTATATAGATAGAATTATGGTTATGGGTTAAAGCATAAATATCTGGTACACTTAGGCCTAATTTGAAATTGTCTTTATAGCATAATCAGTTTTGAATTAGATTAAAATGGTTCGTGATTTTCTTTACTCTGATTTCTATTTTTCATTGCTTCACTTGTAGGCCTATTGTATTCACTAGTAACCATGATCAGTAGCCTGTTTCTATTTCGTATATTTCAAACCACTAAATTTCTTTGATAAATGTATGATTTTCATATTCTGAAGTAGCTTTATCATAATCTAGCATATATCTATTAAAGGAAAATGTGATAAAATTACCGAAAATGAAGGAAAAGAAGATTCACTGGGAGACACTGCTTCAGGCAGAATCTGCAGCTGTTTGTTTACATTAGTTAGTACTAGTAGCACACAATGCTGTCACATGGTGGCAGCACAAATTGATGTTTATTCATGTTGAAGTAAAAGCATTGCAGTATAGTACAAAATATTATATATATATATATATATATATATTTTGGAAGGAGGCCATTTATGATGCATGCGTTGTTGAAGTCAACAGCTGCGATAGCGTTATTATTCGTCAAAAGAGCCCTCACCCACTGCTCAACATGGACCGCTACAAACGCGGAACTTAAAAGAATCACCATACTTCTTACCAACAACAACTATCCCTTGGCAGAAATAAATAACGTCATACAACATCGACTAGACAACTTTATGCGTCAACAGGAACAACATTTAGCTACACAAAATTTAAAACTCTTTTACAAGGGTACTATGTCTTCAGCCTATAAGGATGACGAAAAAGCCCTCAGGAATATAATCTACAAGAATGTCACACCCACCGACCCGGCTTTAAAAATTGACCTCGTCATCTACTACAAGACACGGAAGACATCCAACTTGGTCATAAAGAACAGCTGCCTACCCAAGACAAGTGATATGCAAAAGGTGAATACCATGTACAAACACACATGCTCCAGTGGCAACTGCAGTCGCTCTAACTCCAAGTACATCGGCGTAACCACCACAACACTGTCGAAGAGGATCTCAGCCCATTTGCAGGACGGCGCCATAAGGAGGCATTACTTATACGAACATGGGCTCGTACTCAAAAGGCACCACATGGAAAACAACAACACCATCATCGAGAGAAACAACGACACCAGAAGACTAAGAATGACAAGCGGTGCTCATTTTCAACCAAAAACCTGCTATCAACATCCAGCAACAGCCCAAAATGTCTTTACCAACCAGAAGGCAGAGAATGATTCCCGTGCGCTGCCCGGTGATCCACTCCTCACCGCTATATACTGTCCCATAGCCACTTCGATTCATTCTCCGTCATCAATTTGACCAGCCCACACCTCCTGAAGATGGCCAGTTAAGGCCGAAAGACGTCTCGAGAGATATACACCATGGACTTCAGCAATCTGCTTAAGAACCTGCTTCCAGACGACTGCACGTTGGTGCGCAACTTAGAAAAGCATTTCAACAAGCATAATAATGCTATCGCAGCTGTTGACTTCAACAACGCATGCATATATATATATATATATATATATATATATATATTTATATATGAGTGGCAGGGTGGTGAGATAAACACCGAGAACCATTGAAGTTTTATTAACTGACGTTTCGCTCTTAACAGAGCTTCTTCAGAGTGTACAAACATAATCGGGAAATCAACAATTATATATCTTGCATCATTCCGCGTTCCTTCCTTAACCCACCCCCTCCCTCCCTCTTGTACCCTTCAGCTCCTGTAAGATCATCCAGCCGGACATTTTGGACAGCTTGATAAAACCATCATGATGGTTACAGCAGGGCTGGGATGCTATAAAAGCTGCTTCTACTATTTTTCTTTTTTTCTTGTCTAATCCTTGTTTTAATATTTCCACTCCGTCCCAGTTAGGTAAATGCCCGTATTCCTCCGCATGAATCACCAGGGCGTTTGATGTTCGGTGGGCCCTCAGGTCGCTCTTGTGCTCATATGTCCGCTTGTGTATGCCTCTTCCTGTCTCCCCAAAGTAGTTTAGGTCACAGCCACCACATGGGATTCTGTAAACCATGCTGTTGTTATTATGTTCATTTCTACTCTTACCTCTCACTACTTCACCTATCTTCGTACTGGATGTACTGGCGATCTTCAGCCCTGCTCTGCGGAGCAAATGTCCTAACTCTTCTGTGTGCTTGGAGTTTGGAACTACAATGAAGCCACCTTCCTTAGTCTCCTTTTTCTCATCATTTCTCTTTTCCATTATTTTAAAAGCTATTTTCTTCAAACTATGGAGTAACCCTTCTGGATATTTTAGTCCTGAGAACACTTTAAAAATATATTTGATTTCTCTGTCAATATGTTCTTCACTACATACCTGGAACGCTCTGAGAAAAAATCCAATTATTACTCCTCTCTTTATCCTTTCACTATGTGCTGAAAAGTAGTGGATGAGGTCATTTTTGTTGGTAGCTTTTCTGTGAACCGAGAAACCCACCGTGCCGTTATCCTTCCTCCAAATTAATACATCCAAGAAAGGTAACTTTTGATCCACCTCGTGTTCTACTGTGAACTGAATATCCCTGTCTACCATGTTCAGCCTATTAAGTTTGGTGGTGAAATTGGTTTTCTCCAGGGCAATGACTAGGACGTCGTCTACATATCGAAACCAATGGGTCCCTCTTCCCATAATTTTCATAAAATGATCTCTCTCCAAAACTTCCATGTATAATGATGCTAGGACTGCACTGAGTGGACTCCCCATTGCCAGACCACGTATCTGACAATATTCCTCATCCTGGAACATGAACGGTCTGAATCTGATACACAGAGAGACTAATTCCAAAAAATCATTTCTTCCCACTGGTAAATCCTGGTCATCTATATTACCGATGGCTTCCTTGGCTGCTGTTAGTGCCCCCTCTGCGCAAACATTTGTGAACAAAGCAGTTACATCATAACTTATCATGACTTTCTGTGAGAAATCCACATTATTGAGTCTCGTGATTAGGTCACTTGAGTCCTTCAAATGGCCACTGCTAAGTGCCCCCAAACATCGAGATAACGGTTTGGCTAAACACTTCGCTAACCTGTGGGGAGCGCTGCCGATACCTGACGTAATGGGTCTCATCGGTATACCCGGCTTGTGTGTCTTTGGTAATCCCCTCATCCTGGGTGGTCTTGGTGCTTCTAACAATCCCACAAGTTTCTTGCCTCTGTTGGTTCGCATTAAAATCCTCCTGGCTTCTTTCTTGAACCGTATCCCTTCCCGTTCTGCGTTTCCTAAGGGTTTTTTCTCATACGTGGATGTATCGTTGAGTAAATCCATCATTTTGATGTTGTAGTCTGTCCTGTTTAATATGACAACTCCTCCTCCTTTATCTGCACTCGTGATAACTAAGTCTCCGTCACTTCCTAAATTTTCCAAAGCTATCTTGAAATGCCTAGGGATGCTACATCGATTAAGATTTGCTAAAGCATGGAAACACGTCAACAATCCCTGTTTAAAACCTTTCTCTACATCACTGTCATCCCATCTATAGTTTTTATTTATAAAATCAGAAAAACTTTTGTTACTCTCACCGGTATCGAACTTAAGACCGAGCGAAAGGGCTTGTTTTTCGGTGTCAGATAGTTGTCGGTTTGAAAGATTCACTATGAGATCAGCATTGCCCACTTCATTCCAATCACTTTGTTCACAGAGTAACTCCAATTTCTTTTTCAGTCTCTCACTTTGCACTGATTTCTCGGGATCAAGTTTGCGTAGAAGGAATGATGGTAAACGTACCTGGCTGGTGCTGGCTCGTAGATTTTCAACTTCGTTACTCAGGTCCTCACAGGCCTTGGATAGAAACACTTCTGCACTGTTACTAAAAGGGACTCCTTCCTTCCTGAGCTGTTTTGGCGCTTCCCTAGGTAGAACTTTCTCATCCACTACTTTTCAGCACATAGTGAAAGGATAAAGAGAGGAGTAATAATTGGATTTTTTCTCAGAGCGTTCCGGGTATGTAGTGAAGAACATATTGACAGAGAAATCAAATATATTTTTAAAGTGTTCTCAGGACTAAAATATCCAGAAGGGTTACTCCATAGTTTGAAGAAAATAGCTCTTAAAATAATGGAAAAGAGAAATGATGAGAAAAAGGAGACTAAGGAAGGTGGCTTCATTGTAGTTCCAAACTCCAAGCACACAGAAGAGTTAGGACATTTGCTCTGCAGAGCAGGGCTGAAGATCGCCAGTACATCCAGTACGAAGATAGGTGAAGTAGTGAGAGGTAAGAGTAGAAATGAACATAATAACAACAGCATGGTTTACAGAATCCCATGTGGTGGCTGTGACCTAAACTACTTTGGGGAGACAGGAAGAGGCATACACAAGCGGACATATGAGCACAAGAGCGACCTGAGGGCCCACCGAACATCAAACGCCCTGGTGATTCATGCAGAGGAATACAGGCATTTACCTAACTGGGACGGAGTGGAAATATTAAAACAAGGATTAGACAAGAAAAAAAGAAAAATAGTAGAAGCAGCTTTTATAGCATCCCAGCCCTGCTGTAACCATCGTGATGGTTTTATCAAGCTGTCCAAAATGTCCGGCTGGATGATCTTACAGGAGCTGAAGGGTACGAGAGGGAGGGAGGGGGTGGGTTAAGGAAGGAACGCGGAATGATGTAAGATATATAATTGTTGATTTCCCGATTATGTTTGTACACTCTGAAGAAGCTCTGTTAAGAGCGAAACGTCAGTTAATAAAACTTCAACGGTTCTCGGTGTTTATCTCACCACCCTGCCACTCATTTTGTCGTCCATTCCTTAACATATATATATATATTATGGGAAAGGTGGAGGGGGAAACACGGGTCTTTATCTGATTATCGAGTTTATTCCTGACCGGTTTCGCTTACAATAGCTTCTTCAGAGGAAGCTATTGTAAGCGAAACCGGTCAGGAATAAACTCGATAATCAGATAAAGACCCGTGTTTCCCCCTCCACCTTTCCCATAATTTGTCCCAATGTCTCTCTCTATATATATATGTATATATATATATATATATATATATATATATATGTATATATATATATATATATATAGTTTCACTCTCCTTACAGGAAACAACTACAAATACATGACTACAAACACTTACCCAGACTGACAACGATAGCTTGTCAGTATTGTACATTTTTTTTATTATTGATGGATTGTTTTTTGTTTCCATCTGGAGAGACCAGTGTACACATACACTGCAC
This sequence comes from Oratosquilla oratoria, assembly GCF_046742065.1. NCBI lineage: Eukaryota > Metazoa > Arthropoda > Malacostraca > Stomatopoda > Squillidae > Oratosquilla > Oratosquilla oratoria. Next base: position 61,570,556 of record NC_134788.1, read on the forward strand.
ACACTCACTATTGCCTCCAAAAATAAAGGCAAAACTATACAAAAACTGCTAAATTGTGCAACTGGTAAAACCAAACAGGGAAACCATGTTAAAAAAAATAATTTTATTGGACTTAAGGAGTCGGAGTCGGATAAAAAATTCCGACTCCGACTCCGATTCCAACTCCAGCTAAAACCTCCGACTCCGACTCCGCAGCCCTGGGTACAACATAAATGTAATGAGGCTAAGGATAAAAGAGACAAAGCTTAGAAGAAAAAAAAAAAAAAACAAGCAAAGCAAATGGTTAATGTACATCAAACTAAGATATGATTATGTAAAAATATTCAGAAATGAAAAGAGAAACTATGAAAAAATAGTAGGAAAAAGCAAGGAAGAACCTAAACTATTTTACGGATATGTAAATGGCAAGCTGAAGAATAAACAAGAAATAGAAAAGTAGCACCAGGGTAAATACAAATATACAGAAGAACTGGAAATTGCTGAAATTATGATCAACCACTTCAAATCAGTATTCACAATTGAAAACTCACCTAACTGTGAGGAAATAGAGAAAGATATCCCCCTCAATGAAAGAAATAATTGTAACACAGAAGGAAATCGGTAACCAAATCAAAACCCTTGATGTCAGAAAATTGCATGGTCCAGACGGAATTGCAAATTGGATACTGAAAGAATGCATGGAGGAATTAACAGGTAAAATATACAATATAATTAGATTCTCACTTCAAGAAGGAAAAGTGCCATAAGACTGGAAGAATGCAAATATTGTACCGATTTATTAGGAAGGAAACAAGGAAAATCCATCAAATTACTGACTGGTCTCCCTGACAAGCACAGTAGCAAAAATTTGTGAAAAGGTCATCAAAAATAGATGGGTTAAACATCTGGAAGGAAAGATTATAGTGAATCTAAATCAATTTGGATTCAGACAAGGAAGATCATGTACAACAAACTTGATCTGGTTCTACTTGAGATTAATAGATGTAATACAAGAGAGAGATGGTTGGGCAGACTGTGCCTTTCTGGACCTACAAAAGGCATTTGATAAGGTACCACACAAGAAATTAATAAGGAAAATAGAGTATTTAGGCATTAGAGGAAAATTATTGGAATGGATGAAAGACTTCCTGACTGGAAGGAACATGAAAGTAGTAATTAGAGATGAATTCTCAAATTGGGTAGAAATGATAAGTGGTGTCCTGCAGGGATCTGAATTTACTCAGAATCAGTAGACAGTGTGTGCAAATGTGTTTGTGATGATCTTAACCTGTGGGCTGAATCAAAGCGATGATAATGCAACACAATTTATTAACCCATTCAACTCCGATGACAAGATTCTTGTCATTTGGTCAAATAAAACAAAAAATCATAAAACACCAAAATGTTTGATCAAACACCAGAAAAATATGACGTCAGTCCTCGCTTCGCTCCCGAGCGAAGCGAGGACTGACGTCATATTTTTCTGGTGTTTGATCAAACATTTTGGTGTTTTATGATTTTTTGTTTTATTTGACCAAATGACAAGAATCTTGTCGTCGGAGTTGAATGGGTTAAGATGACTCACTACACCTGGAAAATGAGACTCGCTACACTAGGAAAATAAAGTGGGAAATGAAACCACAATTAGTGAGTACATTGAAATTAATTTTTGATGATATTCAAAAGGACAAAAAAAAAAAAAAATGAGGAGGGCTATGATGCAGATGGTGCAAGAAGGGAGTATCAAATAGTGAGAGATAAGGAAAACAGACTGATATCAAACAAAAAAACTTAAATATTATAGACAAAAGATGCCTGAGGCAGGATTAAATATCACAGAGTTATACAAAATAATAGATAGTTTAACAACAAGAAGGAATTATTACCAGAAGGATACTCTGATGAAATGCTAGCAAAAATGTTTGTTGATTTTTGGCAATGAGATTAAGAATATTGAGGAAACATTTAAACAAGTTCATCTGTGTGTGGCAAATAAATTGATGTTTCCACAGTAAAGTTACTGAATTATAAACAAAATGACAGAACCATGGTGAGTTCTATAGTGAGCAGAGTGAAACCAACTTGATGTCAGAATGATTCAGTGCCTCTATTGGAAATAGTAAATTGTAAAACCCTTGAGGATATCTTGCAGGCATTTCTGGAGATAGTACATACATATATTAAAGGCATCCCCCCCCCTTATAAGAGAGGTAGCCAAGAAACAATGGCATAAAAACCACCCCCATCTATTCCATTACCTATCACACTCCACTTCCCTCCCTCTTATCTTGGCACCTCCTGGATGACAGGTCATCCCTGCATCTTGTCCACTGCCCTGGGTCAGAAACATTATCACAAGACACAGCACATCCATAGCAAGGCTGCTTTATTAAATTGGTGACCCCCTCTCCATTCCCTCATGCAGAAATGGAGAAGAATAGAAGAAATCCCTTTGGACTGCATCAGTTTATTTTTCACACATACTCCCTCAACCCCCATTCCACCTCATGGATCACATCATCCAAATACAACCATTCTCCATCGACCCCTGTCTTCTGTCCTCCCCCGTCCTTCCTCAACCGATATTCCCCTCTTCCCCATCTCATCCTTGGTTGCCCCTTCATGTTCACTCCTTCCACATCTGCCTTCCACACCTCTTTTACTAGTCTTCCTTCACTCATTCTTTCCATGTATCCAAATCATCCCAATACTCTTTCATCCACCCTATCACCCAACTCCCTTTCCGCCCCCATTCTTCTCCTCACCTCATTTTTCACTTTATCCAGCCTAGTAACCGCTATCATACTTCTCAGACACCTAATCTCAAACACATTCAAACTCCTTCTCTCCTCCTCTCTTATGTTCCATGTTTCTGCCCCATACAGTGCTGTTAGCACTGTCACTCCTTCATACAATCTCCTCTTAGCATCCATTCCCAAATGTCTATTTCTCATTACAGTTTTTAATTCACCAAAGCATTTACTCGCTTCTTTCAGTCTACATTCTTCCTCCACCTCCACTTGTCCTTTTCCTACCACATTTGCACCCAAGTATCTAAAACTATCCACTTCCTCCAGTCTCCCTTAATACTCACTTCCAGTGTAACCCTTTTGGTGTTGAGGGTTACATAAGGAGGACTTAGTGCGGGCTAGATAAACTTCCAAAACGTCACTTTTTTTTTTTTTTTTATATAAAATTGGAATTTATCTAGTTTCAATACACTATTATCATACAGTCTGGCTCAAAAAAGAAAAGATCACTAATACACGTTGCACAGCTTTCTTTCACAATTGTTATCTATATAGTTTTGAGCACTATGGCACCTCACTCACTAACTTCTAGTCCTTAGAGCACATCTCACACCAACCTCCTGGTCGTGTGCACTGGGGTTTTGTTCAGGGAAATGCTGAGTTTGGTGAATTTTAAGGTGCTTTCAGTCACTTTGTTAACGTTTTTAGTGGGGTTGTTTCGCCCTATACAATTTTGTTCTAGGTTCATAATTTTCTAACATGATATGTTGTATACATAATATATATCCAGGGGGAAAGGGTTGAACAGTATTGTGTTCCCGTGTGTTAATCTGGGTTGGTGATTGATGGTATTTATCGTGTGTTCGTGTGTGTGTTTGCTTCCGGGCGCCCAGCAAAAACTGCTGATTCAATTGGCGTCAGTTTGACGATCAGAACAGATGTCAATGTGCCATGATGTCTGGTGCATGGTGATGCTGTATGTGGTGTATACACCAGTCTGCTGCCACTTTCACCCCTTGTACATCTCATCACCTTACTTTTACCCACATTTATCTTCAACTTCCTTCTTTCACACACATTCCCAAGTGATGAAAAGCTAGCAATTGTGAAACCCATATTTAAAGGCAAATTAGATTCATAGTGTTTAACCTTTTATAAACCTGTATCAAATTTAACATTTCTATTTATCTATACACCAGGGGCTTTTTTTTCCCTTACCAGGGAGGTAGCCAAAGTTGAAAGGCATATACCCACTCACAGCCATTTCATCCTTACCCATTCCACTCCCATCCACCGTGCTTTCCTTCATCAAATTTCACCTTCTCATGGATGATGGGTCATCCCTGTATCTTGCCCACTGCAGGATACATTTCTGTCTAGATCAATTGATAGAATGCTTGAACAAATGAAACATTTTACCAGATAATCAGTCTGTATGTAGACATTTTTATTCCACTAAAACTTCTTTAAGTATGGTGATGGATGAGGGAAAATATGGTCTCTTAATCCTACTTGACCTGAGTGCTGTTTTTGATACATAGCTCATTACTTGAAGCTTGTAAGACTTGTAAGCATTGAAGGTGAAACATTAACCTATTTAGAAAGTTATCTTAAAAACATAACCTGTCGTGTATTGGGTCCTATTTCATCTTCCATTTATACCATTGAACTGTCAAATTTGCTAAGAAAAAAATCCTTCTTTTAATTCTAGATTATTTGTTGATGATAGTCAGTTCCACATGTCCCTGAGTAACATAATGAAAACCAGAAAAAAAATTTGATGATATAAGACAAGTCAAGGTTTGGATACTAAAGAAATGAAATTAGATGATGACAAATCAGTGCTTAAAAGTTGTGAAGAAAACTTAATTAAACAGCTCTTTGGGCTACGTCAATTTAATATTCACATGTAATCCCTATGTTTCTCTTAGCCTATAGTTTAATTCCACTGCCAATCCATCCTTTCCTGCCACATGCCAACCCAAATACCTAGAGCTATCCACTTCCTCCAGCCTTTCTTCTTTAAGGCTTACTTCTAACTCACTGCCATCCTCTTCCCTTGTACATCTTACTACCTTACTTTTACCCACATTTGCCTTCAACTTTCTCATATCATATACCCTCCTAAATACCGTCACAAACTCCCTTAATTCCTCTGACCCTGCCACAACCACAGTGTTGTCAGCAAACAGCAACTGGCTCACCTCCCACTTTTCTCCATTTTCTTTAACCATCTCCAGACCCTTGCCTTTACCTCCTGTACTACCCCATCCATGTACCAGTATTAGGAGTATTAAACACAACTACAAAAGAAAAAATATAAATTTAACATTTGTAGTTTTTGATACTTCTTTTGCTTGAGTCATAGCATTCAGTGAACACAAGTCTTTAGCTTTTTAAATGTCACTTTGCTATCACTACTCTCAATGTCATCTGCGAGCTTGTTAGACAGTCTTAGTACACATCTTGCAAAAGCTCTGAAACCAGTTTCCAAGTTGCTCCTGAACTCATCTAAGCCATTCAGTTCTAGGCAATGGGTCAGCATCATATATGTCTGGTTGGAACTCTCGTAATAGATCTCTTATATATCATGGTTTCCCAAACTTTAAGGCTTGCTAAGTCAAGACACATATATTATAAATGATTCTTGCACTGATTGGTAACCAGTGTACTTCAATTAATGCTGGTGGGATTCTTGCTCGCCAAGACAAACCCTTAAAAAGTCTTAAAGCCCTATCCATAACATTTTGTAAGCTCTTCAGAAGATAATTTGGTATGCTGTAATAACATATGCAAGCATTGTTATTATTTTCTGATCTATTTCTTTTTAACAGCAAGGTTCTTGTTACTCTTATGACATTATTAATTTGATCATGAAATGTCAGTTTATAGTTAAGTGACACTCCTAAATCCTTGACCACTCCTTTCATTTTCATATTTTCCCCCTGACAAGGGATGTAGCCAAAAAACAATGGCATAAGATCCACTCCCAACCACATTCCATCCCCACATACTCCACTCCTATTCACCCCCCTCCCTCCTTCTTATCTTGGCTCCTCCAGGATGATGGGTCATCCCTGCATCTTACCCACTGTCATAGGTCAGAAGCAGTGTAGCAAGACACATCACATCTGCAGTAAGGCCACTTCATTTAATCAGCAAGCCCCCTTTCTGTCCCCTCATACAGAAAAAGAGAAGATGTGGAGATCCTTTGGGTTGCGCCGAAATACCATTCATACATACCCCCTCCCCCACCTACTCCCCTTCTATACATCACAGCATCATCAATACCCAACCAATCTTCACTCACCCCTATCTTCTCCTTTCCTCAACAAATATTCTCCTCTTTCTCAATGCCCCTTTTACCCTATCCATCCATCTCATTCCTGGTACCCCCTCATGTTCGCTCCTCCCACCTCTGTCTTCCACACCTCCTTTACTAATCTTTCCTCACTCATTCTTTCCGTGTGTCCAAACCATCCCAATACTGTTTCATCAACCCTATCTCCCAACTCCCTTTCCACCCCCCTCCTCCTCACCTCTTCATTTTTCACTCTAGTGGGAGGTGAGTCAGCTGTTTGCTGATGATACTATGGTTGTAGCAGGGTCAGAGTAGGGATTAAGGAAGTTAGTGATGGCATTTAGGAGGGTATGCGATAGGAAAATGTTGAAGGGAAATGTGGGTAAAAGTATGGTAATGAGATGTACAAGGGAAGAGAATAGCAGCGAGTTAGAAGTAAGCTTTAAAGAAGAAAGGCTGGAGGAAGTGGACAGCTTTAGATATTTGGGTTGGCATGTGGCAGGAAAGGATGGGGTGACAGTGGTAGTAAACTGTAGGCTAAGAGAAACAAGTAAATGCCTTCAGAGATTTAAAAGTGTCATAAAAAATAGGCATTTGGGAATGGATGCAAAGAGGAAAACATATGAAGGGATGATTGTGCCGAGGGTACTGGGGCAGAAACATGGAATTTTAGAGAGGCAGAGAGGAAAAGTTTATATGTGTGTGAAATTAAATGTTTGAGAAGTATGGTTGGAGTTAAAGGTATGATAAAGTGAGAAATGAGGTAGTCAGGAGAGCTGGGATGGAAAGGGAGATGGCAGATATGCTTGATGAAAGAGTATTGGGATGGTTTGGACACATGGAATGAATGATTGAATAAAGATAAAAGAGGTGTGGAAGGCAGAGGCAGATGGAGTGAACTTGTGGGGATAACTGAGGATGAGATGGATGGACAGGGTGGAAGGGGTGTTGAGCAAGAGAGGAATGCAAGGAAAGGAGATATGAGTGAGTGGAGAGTGGTTGTGTATACATCAACATACATATACCAAGGCTTTTTCCACCTTACTAGGGAGGTAGCCAAAAAGGAAAAGGCATAAAATCATTCCCACCCATTCCATCCCCGAAAACACTCCACACCCCTCCACCCTCCCTCCCATCTTAGCACCTCCTAGATGACGGGTCATCCCTGCACCCTGTCCACTGCCCTGGGTCAGAAGCAGTGTTGCAAGACACAGCACATCCACAGCAAGGCCGCTTCATTAAATCGGCGACCCCCCCTCTCCGTCCCCCCATATAAAGGAGAGGACGGGGAGAAATCTCTTCGGGCTGCGTCAAAATTTTGCTCACACACACTACCTCACCCCCCATCCCCCCGTCCATTCCACCTCATGCATCACAACATCTTCCATATACTGTACAACCATTCTCCATTCACCCGTCTTCTGTCCTCTCCCGTCCTTCCTGTGTATACATGATACTGTGATAATAGGAAGGGAGGGGATGGGGGTTAGAGAGTGGTGATATTTGAATGATATGTTAATGCAGCACGGAGAGATTTCTCCCTGTCTTCTCTTTTTCTGTTTGGGGATAAAGAGGTGGGGATTCGAAAGGAGGAGGATTATATTTCTAGTGTTCTGTGCTTTGCCTTCAATTTTATATAAATTCTCAGTGGTTTGGCATCTGTGTTACTGGCTCTGGGTAGTGGACATGAAGCCAAATGTGACAAGGTTGCTTCTATAGTGGCCCTGTTTAGGGCAGGGCATTCTGTAAAAGAAATATCTGAAAATACAGGAGTTACAGTGCATTCAGTGCAACACTGGTTGTTACATTTCAAGGATGGTGGGGGAGCAGTGTTGCACTATGCAAAGAGACACACCACCTAATAACCTAGGGTTTTCCTGCTGAATTTGTGTAGCAAATTTATGAGAATTGTCTATCATGCTTATTAACATTTAAAGTGCATGATGCGAGTTCCTGGGTCTGCCACAACACTGATGTGGGGTAGGTAGTGACCCCCCCCCACACACGCCATCCTTGAAAACAGAGTTGCACTGAGTACAACAACCAGAGTTGCACTGAATACACTGTAACTCCCGTATTTTCAGAGATTTCCTTCGCAGAATGCCCTGTCTCAAACAGGGCCACTATAGAAGCAATCTTGTCACATTTGATTTCATGTCCACTACCTATAGCCAGCAACACAGATGCCAAACCACTGAGAATTTACATAAAATCAAAGACAAAATACAGAGTTGAATCTCGAACAGCACCAAGCCTGAAAACACTGCATACCCTGGTGGCAGCCAACCTTGGTCTCGCTGCCAGACATGCGAAAAAATATCTGGCTCGCTCGGGATATTGAGGGCAAGGGATTTGCAGTGATAGGTAAGGCTTGATTGATTAGATTATTTTTTCTCATTCTAAGATAATAGATGTAAACATATAATAGATTTATTTATGGGCTTCTGGTACTATTTCTGCTAAAATTCACTTGTTTACACACTAATCCTGGTTGGGGGGGTCAAAAGTGTTCCCTAATAAATGAAAACCAAGTAATTTGCTGTAGAAACTAATAAATGATTCACAAGAGTTACACACTTATTTCTGACATCCTTAGTTATAAGGTGTGTGTAAACCTTTGATTTTTTTTACTAATATTTCTTATTTCCAGTTGACTGTGCTTTTATATCCTTCATCACACTTTTTTTTTTTTTTTTTTTTTTTTTTTTTTTTTTTTTTTTTTCCTAGGGCTTTTATTATTTCCCTATTAATTTTCACATTACCAATCACCTAAGAAATTGCTACAGGCCACAAATATCCACATAAGTAATTTGTAGCTCCTTTGAAGTGGCTGATTCCACTGAATAACTATAGCTCAACAAACTTTTCCAACCGTGTGCCTAGTTTTAGTGATTGATAGAGGTGAGGGGTGAATCTAACTTAACCTAGTTGTAGGAAGGGAGAAGTTGGGACAGATTGACTAGAAATAATTGATTCCTCACTCAAGGACATAACAAATCAACATTTTATTTCGTTATAAGCTTGTGGTGGTATTTTTGTTGAATTTCGCTTGTTTACCCGAAAAATGGAAAAGTGGCTTGCCGCAGAAATTAATATCAGATTCTTTTGAATCTCTCCAATATTGATTCATGACATCCCTGATTGGTGTGTGTATAGTAGTCCTCTCTGAAAATTTGACAGATATCTTATATCCAATTATGCTATTGTATACTACTCTTTTTACTTGTGTCCTCCATCTGTAATATTTATTGAGCCACTCTTCTGCCTTATCATTTCCTGATTATATATTGTCCCAATCTGTGTTTGTTCTACACAACTCCATCATTTTTAGTATTTGTTCAATCTTTGACATCTTTCTTCTTCCTTTAACCTCTTCAATACGAGTCAAATTCTTGCATGCATCATCAAATTCCTAATGTACAATGCATCACTGGGGTATTGGCTGCTTGTTATTGTGGCAAAGTAGCATGCAGTCGATACTTTAGGGTCTATATGTGGCGCCCCTAAGGACCAGAGCCACACATCATTTTGTCTATGATAGAAGAAATTCTGTTCATAGAGAAATGATGACACTTTTATACTACTCCGTTATGCTGTCCCCCAACCCCTTGTTGCTGTCCTGTACCATTTCTCTGAGTATTCTCTTTCTGATTGGGGGAATTCCCTGTGGTGGGGTAAAATAATACTGCCACCAAGTTTTCCAATTTGTATCGTTATAGGAGAGAAGAAAGGGACGGGGAGAGGGACTAGGCATCCTTCTCCCTGTAGCCCCAAGGGGCAATTTCCTAAAACAAAAAGAAAAGGCATAAGGGGTGCTGGCGGGCCTCGGGCCAGCACCCTAAGGTTTGGGTCTTTTAATGTGCGTGGATGTGGTACAGATGAGAGTAAAAGGGAAGAGATAGGTAGTATGTTTGTGAGAAGAAAGTTGGATGTGTTGGCTTTGAGTGAAACTAAGTTGAAAGGGAAGGGTGAGTGTATGTTTGGGAGTGTAAGTGGGAGGTTATCAGGAGTGAAGAGAGGGCGAGGGAGGGAAGGGGTGGCTATTCTAGTAAGTGAGGAGATAGGTAAAGGGGTAGTGGAGTGGAAGGAGGTTTCCTCAAGGATAATGTGGATGAAGGTGAAACTGGGAAAGGAGATGTGGGTCTTTGTAAGTGCATATGGGCCGGGCAGTGAGAAGAGCATGGAAGAAAGGGAGGCCTTTTGGATAGATTTAAATGAGTGCATAGAGGGTTTAGGAAGAAATGTCAATGTAATAGTACTGGGAGACCTTAATGCTAGAGTGGGAAATGGTCCAATCGATGGAGTGGTTGGGAAGTGTGGAGTTCCAGGAAAGAATCGTAGTGGAGAGTTGATGGTGGAAATGTGTCTAGAAAGAGAGTTGATGATAGCAAATACAGTGTTTCGGAAGAAAGTCAAGCTTAAGTACACATGGGAGAGGGTGGTAGATAGAGTGCTAATGGATTATGTAGTGGTAAATAGGATTATGATAGGAAGAGTTAAGGATGTACATGTACTAAGGGGAGAGGGTGGGGGAATATCAGATCATTTTTTGGTGGAAGGTAAGTTGAGAGTGGAGGATAGATGGAGAAGGAGGAAAGGGACAAAAGGTAGGGAGGTTCTTAGAGTGAACTTGAATGAAAAGGAAAAGGAGAAGGAGTACGAAAAGAAGCTGAAGGAGGAGTGGGAGGGAGTAAAGGATAGAGCAGAGATGGGTGTGGAGGAGGAATGGGGATGGTTCAAGGAGGGAGTCTTAAAGTGTGCAAGGATGGTGTGTGGAACAAGAAGGACAGGGGGAAATAGAAGAAAGGGTAGTGAATGGTGGGATGAGGAAACAAAGAAGGTTGTAGAAGAGAAGAAGCGAGCATTCACAGATTGGTTACAAAAGAGGACAGGGGAGTCATATGAGACGTACAAAGAAAAGAAAAGAGAAATAAAGCAAAAGGTAAAGGAGGCAAAGAGGAGAGCAGATGTGAAATGGGGTAGGAGTATGACAGAAAAATTTGAAAGTAATAAAAAGATGTTTTGGAAAGAAATTAAGAGAGGAAGAGGAGGCGAATCAAGTAGGGAAGAAAAGGTACAAGGTACAGATGGAGAGTTGATAATGGAAGAGATGGCAGTGAGGGGAAGATGGGCAGAATATTTTAGGGAGTTGCTGAATGTGAAGGAGGATAGGGAAGGAAAGATAGCTGCAGTGGGAAATACGAAGAAAATGAGAGTGATGAGTGAGGAGAATGGAGGAGAAATAAGGAAGGATGAGGTGAAGGCAGTTGTAAAGATGATGAAAGCAGGTAAGGCACCTGGTCTGGATGGATGTCATGCAGAATGTCTGAAAAAGGGAGGTTCAGTGATGGTGGACTGGTTGGTGAGATTATTTAATGTTTGCTGGAGAGAGGGTAGAGTACCGGAGGACTGGAGTAGTGCCTGTATAGTTCCTCTTTACAAGGGAAAAGGGGACAAGTGTGAATGTAGTAATTTCAGAGGGATTAGCCTGTTGAGTGTAGTAGGGAAGGCTTATGGGAGAATCTTAATTGAGAGGATTAGGAGAGGAACAGAAGGAGTAATTGGTGAGGAACAGTGTGGATTTAGGACGGGTAGAGGTTGTGTAGATCAGATCTTTGTGGTAAGACAGATATGTGAGAAAGCTATAGGAAAGGGGAAGGATGTTTTTTTGGGCTTTTATGGATCTGGAAAAGGCTTATGATAGGGTAGACAGAAAGGCACTGTGGGAGGTTATGCAGATTTATGGGATAGGAGGAAAGCTTTTGGGAGCTGTCAAGAGTTTTTATGTGAGTAGTAGAGCATGTGTTAGGATTGGAAATGGAGAGCGTGAGTGGTTTGAAGTAAAGGTGGGACTTCGTCAAGGATGCGTTATGTCGCCCTGGCTGTTCAACTTATACATGGATGGGGTGGTGCGAGAGGTGAATGCTAGGGTAGTGAGTCAGGGATTGGAGATGGTTAAAGAAAATGGAGAAAAGTGGGAGGTGAGCCAGCTGTTGTTTGCGGACGACACTGCGCTTGTGGCAGGGTCAGAGGAGGGATTGAGGAAGCTGGTGGCAGAGTTTGGGAGAGTATGTGATAGAAGAAAGCTAAAGATGAATGTGGGTAAAAGTAAGGTGATGAGATGTACAAGGGGTGAAAGTGGCAGTAGACTGGAAGTGAACATTAAGGGAGAGCGACTGGAGGAAGTGGATAGTTTTAGATACTTGGGTGCAAGTGTAGCAGGAAAAGGAGGAGTGAAGGTGGAGGTAGAATGTAGATTGAGAGAAGGGAGTAAATGCCTTGGTGGTTTAAAGAGTGTAATGAGAAATAGACATTTGGGAATGGATGGGAAGAGGAGACTGTATGAAGGAGTGATTGTGCCAACAGCACTGTATGGGGCAGAAACGTGGAACATAAGAGAAGAAGAGAGAAGGAGTTTGAATGTGTTTGAGATGAGGTGTCTGAGAAGTATGGTGGGGGTTACTAGGCTAGATAGAGTGAGAAATGAGGAGGTGAGGAGGAGAACAGGGGTGAAAAAGGATTTGGGAGAGAGGGTTGATGAAAGAATATTAGGATGGTTTGGACACATGGAAAGAATGAGTGAAGAAAGACTAGTAAAAGAGGTATGGAAGGCAGATGTGGAGGGAGTGAACATGAGGGGACGTCCTAGGATGAGGTGGATGGATGGGGTGAAGGGGGCTTTGGGGAAGAGGGGAATGTCTGTTGAGGAAGGAAGGGAGAGGACGGAAGACAGAGGTGAATGGAGAGTGGTTGTATATGGATGATGTTGTGATTGCATGAGGAGGAATGGGCGGGGGAGTGGGGTAGTATGTGTGAGTAAATTTTGACGCAGCCCGATGGGATTTCTCCCCGTCCTCTCCTTATATGCAAAGGGGGACTTAGAGGGGGGGTCGCCGATTAAATGAAGCGGCCTTGCTGTGGATGTACTGTGTCTTGCGACACTGCTTCTGACCCAGGGCGGTGGGCAGGGTGCAGGGATGACCCGTCATCCAGGAGGTGCTCAGATGAGAGGAAGGATGGGAGGGGTGTGGAGTGTATTTAGGGATGAAATGGGTGGGAGTGTTTTTATGCCATTCCCTTTTTGGCTACCTCCCTTGGAAGGGGGAAAAAGCCTTGGTATATGTATGTATGTATGTACAATGCATCACACCACTCGTTTTATAAAATATGAAGTGACTGCCGTATTACTTGTTTTCTTTCACTCTTAATAATGATAAACACAGAAAACATGATCAAATCAGTTGACAGAATTCAGGAGTCACTCAGCTACAACTACAAAATAAATATAAACAAGACACTGAGGCCGGCATCCTCGCATACCCACAAGCACCTCATGACGTCTACATAGACGTCATCGTATCAAAGAGGTTAAACTTCTTCATTAATACTAGCCATTTGTTCCCTTCCCCTATTGCATTTATGTTAATGCCCCACTGTATTTGTATATGCTCGTGTTACATCTATTACAAACTCAAAAAGATAATGTTGAACTTATATATTTTCTTACAGGTCGAGGGTAAATATCAACATCTCCTTGGAAAAGGTATCTAAAGATTCTGTATATTCATCATGTAATAGAGAGAATCTCGTGTGGCATATGTGGCACACCTATCTCGTGAGTCATCTTAAATATCACATGATGGCTCACATTGGAGAGAAGCCTTTCCAATGTGATTTGTGTGTTGCAACTTTCTCACGAAAGGATAGTCTCAAACGACACATGGTGACCCACACTGGAGAGAAGCCTTTCCAGTGTAACCAGTGTGATTCAGCTTTCTCAGGTATGACTGGTCTTAAATATCACATGATGACCCACACTGGAGAGAAGCCTTTCCAATGTAGCTTGTGTGATGAAACTTTTTCACGAAAGGATAGTCTCAAACGACACATTGTGACCCACACTGGAGAGAAGCCTCTCAAGTGTGACCTGTGTGATGCAGCTTTCTCTCACAAGGGTCACCTCAAACAACACATGTTGACCCACAGTGGAGAAAAGCCTTTCCAATGTGACCTGTGTAATGTACCTTTCTCACGAAAGGGTGATCTCAAACAACACATGGTGACCCACACTGGAGAAAAGCCTTTCCAATGTGACCTGTGTAATGCAACTTTCTCACGAAAGGGTGATCTCACGTGTCATGGGATGACCCACACTGGAGAGAAGCCTTTCAAGTGTGACCAATGTGATGCAGCTTTTTCATTGAAGAAGTATCTTAAACAACATATGAAGACCCACACTGGAGAGAAACCTTTCAAGTGTGGCCTATGCGATAGAGCTTTCTCAGGGTATAGTAATTTCAAATATCATGTGATGACCCACACTGGAGAGAAGCCGTCCAAATGTGACCTGTGTGATGCGGCTTTCTCACGAAAGAATGAGCTCAAACGACACATGATGTCCCACCCTGAAGAGAAGCCCTTCAAGTGTGACTTGTGCAATGCAGCTTTCATAACAAAGAGTACACTCAAAGATCACATAAAGACCCACACTGGAAAGAAGCCTTTCAAATGTGACCTGTGTGATGCATCTTTCTCAGGGCGTAGTGGTCTCCAATATCATATGATAACTCACACTGGAAAGAAGCCTTTCAAGTGTGACCTGTGCGATGCAGCTTTCTCAGGGAATAGTGCTCTCAAAAGCCATGTGAGGACTCACACTGGAGAGAAGCCTTTCAAGTGTGACCTTTGTGATGCAGCTTTCTCACAAAATAGTAATCTCAAACGACACATAATGACCCACACTGGAGAGAAGCCGTTCAAGTGTGACCTGTGTGATGCAGCTTTCTCACAAATGAGAACTCTGAGTTATCACATGGTGACCCACTCTGGAGAGAAGCTTTTCAAGTGTGACCTGTGTGATGCAGCTTTCTCTTGGAAGAGTGCTCTCAAACGACACATGGTGACCCACACTGGAGAGAAGACTTTCCAATGTGACCTGTGTGATGCAGCATATTCAGTAGAGAGTAATCTCAAACAACACATCATGACCCACACTTGAGAAGAAGACTTTCAAATGTGACCTGTGCGATGCAGCTTTCTTAGCAAAGGGTGATCTCAAATTACACATAGTTACCCTCCCTGTAGAGTCTTTCCAGTGTGACCTGTGTGATCCGGCTTTCTCACAAATTATCTCAACACACGACCCACGCTGGAGAGAAGCCTTTCGAGGGTGACCAGTGCAATGGTTTTCTTAGAAAAAAAAAAAGGCATGTGGTGACCCGTGCAGGAAAGAAGATTTTCCAGCATTTTCACGAAGGTATTTCAAATGTCTTGTAATTAACTCGCACGAAAAGTTGATCTCGTGTATTGCGTGATTACCCATGCTGGTGAAAGGCCTCTCTAGTGTGACCAGGATGTTAACTTTTCTGTGTGATGGTACTTGCAGTTATGATGTACTGATCCATTGTTGTAGACCTTTTGGCTGATGAGTCGTCACAAACACATACTGTTGTAAATCTTTGTTTACTCTCGGTTGTGCAATTATTTGATTGGCCTATTGCATAGTTACGTTTTTGCTTGTTCATAATCAAAGATTCTTAAGTGATCCATTAAGTGCATGAATGGTTTTTGTAATTATGAAACACCATCGAAAATATTAGAAAATGGTGTGACTGGTGGATGTCATGATGGATACAGTGCTGCTTACCTAAGAGTTGTGTAAAGTTGTCTGTAGTATACGCCACTGTTATTTGCAATTTTTGATACTGTATATCTACAGTAATATGTATATCTACAGTAATATATTCAGCAGTATTTAAATCATGGAGACACAAACCCCACAATTTATTGTTTTCATGAAGTTCACGAGATCATTTTGTGATGGATGATAGCAGTTTACAATTAATTTATATACAGGCATTTGGAGGAGGGCAATCATTTCCTCATGATTATCTGACTCATGATAACTTTTGTGACAGATAATTTCTGACATGTATCATGACTCCTCCATGACCTTGTTATGGTGGAATAAATAAAACTAATAAAGAAATCTGCGACAGTATTATTAATGCAAAAGAAGTATGGCATGATACAGAGCAACGTGTGTTCTCAACCACTGTTGATAAGATACTAATACATTGATGTTGGTACACATAATGGACGGGAATACAATTCCATTAGCATGAACCCACTAGATGGTTCTGCACAGAGGTAAATACTTCTACATATTCACATAGTGGTACAATACATTACGAGTATATGACAATATAATCACAATACTTCTGACTACTACTTAGCTCGGCCACCACATTGCCTTCAACTTTCTCATATCACATGCCCTCCTAAATACTGTCACAAACTCCCTACTTTGACCCTGCCACAACCACAGTGTCATCAGCAAACAGCAACTGGCTTACCTCCCACTTTTCTCCATTTTCTTTAACCATCTCCAGACCCTTGCCCATTACCCTTGCCTTTACCTCCTATACTACTCCATCCATGTACCAGTATTAGGAGTATTAGACACAACTACAAAAGAAAAAATATAAATTTAGCATTTGTAGTTTTTGATACTTCTTTTGCTTGAGTCATAGCATTCAGTGAACACAAGTCTTTAGCTTTTTAAATGTCACTTTGCTATCACTACTCTCAATGTCATCTGCGAGCTTGTTAGACAGTCTTAGTACACATCTTGCAAAAGCTCTGAAACCAGTTTCCAAGTTGCTCCTGAACTCATCTAAGCCATTCAGTTCTAGGCAATGGGTCAGCATCATATATGTCTGGTTGGAACTCTCGTAATAGATCTCTTATATATCATGGTTTCCCAAACTTTAAGGCTTGCTAAGTCAAGACACATATATTATAAATGATTCTTGCACTGATTGGTAACCAGTGTACTTCAATTAATGCTGGTGGGATTCTTGCTCGCCAAGACAAACCCTTAAAAAGTCTTAAAGCCCTATCCATAACATTTTGTAAGCTCTTCAGAAGATAATTTGGTATGCTGTAATAACATATGCAAGCATTGTTATTATTTTCTGATCTATTTCTTTTTAAGAGCAAGGTTCCTGTTACTCTTATGACATTATTAATTTGATCATAAAATGTCAGTTTATAGTTAAGTGACACTCCTAAACCCTTGACCACTCTTTTCATTTCCATATTTTCCCCCTAACAAGGGAGGTAGCCAAAAAAACAAAGGCATAAGGTCCACTCCCAACCACATTCCATCCCCACATACTCCACTCCTATTCACCCCCCTCCCTACTTCTTAGCTTGGCTCCTCCTAGATGATGGGTCATCCCTGAATCTTACCCACTGTCATAGGTCAGAAGCAGTGTAGCAAGACACAGCACATCTGCAGTAAGGCCACTTCATTTATTCAGCAAGCCTCCTTTCTGTCCCCTCATGCAGAAAAAGAGAAGACTGGGAGAAATCCCTTTGGGCTGCGCCAAAATACCGTTCACACATACTCCCTTCCCCTCCCCCACCTACTCCCCTTCTATGCATCACAGCATTATCAATACTCAACCAATCGTCACTCACCCCTATCTTCTCCTTTCCTCAACAAATATTCTCCTCTTTCTCAATGCCCCTTTTACCCTATCCATCCATCTCATTCTTGGTACCCCCTCATGTTCACTCCTCCCACCTCTGTCTTCCACACCTCTTTTACTAATCTTTCCTCACTCATTCTTTCCATGTGTCCAAACCATCCCAATACTGTTTCATCAACCCTATCTCCCAACTCCCTTTCCACCCCCACCCTCCTCACCTCTTCATTTTTCACTCTAGTGGAAGGTGAGTCAGCTGTTTGCTGATGATACTATGGTTGTGGCAGAGTCAGAGTAGGGATTAAGGAAGTTAGTGATGGTATTTAGGAGGGTATGCGATAGGAAAAAGTTGAAGGGAAATGTGGGTAAAAGTATGGTAATGAGATGTACAAGGGAAGAGAATAGCAGTGAATTAGAAGTAAGCTTTAAAGAAGAAAGGCTGGAGGAAGTGGACAGCTTTAGGTATTTGGGTTGGCATGTGGCAGGAAAGGATGGGGTGGCAGTGGAAGTAAACTATAGGCTAAGAGAAATAAGTAAATGCCTTCAGGGATTTAAAAGTGTTATAAGAAATATGCATTTGGGAATGGATGCAAAGAGGAAAACGTATGAAGGGATGATTGTGCAGAGGGTACTGGGGCAGAAACATGGAATTTTAGAGAGGCAGAGAGGAAAAGTTCAAATGTGTGTGAAATTAAATGTTTGAGAAGTATGGTAGGAGTTAAAGGTATGATAAAGTGAGAAATGAGGTAGTCTGAAGGAGAGCTGGGATGGAAAGGGAGATGGCAGATACGCCTGATGAAAGAGTATTGGGATGGTTTGGACACATGGGATGAATGATTGAATAAAGATAAAAGAGGTGTGGAAGGCAGAGGCAGATGGAGTGAACTTGTGGGGGTAACTGAGGATGAGATGGATGGACAGGGTGGAAGGGGTGTTGAGCAAGAGAGGAATGCAAGGAAAGGAGATATGAGTGAGTGGAGAGTGGTTGTGTATACATCAACATACATATACCAAGGCTTTTTCCACCTTACTAGGGTGGTAGCCAAAAAGGAAAAGGCATAAAATCATTCCCACCCATTCCATCCCCGAAAACACTCCACACCCCTCCACCCTCCCTCCCATCTTAGCACCTCCTAGATGACGGGTCATCCCTGCACCCTGTCCACTGCCCTGGGTCAGAAGCAGTGTTGCAAGACACAGCACATCCACAGCAAGGCCGCTTCATTAAATCGGCGACGGCCCCCCCTATAAAGGAGAGGACGGGGAGAAATCTCTTCGGGCTGCGTCAAAATTTTGCTCACACACACTACCTCACCCCCCATCCCCCCGTCCATTCCACCTCATGCATCACAACATCTTCCATATACTGTACAACCATTCTCCATTCACCCGTCTTCTGTCCTCTCCCGTCCTTCCTGTGTATACATGATACTGTGATAATAGGAAGGGAGGGGATGGGGGTTAGGGAGTGGTGATATTTGAATGATATATTGATGCAGCTTGGAGAGATTTCTCCCTGTCTTCTCTTTTTCTGTTTGGGGATAGAGAGGTGGGTATTCGTAAGGGGAGGATTATATTTCTGGTGCTCTGTGCTTTGCCTTCAATTTTATATAAATTCTCAGTGGTTTGGCATCTGTGTTACTGGCTCTGGGAAGTGGACGTGAAGCCAAATGTGACAAGATTGCTGCTATAGTAGCCCTTTTTAAGGCAGGATATTCTGTAAAGGAAATATCTGAAAATACAGGAGTTACAGTGCATTCAGTGCAACACTGGTTGTCACATTTCAAGGATGGTGGGGGAGCAGTGTTGCGCTGTGCAAAGAGACACACCACCTAATAACCTAGGGTTATCCTGCTGAATTTGTGTAGCAAATTTATGAGAATTGTCTATCATGCTTATTAACATTTAAAGTGCATGATGTGAGTTTCTTGGGTCTGCCACAACACTGACATGGGGTAGGTAGGTAGTGCCCCCCCCACCCCACCACCACCACCATCCTTGAAACCAGAGTTGCACTGAATACACTGTAACTCCTGTATTTTCAGAGATTTCCTTCACAGAATGCCCTGTCTCAAACAGGTCCACTATAGCAGCAATCTTGTCACATTTGATTTCATGCCCACTACCCATAGCCAGCAGCACAGACGCCTTAACCACTGAGAATTTATATTAAATCGAAGCAAAGCGTGGAGCTCCAAAAAAGTAATCCTCCCCCTTTCAAATCTCGAACAGCGCCAAGCTTGGAAACACTGCATGCCCTGGTGACAGCCAAGCTTGGTCTCTCTGCCAGGCATATGAAAAAATAGCTGGCTCGCTCGGGATATTGAGGGCAAGGAACTTTCAATTTGTGGCATAATTACGGACGTCAGCATTGTTGTGTCCAAACTTATGGCAGCTATTGTATATTACAATAACTGTGATCTTCAGCATGGTTATATATTTGGTTGGTTGGCTTACATCACAGTGACTGTAATATGGATATCTTTGTACATTTTATCTTTTCTCTGATGATGGGATTTGCAGTTCATTTTAGAAATGTGTTAGAGCATTTGGTAGGCTGGGAGCTATTGGATAACATCAATTTCATGTCAAATATTTATGCTTGCATACTTCTGGAATTTTACCAGGTGAAATGAATCCAAACACAAAATGAAAGAGGTATTGTTGCAAGGAGTCAAGTAAATGAAAGCGAATTAGTAAAGAAAGCTACTGATGAAGTTCAAAATAGGATGAAAAGGAGAAATGATATAATGTTTGGGTTACCAGAGCAGGTATAACCTGCTGTGAACTTAAGTCTACAGGCTGATGAAATGAACCAGAATTCTATTATTGTTAAGGAAATGTGTAGTGAGGTAGGTATGGAAATTTTTCATAATGGTATTTTGCAAGAGAGGAGAGCTGTGGTGGAAAGGGAGTTGGGAGATTGGATTGATGAAAGAGTATTGGGCTGGTTTGGATACATGGAAAGAATGAGTGAAGAAATAATAGTAAAAGAGGTGTGGAAAGCAGAGGTGGAGAGTGAACATGAGAGGGCAACCAAGGATGAGATGGATGGATAGGGTAAAAGGGGCATTGGAAAAGAGGGGAATGTCTGTTGAGGAAGGAAGAGAGAAGACAGAAGATAGGGGTGGTAAAACTGCAAAAGCAAATGCCTCTAATTGCTCAGTCAGTGATGCTTCAGGTCCAGTGTAGTGTACATAGTGTAAGTTGAATGTAATGTTATAATAATGAGGATATATTTACAACTGATGAAATGGATGAGCTTAAAGGGAGATTACTGGAAAATAATCAGCCTTATCAAGTGATTGTTTTACAGGAAGTGTGTCCAGAGCATTGTAGGTTTGAAAGGGTATTTACAGAATATATTGAAAGTTATGAGTTGATAGAAAAAAGTAGTAAATGTAGTGGAAGGAAGAGGCTTGATTAGTTACAAAAATTATGAATTTGCAATAGATCTATAGTGAAAAATGAAATGAAATCCTTGCTTCTCAGTTTGATATACAGGAGACCAAGTGTCAATGAAGAAAATAACAAGCTTTTGAAGTCAATCAAGGAAATTAGTATGAAGTTGTTGTTGTCGTTCCCTAGACTGTCTGTCCAAGCAGTCCCGTCTCCCCAAGGAAGGCCACAGCCAAAACTGGGTTTTCCCACAAATCCTTTATAGAGTGTATGTTGTGTAGTTTGCGTGCATGATTGTGTATAATGCAGTCTTCCATTATGTGTTGTATGGTATGGGGTGAAGTGTTACATCCTGGGCAGCTGTTCACAACACGGTCATCCAGCCTCTTCTGGTAGCTTAGAAGTGCTGGGTGGTGACCGCATCGCAGTCTGGCCAAGTGGACTCTGTCCTTTCGTGGGAGAGAGGATTCAGAAGGGTGGATATCAGGGGGTCTGGCATGCAGCAGGGTGTTGTCTTTCAGTGTGTTAATGGAGCGGTGAGTGATATGATTATGAATATGTTTCCGGAGGCTGGTATTTGGTGGTTGTGGAGGAAGAGAAGAGAGTATCTGTGCGTAATAAAGGTCTTTGGGTGTAGTTTTAATGTTTCTTGGTGTGTGTGGGTGTTCTGCTATGTAGTGTAGTGGGTGTGATGTGTTTGTGGTGGCTGCAGCAAGTGTTTGTGTGCCTCTCATGTCGAGGTGGTCCTTGACTTTGAGGACTTTTGTTTCATTGTGTAAATGGTCTGTAGGTGTTGTATTTGTGCAGCCTGTAATTGTTTTTAGGGCTTTGTTTTGTATGATTTGAAGGGTGTTGTGGTGTGTCTCACTGAGATTAGGAGCCCATGCAGGACTCGCATAATTCATCACTGAGCGTATGCATTGTTTGTATATTGTTATATTAGTTTGTTTTGTCCAAATGTTGTTCCAGTGATTGACTTAAGTGCGTTAAGTCTAGGTCTGCATTCGTTTTTTATGTTTGTGAGATGTTGTTTGAAAGACATGGATGTATCGTATGTTACACCAAGAATTTTCGGTGTGTTTGTGTGTGGTATTAGAGTGTTGTTGATCCAGAGATGAGGTATGTATTTGTGTTCTTTTGTCCAGTTGGTGAGAAGTGTTGCTGTAGATTTGGTTGGAGCTATTTTGAGTCTGTTTGTGATGAACCATGTGTTGAGTGTGTCAAGGTAAGGCTGGATTATTTCTGCAGCTTTGTGTTACGATGTGTGCATGTGATTGTTATGTCGTCTGCGTAGGAAGAGATTTGTATTTCTGAGGTGTCTGGTGTGGGTAAGTCATGCATGTATAGATTAAATAATGTGGGGGATAGAACTGAGCCCTGTGGTACTCCGTTCTTAATGTTTCTGATGTGCGATGATTGGCCATTATATGACACATGAGCATTCCTGCCTGCCAGATAATTGGCCAGCCATCTTTTGGTGTTATTGTGCATGTCTGTGTTATATATTTTATTTGTTGGGTTGTGGCGGGGGATAGCATCAAAAGCTTTACTAATGTCCAATGTTATAAGAAGTGTTCTGTGGTGGGGCCTATCTGAATTGATGCCATCTAAAATTCTTTGTGTGAGGTTTGTCAGAAGAGTGTTTGTGGAGTGTAGTGGCCTAAAACCGTGTTGTGAGTCAGCAAGGGGAATATATGGTGTGACAAGTTTAAGTATTAGGCGTTCAATGACTTTAGAGGGGGTGCAGAGAAGTGTGATTGGGCGGTGCGATGTTGGGATTGTTGGGTCTGTGTTCGGTTTTGGAATGGTGATTATTTTACCATGCTTCCAGATGTCGGGTATAGTGTTGTGTGAATAGCTGTAGTTTGCAATGTTTGTGAGTGCGTGTATACCTTGTGGTCCAATGTGTTTTAGGTGGATGTTGCTTATGTTATCAGGGCCACAGGCAGATGAGTGCTTGAGATTATGCATTATGAGTTTTGTCTGACTGTCTATGAAGGGTGTATAGTCTGAGTCTGTGGGGAAGTCTTTCTTACGTCGAATGGTGCGTCGGTCGTCAGGGTGAGATGTAAGATGGCTCGTCTGTGCAAAATGACGTATGAGTGCGTTTGCTTGTTGTCTGTTTGAGGGTAGATTATCTGTTGTTGTGATTATTGCTGTGTGAGAGCGTGTAGTGTTAGTGTTGGATAGTGTGATGCTGTTGAGTGTTTTGTACAATTTGCTGGTGTTTGTTTTGTGATCAAGTGTATTGATAAAGTTTTGCCAATTTTGTGTTTTTTGTTCATGTATTTTATTGGCAATCACAGTGTTTAGTGTTTGTATTTGGTCTGCTATGTTTTGAGGGATAGGTGTGGGGGTATTGTGTTTAACCCCTTCCATACGGTGCCGCACACGTAGGCGTCATGGACTTAGATCTCGGTGGCAGCAACCAATGCCAGCCGTACGACGTGTCGTAATAATACTCGCATCATAAAATATAGTCACCGCTCATATCGATCGTTCTCTCTTCACCCGTGAATTTTGATAACCATAGAAAATGCGATTACAAACGAATTAGAAAGAATGTCATTATGGAGGGGCGACTACAATAAATATAATCAAGACGCCGATATGGCAGCCTCGCGAATACACTCGCTCCCCATGACGCCTACGTGTGCGGCACCGTATGGAAGGGGTTAAGTGTGTCATGTTGTCTGATGAGGCCTTGGATTTCTGGTGTGAAGTTGGGGTTGTGTGATTTTCTGTTGCCTCTAGGGATGTATCTCTTGTCTGCATTTTGTATGATTGTATTAAAAGCGTGCACAGCATTGTTTATGTTTGTGATTGGTGTACTGTTAAGTGTTTCAAAATGTTGTTCTGTCTCTTCAGTAAAGGCTTCCCAGTTAGCTCTCTTGTAATTGGTGTAAGTGTGTCTGTGGCCAGCTGGGGTGCATCTTGTTTTGGTGGTGATGATGATTGGAAGGTGGTCAGAGCCAAGGGCTCCGACCACTCTCCATGATGTTGTTGGGGTTAGGCAGGGGGAGCAAAAGGTGATATCAGGAGAGGAGGGAGTGTAGAGGGCTTGGTATGGGATATGTGTATGATTATGCGTGTTGTTCATGATAGTCAATGAGTCGAATTGAGTCTGTGTCAGGGTTGTCGACAAACCAGGCAGACGACTTGGCGTTGAAATCACCACATAGTGATGTGTGTATCCTGTTTGTTTACATTGTTCTTGACAGGCTGCCACTTTGTCTTCTCAGTACAAAAATCCAATTTAAGAAATTCACTGCTCTCTCAATTCACTGTGTATTTATTGTAATTTTGTTACAAGTAAATTTCTTCTTTATATTCACTTAACAAGTCCACTTCATGTGATTTATATAATCTACAATCATATTCTGCATAGCTTCTCTATTTTTCTTATCTTTCTGAGAACACTTAAATAAGCTACCTACACTCCATAGATAATTGGTAAATTTGCATGACATAAATATAGATTAAATGAATAAGTTGGAAAGAGGATGATGGTGAAAGGAGTCAGCAGCTACCATCCCTCCCAATCTCCCTGGTCCCACAAGAGTCATGAAGCAGATACTTATAGAAATCCTTAATTTTGATTTTTAATGGCTTGATATGTGAAATCTGAATGCATCATCATCACATTGAGGAGTTGTTAATGTAGGAGAGAACATGTTTTATTCTACATTTATCATAATTGCTGTAAATATAAATTATAAGTAAAGATGTGTATAAACTGATCACTTCTTTTCCTTGACTTTAACTCCAAATAATTAGTTTCTTACCCTATCAAGTTTTGAAATTCTTGTTATAATTGTAGAATGACTGCTCTTTCTAGTAATTGAAACAAAAATTTCCTATTTTATGAACAAAGTGGAGAAATATAATATTTTATGAAGGAGGCGAGGAATTTGTGTGTCGCTGGTGGCTGTGTGGAGCAGGAGTCTGAAGGACTACCAACTGTACCAAGCTGCATGGCAGAAATTGAGTGTAATTTCTTATTGGAATGGGCTTTAGCTATAGGTAGTGATAGGTAAGACTTGGTTGACTCAATTATTTTTTCCCACTCTAAGATAATAGACATAAACATATTATGGATTTATATATGGGCTTGTGGTACTATTTCAGCCAAAATTCACTCTTTTACTCACAAATCCTGGTGGGGGGGCAAAGGTATTTCTTGATAGATGGAAACCAAGTGATTCGCTGTAGAAATCAATAAATGATTCACAAGAGTTACACACTTATTTCTGACATCCTTAGTTATAAGGTGTGTGTAAACCTTTGATTTTTTTTACTAATATTTCTTATTTCCAGTTGACTGTGCTTTTATATCCTTCATCACACTTTTTTTTTTTTTTTTTTTTTAGGCTTCTTTTATTATTATTCCCCTATTAATTTTCACATTACCAATCACCTAAGAAATTGCTACAGGGCACAAATATCCACATAAGTAATTTGTAACTCCTTTGAAGTGGCTGATTCCACTGAATAACTATAGCTCAACAAACTTTTCCCACCGTGTGCCTAGTTTTAGTGATTGATGGAAGTGAGGGGTTAATCTAACTTAACCTAGTTGTAGGAAGGGAGAAGTTAGGATAGATTGACTAGAAATAATTGACTCCTCACACAAGGACATAAAAAATCAACACTTTATTTCGTTATAGGCTTGTGGTTGCATTTTTGTGGAATTTCGCTTGTTTACCCGAAAAATGGGAAAGTGATTTGCCGTAGAGATTGATATCAGATTCTTGTGAATCTCTCCAATATTGATTCATGACATCCCTGATTGGTGTGTGTATAGTAGTCCTCTCTGAAAATTTGACAGATATCTTATATCCAATTATGCTATTGTATACTACTCTTTTTACTTGTGTCCTCCATCTGTAATATTTATTGAGCCACTCTTCTGCCTTATCATTTCCTGATTATATATTGTCCCAATCTGTGTTTGTTCTACACAACTCCATCATTTTTAGTATTTGTTCAATCTTTGACATCTTTCTTCTTCCTTTAACCTCTTCAATACGAGTCAAATTCTTGCATGCATCATCAAATTCCTAATGTACAATGCATCACACCCCTCGTTTGATAAAATATGAAGTGACTGCAGTATTACTTGTTTTCTTTCACTCTTAGTAATGATAAACACAGAAAACATGATCAAATCAGTTCACAGAATTCAGGAGTCACTCAGCTACAACTACAAAATAAATATAAACAAGACACTGAGGCCGGCATCCTCGCATACCCACAAGCACCTCATGACGTCTACATAGACGTCATCGTATCAAAGAGGTTAAACTTCTTCATTAATACTAGCCATTTGTTCCCTTCCCCTATTGCATTTATGTTAATGCCCCACTGTATTTGTATATGCTCGTGTTACATCTATTACAAGCTCAAAAAGATAATGTTGAACTTATATATTTTCTTACAGGTTGAGGGTAAATATCAACATCTCCTTGGAAAAGGTATCCAAAGATTCTGTATATTCATCAAGGAACAAAGAGAAACTCGTGTGGCATATGTAGCACACCTATCTCGTGAATCATCTTAAATATCACATGATGGCTCACATTGGAGAGAAGCCTTTCCAATGTGATTTGTGTGTTGCAACTTTCTCACGAAAGGATAGTCTCAAACGACACATGGTGACCCACACTGGAGAGAAGCCTTTCCAGTGTAACCAGTGTGATTCAGCTTTCTCAGGTATGACTGGTCTTAAATATCACATGATGACCCACACTGGAGAGAAGCCTTTCCAATGTAGCTTGTGTGATGAAACTTTTTCACGAAAGGATAGTCTCAAACGACACATTGTGACCCACACTGGAGAGAAGCCTCTCAAGTGTGACCTGTGTGATGCAGCTTTCTCTCACAAGGGTCACCTCAAACAACACATGTTGACCCACAGTGGAGAAAAGCCTTTCCAATGTGACCTGTGTAATGTACCTTTCTCACGAAAGGGTGATCTCAAACAACACATGGTGACCCACACTGGAGAAAAGCCTTTCCAATGTGACCTGTGTAATGCAACTTTCTCACGAAAGGGTGATCTCACGTGTCATGGGATGACCCACACTGGAGAGAAGCCTTTCAAGTGTGACCAATGTGATGCAGCTTTTTCATTGAAGAAGTATCTTAAACAACATATGAAGACCCACACTGGAGAGAAACCTTTCAAGTGTGGCCTATGCGATAGAGCTTTCTCAGGGTATAGTAATTTCAAATATCATGTGATGACCCACACTGGAGAGAAGCCGTCCAAATGTGACCTGTGTGATGCGGCTTTCTCACGAAAGAATGAGCTCAAACGACACATGATGTCCCACCCTGAAGAGAAGCCCTTCAAGTGTGACTTGTGCAATGCAGCTTTCATAACAAAGAGTACACTCAAAGATCACATAAAGACCCACACTGGAAAGAAGCCTTTCAAATGTGACCTGTGTGATGCATCTTTCTCAGGGCATAGTGGTCTCCAATATCATATGATAACTCACACTGGAAAGAAGCCTTTCAAGTGTGACCTGTGCGATGTAGCTTTCTCAGGGAATAGTGCTCTCAAAAGCCATGTGAGGACTCACACTGGAGAGAAGCCTTTCAAATGTGACCTTTGTGATGCATCTTTCGCAAGAAATAATAATCTCAAACGACACATAATAACCCACACTGGAGAGAAGCCGTTCAAGTGTGACCTGTGTGATGCAGCTTTCACACAAAAGAAAACCCTCAATTATCACATGGTGGCCCACTCTGGAGAGAAGCTTTTCAAGTGTGACCTGTGCGATGCAGCTTTCTCTTGGAAGAGTGTTCTCGAAAAACACATGGTGACCCACACTGGAGAGAAGACTTTCCAATGTGACCTGTGTGATGCAGCATATTCAGTAGAGAGTAATCTCAAACAACACATCATGACCCACACTTGAGAAGAAGACTTTCAAATGTGACCTGTGCGATGCAGCTTTCTTAGCAAAGGGTGATCTCAAATTACACATAGTTACCCTCCCTGTAGAGTCTTTCCAGTGTGACCTGTGTGATCCGGCTTTCTCACAAATTATCTCAACACACGACCCACGCTGGAGAGAAGCCTTTCGAGGGTGACCAGTGCAATGGTTTTCTTAGAAAAAAAAAAAGGCATGTGGTGACCCGTGCAGGAAAGAAGATTTTCCAGCATTTTCACGAAGGTATTTCAAATGTCATGTAATTAACTCACACGAAAAGTTTATCTCGTGTATTGCGTGATTACCCATGCTGGTGAAAGGCCTCTCTAGTGTGACCAGGATGTTAACTTTTCTGTGTGATGGTACTTGCAGTTATGATGTACTGATCCACTGTTGTAGACCTTTTGAATGATGAGTCGTCACAAACACATACTGTTGTAAATCTTTGTTTACTCTCGGTTGTGCAATTATTTGATTGGCCTATTGCATAGTTACGTTTTTGCTTGTTCATAATTAAAGATTCTTAAGTGATCCATTAAGTGCATGAATGGTTTTTGTAATTATGAAACACCATCGAGAATATTAGAAAATTGTGTAACTGGGGATGTCATGATGGATACAGTGCTGCTTACCTAAGAGTTGTGTAAAGTTGTCTGTAGTATACGCCACTGTTATTTGCAATTTTTTATACTGTATATCTACAGTAATATATTCAGCAGTATTTAAATCATGGAGACACAAACCCTACAATTTATTGTTTTCATGAAGTTCACGAGATCATTTTGTGATGGATGATAGCAGTTTACAATTAATTTATATACAGGCATTTGGAGGAGGGCAATCATTTCCTCATGATTATCTGACTCATGATAACTTTTGTGACAGATAATTTCTGACATGTATCATGACTCCTCCATGACCTTGTTATGGTGGAATAAATAAAACTAATAAAGAAATCTGCGACAGTATTATTAATGCAAAAGAAGTATGGCATGATACAGAGCAACGTGTGTTCTCAACCACTGTTGATAAGATACTAATACATTGATGTTGGTACGCATAATGGACGGGAATACAATTCCATTTGCATGAACCCACTAGATGGTTCTGCACAGAGGTAAATACTTCTACATATTCACATAGTGGTACAATACATTACGAGTATATGACAATATAATCACAATACTTCTGACTACTACTTAGCTCAGTCACCACATCTCGGTACCCTCACCAAGGAGATATTCATGGCAGGGAGCAGGCAAACACAATAGCACGTAAAATATGGTAATAAACAAAGGATATACATATATTGGGATATGGTGTAAAAAGACAGACTGAAACATGACGCACAAAAGACAAACACTGGCACCAGTAGATGAAAGAACATGACATAAATTGCTGGATGTCCGAGACATGACACAATACACATAGGAAGTACACAATACATATAATTGAGAAAAATGCACATAAATCATACATTTTGCAGAAAAGTAGAAAATATCTATTGAAAAACATAGATCACATCCCCCTCGGTTATGCCAAGCATAACTGAGGCTGCACATAGTTATTTACATCTTAATAGATAACAGTTGCAATGATAAAAAGGGTGCACAGCAACACACATGTACCCAATAGTCTTATTCGACCATCAAGGTCTTGTATCTCTTGAACATAAATGGTACGAGTGATGAACAGGGGATGACACAGTGGCATTGGGCCCTGGGGGGGGCCAGGTCAATGCAGGTATATGCACCTGTGTCTTCTTAAGCCTATCAGAATGCAGAATCTCGCTAAGTCTCCAAAATGGGTAAAAAACCATAAACTTATTGGGATGAAGCTTCTGCATCACCAGAAAAGGACCCGTAAATTTGTTGTTTAGCTTGGACTGGCTTTCAGGCATTTGCTTATATACATGATTATCCACTTGGATGGAAACAGGTGTAACCTTACTGTGTTTCTTTATCATGGTTGATCTAGACTCCTGAAGTTTCCTTTTGACATAATCATGAATGGTATGCAACATATGACACTAAAGTTGACTGTAACCAGAATTGTAGAGAGGATGGATAGGACTATTCAATAGGTCAGTGTGGAAGGGGCAAGAAGGAGTAGAATACTCTAGAATAGAAGCTGTGTGAGTAGAACCTTTGTTCTGGGCACAAGACTTGCACTGGGCTACATGGGTGGCAATATTTACATGCATTCTAGGTCAATAATGTTTCTTGTTAGCCATAGGCAGAGTTTTATCACGACCTGGGTGACCAGGAGGAGGGGAATCATGAGCAAGAGATAAAACAACAGGGACTGAGGTGTCACTAACTGTGCCACGTCGTGCTCAAACACTTTTACTTCATGAGGGATAACACTGTCTTGCAAGGAGAATTAAGACAGACGAACAGGCAAGTTTGACAAGGTATCGTCATTGGCAAAGTCTAAGGCATAAATGACAACAGACCAAATGGGATTCTCACGTTGAGCTTTGGCTAAATCTCGCAGGGAGAAGTTGTGAATTACTGCAACAGTAGCTGTAGGTACATTTCGTGAAAGTGCACCAGCAACATTGTTTGCACATCCCAGGATATGCTTAAGGGCTGGATTGAACTCCTCAATAGTAAGAAACCATCTGGCTAGGTGGCCTGAAAGATTTTTGCCCTTGAAAATCTGTGACAGCGATGTGGTCTGTGTGAACTGTGATAGAATAACCAAGGATGATGTCACGATTTTTTTTTTAGAAACCACACCACTGCTAAAGCTTCCAGATGTGTAAAAGAGTAGTGAGACCCAGCATGCTTGAGTATGCGACTAGCATATGCAATGGCATGTGGACGACAACCATCTAACTGCATTAGGGCAGCTCCAATACCTAAACCAGAAGCATCAGTGCAAATGGTAAAGGGGAGACTATAATCTGGGAATGTCAACACAGGCGCTTTAATAAGTGCATGCTACAAGGAGTCAAAACATTTCTGATGAGCATCATACTAGTGGAAAGAAGCATCCTTTTTGGGGGAGAAGATTAAGAGGTGCAATGGACGAAACTTATTTAACAAAAGCATGATATAATCCTGTTCAACTGTCTTAGGTGTAGTAAATTTTTTAACAGACTTTATCTTATTAATGAAATCTTTGTCAACCACACGAAAAAAAAAAAAAAAAAAAAAAATGCTGGACTTTCTATATATATATTTATATATATATATATATATATATAAATATATATATATGTGTGTGTGTGTGTGTGTGTATGTGTATATATATATATATATATATATATATATATATATATATATATTATATTTGGGTAAATTGAGCTGCAAGTCAGCTTCAGGAAAACGTTAGAAGACTTAAGGACAACTTATGGAAACGACTTTCCACATCCTTGGAAACTAGAATCAAGTCATCCAGATACACAAAAAGTCCATTACCCACTTGTCCATGAAAATTGAATTAATAAGGCGCTGGCGTGTTACAGAAGCACTCCGCAATCCCATGAGACAGCAGAGCCATTCATAATGACCTGACGGAGTCGAGAAGGCCGTGATCTTATGAGACTTTTCTTCCAAAGGAATCTACCAAAAGCCAGCTTTAGGTCAAAGGTGGTGAACACTGTATTAACTGATCCTATGGACTGAAGATGACTCAACACAGGTAAAGGGTAATGATCTGGAACTGTGACATTGTTGACAAGCCTATAATCCACAACAAGGGAGAATGATCTATTCCTCTTAGGTACAAGAAGGAGCGGGGAGTTCCACTCGGAACGAGACTCTTGGATGACACCCTTACTCAACAACTCGTCAACTAGAGACTGAGCTACAAGTCGACGAGAATGAGGCAACCTTTAAGAACGTACGTAGACTGGACCCACTCATGGTTTAAGATTAATGCTATGGACAACACGATTCGTAACTCCCAGTCGATCCTCAGGTAAGACCAGAGCTTGACGATGTCACAAACAATTTAATGAGACGGTCTCTTACCCCAGGAAAATCAATGGTACCTACATGTGTAGCATACTGAGAGGCTAAATGAGCTGTGTCACTTGCACGTGTAGACTATTGAATAGAAGCTGCTATGATAGGGTGTGAATCCTGGACAGTGTCGACATCAAAAGAACCCAAATGAATACCAGAAGAGAGTGTGATGGGAGCACCAGAAATATTGGTTATCAGGGCTGTGGTAACATGGTTCTCACGAACAGTGGAAAGAGTACCCTCCAATGCATGATGTCTAACACGAACAGAGTCAAGTAGAGATAAGACGTCAGAACCAATTGGAGCATCTGAAATGCACACCGGGACTCGAACTGCACTAGGACTAATATAGTGCTCACCTACAACAACAGATGACTGCCTGGTCAGACCATGCACAGAAGGTGAGCTATGTATAGAAACTGGCCTGTCCATTGCAGAAATGACTTTGTTGTCGAAAATAACCACACGGTGCCGAGGAGACTTATCTATAGTATGAGTTGCTAAAGTAACACCTAAAAGACAATCACGCTGAAATATGAAATCAGAAATTACCACAAAGTTTACATGAAACTATTTAGCATAGGAAAAAAATAAGGGAATACAAATAGATCCAAGAATAGACATGAGAGAGCCTTGTACAGCTTGCAAAACACTACAAGAAGGTAATAATGGAAAGTAAAATTCCTTGAGAGCATAATATGCCTGGTTGCCCATAAAACTACATTCTGCCCCCCAGTGCCTACCGCTATAGAGATAGGTAACTGGTCCACATAACACTGAAAGGTAAAAAGTTAGAAAGAGCAGCCAATCCACTAAAAGGACGATCTTGGACTGGTCACTGTTAGTCAGTCTTTGGGATTTTGACACGGGCACTTGTTAAGATGGGACTGAGTATGCCTGGGGATTGAATTATTTTCTACTCTAAACTTTAAAACCTTGGAACACTGATCAGAAGAGTGGCTACACTGTCCATGGACATGGCACTAGCTAGATTAAGGCTGAAATGACATTCTTGAAAATCATGTGTGATGCTAGAGGAGGAATTAGTGAAACGTCTATGTACAGGATTCTACCTAGACTTTCGCTCATGGCACTTACGAAGGAAACAGAAAACATTAGAATGACTTACTTTGTTACAATACGTACAAGTAAGCACAGTAGATACATGTGGAGATGAAGGAGTGCTCTGTGTAAGTGTCAAAGACAGAAGATATGTGGAGGAGTATTCTGTGTAGATGTTGAATACAGAGGAGGTGGAGTAGGAACCTCCGTAGTCCGCTGTGAATGAACACACATAACATTTTCAGTGCCCATAGAGGAAGAGAGTACGTCAGCCAACCTAGCACCAGAGAAAATTATCACCTACCAGGTTTGTATCAAATACTTTAAGAAAAATCACCCTGAAGGTGGCTTAATCATAGTTTTAAGAGGGTATAGGGCCGGAAGACTGGAGGAGTGACTGCAGAATTCCACTGTAGAATGGAAAGGGGGAGAAGTGTGAGTGTAGTTGTTTGAGAGGGATCAATTTGTTGAGTGTAGTTGGGAAGGCTTATGGGAGGGTGTTGATTGGAAGGATTAGGGAAGGAACAGGGAAGTAGAATGTAGATTGAGAGAAGTAACTAAATGACTTGGGGGATTACAAAATGTAATGAGAAATAGATATTTGGGAATGAATGCTAAGAGGAGAGAAGATTGTATGAAGGGTTGATTGTGCCGACAGCACTATATGGAGCAGAAACATGGAACAAATGAAAGAGTTTGAATGTGTTTGACATGAAGTGCCTGAGAAGTATGGTAGAGGTTACTAGGCCGAATAGAGTGAGAAACGAGGAGGAGAGCGGGGATGGAAAGGGAGTTGGAAGATAGGATTGATGAAAGAGTTTTGGGATGGTTTGGACACATGGAAAGAATGAGCGAAGAAATATTAGTAAAAGAGGTGTGGAAAGCAGAAGTGGAAGAGTGAACATGAGGGGGTGACCAAGGATGAGATGGATTGGGTAAAAAGGGGCATTGGGAAAGAGGAAAATGAGTGTTAAGGTAGGATGGGAGAAGACCAGTGGCGTAGCTAAGTGGGGGGCGGTAGGGGCGGCATTTTTGGTCCTTGTATGATTGATATAAAATTACGTTAATCAGTCTCTCATAGATGTCAGTTTTTTCTACGTTATTAAGCATAATAAAGCGTGACAGTTTGCAAGCGTGTTAACATCGATCCGATTGGACGGGTATAAATGGGTGAAAATGAACATACATGTGTACGATAATGTGCATTTGTAATATTGAATTCCTTTTGAGAAGGGGCGGCAAACACGAGGGCAGCCCCGGGTTGCAAAAGCACTAGCTACGCCACTGGAGAAGACAGACGATAGATGAAAGGAGAATGGTATATGGATGTTGTGATGCATGGGAGGGAGTGGGTGGGCGTCAGCTCCGTCTCCACTGTTCTCTTCTCTGGTCCCCTTTTACCACTCTGTGTTGTAGTCTTTATTACGCATGACAATCACTCACAATTTTCCTCCGTAAGAAGCCCCTTTGCCTCCGATCATCCGACTTAGTCAAGTTCCATTACTCTGTCTAAGAGAGGTGGACATTGAACAGAGCTTAATTTTTCTTTCTTTCCTTCCCGAATATCAATACACTTGGTTCGTCAAGTTACACCAAGGGAATCCCACTAGGAGTCCTCAATATGTTCACTGGGTCAGTTCTGCAATGACGTCATGATTTCTTTAGTCCAATGATCTTTACTATTACATCTAAATGCCTCCCCTAAGGGCGTGACTTTACTCTCGTGAATCAATTGAATTTTCTCCTCCTCCACCCTTTCTCCAATCAGAAAGGTTGTTACAAACCCCGTAAGTAATACTACTTACTCAAGCAATCTCGAAATCAATGCACCTATGACTTAGTTTACATATTGTTACATCAGCATAAAAATGAACATTATACTCGTACAGCGATGAAATCGAGTCCCCGGCGGCTGTTTGTAAACATTTAGGCGGGGAGCGAGATTGTGCAATTCCCTCGCCTACAAACTGTTGTTTATCAAGTACTCAACTCATGAAAAATAAATTCTAGCTACCTACCCCTCTACTTCTCTTTCTATCCACTTGTCTACCGGCCTCTTACACTGGAGGAGTATATTTGAATGTCATTTTTGACGTAATCCAGCTTTTCTCTCTGCACGAGGGGGTGGTCGCCGATTAAATGAAGCGGCCTTGCTGTGGATGTGCTGTGTCTTGCTACATTGCCTCTGTCGCAGGGCAGTGTGCGAGATGAAGGGATGACCTGTCATCCTGGATGAGCCAAGATAAGAGGGAGTGGAGTATGTGGGGATGGAATGGGTGGGATTGGATCTTATGCCTTTGACTTTGGCTACCTCCCTTGAAAGGAAGAAAAAGCCATTGGTGTATGTATGTACTATAAAGAAATATATATCAAAGTCTACAAGATGATTTAAGAAGAAATTGCTCCTCCTGAACTTTCACGTACATTGAAGCAACTTGCACACCAATGCAAGCAGTTGCATGAAGCATAATTCGTCACCCTCATAAAGAAAATGCCTAAGTCATTTATCGTCAATTCCTGGATTTTTTTTTTTCTAAATAAATTCTTCATTGCTCCTAGTGGTACAATTCCCAATGTTTTGTTTAGTGTTTGAGTAGGTTAAAACTACGTTAGGAGGAACATTACGTACATTTATAGAATAGAAAAACGATTTTTTTCGATTTCCTTAAATGTTGGACAAATGACTTAGGCACTTTTTTTTATGAGGGTGACGATATTTCAGGACGTAATTGTATTGGTGCCGGTTTAGTATGTGGCCTACCTTTTCGAAACTAGTTTGGTATGTGGCCTATCTGCAATTGATTCATTTCATTATTTTGTACAAAATAAAACAATGGATTTTTTCTTCAATTTTGGTTGAATCAGCAGATACTGAAAAATAAGTAGCCAATTCCTTGTAAATTGTAAATTTTATGAACAAAATGTGTGACACTAATCAAAAAGTATTTGAAGCAACTGGCTCCACTGACTGAATAAAGCCGAAAGAGCGGCTCCCTTAAAAAAAGCTTTAAAGTGTAAGCAATTTCAAAATTAGAATGTGTCTAATCTTATCAAAATATGTTTTTAGTACGTACCAATGTCATTAACAACTAAATAGATTACACAGAAATATTATTATTAGTATTGTTAATAGTAATAATAATGATGATGATGATAATAATAGTAATAATAATAATAATTAATAATAGTAATAATAATAATAATTAATAATAGTAATAATAATAATAATAATAATAATAATAATTAATAATATTAATAATAGTAATGATAATGATGATAATAATATTAGTAGTAGTAGTAGTAGTAGTGGTATTACTACTACTGTTATTATTATTATTACATTATTATTATTATCATTATTATTGTTGTTATTACTATTGTTATTATTATCATTATTATTATTATTATCATTATTATTATTATTATCATTATTTGACATTATTTATCGCCAAAACGTCGGCTGCCTCAGCCATTCTCGTAAAAACCTACCCGTCGCGCCATCTGCTTCGCATAGATGTCATAGATTATGTTCATTCATTATTCATCGTCATTGTGTTTGATGAATTTAGGAGTTACGAAAATGAAGAAAGGACTACTGAAGTAGATACATGACTGGGGGAAAAAAACAGGAGAAAACAGGTGGAAATAATGATATATAGTAATAAGATATAGAACTAGGAAAGGCAGAAGAAAATGTATGATAACCGTCCAGCAACAATATTATTCACATACAGAACATAGTCGGAGAGATAAATTTTGGGGCTAGATTATCTCACAATAATACTAAACGACCTTTTTCAAGCACTGTAGAAAACAAATTATAAACGATATTGCTTTTAGAAATTCTGATTGCATTTACATCAGCTTAGAAATATATATATATATATATATATATATATATATATATATATATATATATATATATATATATAATAAGATTACGTGTTGTGGTTAGGTTCGCCCGGACAAGCCAGGGAAGTGAAACTCACATTACCACTAAGGTACACAAGATTTAATGAATACCAGACTCGGAGGTCACAGACGAGGGCTCGTAGAGGGAAGATCCGGAGTGAGGGCCTTCAAGTGTCGTGGGCTGTGTGAGAAGGAGCCAATTGAAACTTGGAGATGTGCCCAAGGCAACTTGGTGGAGAGAACTGTTCCCGAGGCGACTTGCTGGAGAGAACTGCTGCTTGGAGAAATCGTGCGACTTGCGACTTGCCAGGTAAGACCACCCGCTTTCGCAAGATCGGTGTTTGTGGGAGGGGAAGAATGTCTGTAAGAAACTGAAAAGTTAGTACTGTATAAAAAAGGGCTATTGCCACCGGGCGATTGAGCTAGTGGTCGTAGCTCAGGAGAAACGGGCAGGGAACTTGGACGGCGGCGCCGACGGCCGGGATTAGAATGGTAAGAGGCGTAGTAGTAGAGAAAGGTGAAACGGAAAAATCTTTAGTGTGAGGTAAACTGAAATGAAAAGATGTAGTATAAGAGAAAGTTAGAAAGGAAGCTAATTTTAGTTGAAGAAAAAGTACGTGTACATGTTTGTGCGTGGGGTGTGGTTATGTTCGTGAGAGGTGTGTGTATGTATATTACGGGAAGTGAGTAGAGTTCACTACCCGCATGTAGAGAGCGCGTTTCTGATTAGTCTCAGGTTAAGGCATAAATGTCCCTGTTTAGCCCCAGGTCAAGGCATAAGCGTCCCTGTTTAGCCTCAGGTTAAGGCATAAGCGTCCCTGTTTAGCCCCAGGTTGGGCTTGAGCGATGAGCGAGCGATGTCTGAAGCGTAGTCAAGAGAGTGGATCCAATGGCGGTGCGAGTGTGGGTGGGCGGGCAGGCGGGTGGGTGTTGTTTTATCTTTCTTCTTCCAAGCACAACTCTGAAAGCAGAGAATTACGTGACTTGGGAATTGTGTGTAAATGTCAGAATAAACCCGCTCGCCAGCGTCAGCGAAGAGGCCAGGGCATGGGTGCGGGCCGGTCGGCAAGAGAGGCTCCCCAATTCCTATTTCGCAACCGGCCGAGTTGAATTGTAGGCCTCTGCTAAGCGAGCGAGCAGGTGTGCATGTTTCTCTTTTCATCCAAGCACAACTCAGAGGATTACGTGACTTAGAAAATATGTGCATTTGTCTTTCGTGTAAACCCGCCTGTCGTCGCCAACGAAGAGGTCAGCCTTGGGCCAGACCGGAAGCAGGAAAGGAGACAAGTCTCCTCGCCACCACCGGCCGACGAAGATTGCTCGACGCTTGTTGAGAGAGCTGAAGTGGAGAGCGACGTCCGACCTTTAGGAGCGCTGTGTTGAACTTGCGACTTGCGAGGTAAGACCACCCGCTTGCGCGGGATCGGTTTTTGTGGGAGGGGAAGAATGTCTGTAAGAAAATGAAAAGATAGTAGTGTATAAAAGAGGCCAAGACGTCGTCCTTTTAAAGGAGGCTGGCGGCTCAGCGAAGGTCCCCGGAGAGCTTTCCCGGGTTTCTGATTGGCTGCTGGATGGAGCTGGCACAGACGTCTTGCTAACTATGGCGAGTATAGAGGCCTAGCTCGAGTTGTGTGACGACTAGTTTGGTTTTGACCAGTGGCGCGTCACCACAAACATTACCCAAAAGATAGGGCACAAAAAATTATATGTATATATATATACATACATGTGTATGTACTACACACACAAATATATATATATATAAAGAAGAGTTTGTTCAGAGAAAAGTTAGATAGCACAGTGGGTCGTTTTAAAGAGGGGGACGACACCTATTATATACTGTAGTCATATGTTGAGCCAGTTAGCCTTTATGTTGATTTCTAGTTGTGTAGGCTAATTATCTAGACTAGTCTGAGGTTGTATACTTTGGTAGTGGAGGTAAGCCTTGGGTTTTGAGTAGGCTCCTTGGTCACCATGCGTGGGTTTGTATTTTGTTTACTTCCTTTCAAATTATGTGGGCTTGTGGGGTCTTCAAGCAGTTTCTCCCAGATTTAGGAGCTTATTAGGAATCAAGGTCCTCGTTAATCTAAGTAAATGTAGACTCCGATGACAAGACGTCTTGTCATTTGGTCAAATAAAACAAAAAATCATAATAAAACAACAAAATGTTTGATGATCAAACAGCACCAGAAAAATATGACGTCATATTTTTCTGGTGCTGTTTGATCATCAAACATTTTGTTGTTTTATTATGATTTTTTGTTTTATTTGACCAAATGACAAGACATCTTGTCATCGGAGTTGAATGGGTTAAGTAAATGTAGACTCTTGAGGCCCTCTACCTTAGATATGCGTACGTGACTTTTTACACGCACGAATCACCTTTCTAGTCCGACAGTACCCTTTCAGGTCGGCGGTAGACGATGCTGCCTGGCTTGGGTATTATTCCTTGCCCGAGTCCGTGAGTATTGAGCTAGGACTAAATTATCATTATTGATTTTTTTTTTTTCATTCTGTGAGTAAATAACTGGGAAAGAGGTATAATCATATAAAACAGAGATTCTAGGTAATTGAAGTCGCCCGGGGTGACAAATTAGCTGCGGTAGGAAACGACATAAAAGAGGTTGAGTGGACGAAACCAGTTCCAGGAATTAGGAATGGGAGAACACTCAGGGAGGGTTCGCCGCGCCATCAAGGGTGGCGTAATCAAATCATTACACATGGTGATGCAGCCCCTACAGGTTAGTCATAAGATGTGCTCCTCGCTTAGGGGATCTGTGTAACATAATCGACATAGAATTTGTAGTCATAGAAGGATTATGATGGGGAAGTTGATTCGATTACGCATGAGGACGACGCTCCCAAAGGTTGCTAGGTAGGGTGCCAAGCGTCCTTAACATTAAACAGACCAGTTAGGTTATAGTACAGCCGTTGCCTCTGATTGCCCACTGGCTAGTTGTTGTATGAGATAAAGTGTTCCAGAGGAAAATATCGTACCAAAGTATTGTATTCTAAGCTTGTTAGCATCATGAATAAAAGCAGCAACGACTGCAACAGCACTGTAGGAAAGAGGCCAAACGCAGAGTATGGGAGTTCAGTATATTTGACGTTTCGCCCAGCAGGGCTTCTTCAGAAATAACATAGTGGAGAAACATTTCACTCCTTTTATAGCCCGAGCTATAAAAGGAGTGAAATGTTTCTCCACTATGTTATTTCTGAAGAAGCCCTGCTGGGCGAAACGTCAAATATATTGGACTCCCATACTCTGCGTTTGGCCTCTTTCCTTGTTAGCATTATGCTCCTTGTAGATTCAGATAAATGCGTAGTTAGAATTTCTGTATGTACATGCGTGTCAGCGTGAACGTTCGAGAACTTACTAATTGCCATTGGTGCCTATTAAGTAATTATCAATTTATTTGTAATGCGAAAGTTGAATGAATGGGATATAGATCATTATTACTATCAAATTAAGTTGTTGTATAACTGAAAGGGGTATGTATGTAAATTTCTGTGCGCGAGTGAATAATCGAAATAATTGTATAAAATAAGTCATTAACAACTGTTGGAGCACGCTACCCAAGCCTAGTCACGCACGCAGTAGTCGTGAGCTTGCTTCTGGTGAGTACAGATCAATTCTTGACTGTCGTGAGGGTGAAGTGAAGACGTAGATTGTACATTCCACGTACAATTGCAATAAAAGATTACCTGCCGTGTTTTACTCCACCTTTATTATTAACCATACAATAAAAATGTTGTTGTTTTTTATTTGTTTATTTATTATGATTTTTTTTTTTTTTTACCACGGCCGGAGGGTCATGGAATAGCCTAAGCACAAACAAACACATTTGCACACACTGTCTACTGATTCTAAATTCATCAATGAATGCACTGGCTCTTGTCTGAGGTGGTCTGTAGATTACAATAAAAGCAAATTTCCTCCCACTAAATTCACAACTTTTTGCATATGCTCAAAAGTACTCCTTTTCTCTGTATCAATTAATCTGATCTTCTGGAAACACTTTTGAAATATACTATCTCAACCACCTCTTTTGTCTGTCCTTGCTTGGATCACTTTGAGCCCGACTGTCTTCTGAAGGATCTGACTCGTTCTATTGGATATTCGGGAGTTGTGTGGCCTCGTCTACAGGCAGATGTGATCCCAACGACCTTTGCAACCAAGCCAGTCCTTGGGTCGACCCCCAAAGTGACCAAAGGTCGAAGAAGTCAGGTTTTTAACAAACGCTAGAGGTGAGGTATTGCTAATTACACTGCAGCGTTTGCCACTAAGCCAACAAGGTCATTACTCTAGGCTATAGGCTTAAGTAGCTTATGTAACGCACATTTTCATAACCTGTGCATATCATGGATGTTCATAAAATGTGCTGCACCAATAAATTCAAAATTGAACCCACAGATAACGTATCCATTTGACATGCACACGTTATGAAGATTAGTGAAAAGGTTACGTTAGGTAAGGTTAGGTTCATAATGTGTGCATGTCTAATGGGTTTGTTGTCTGTGTGCCCAATTATGAATTCATTATTAGTGTTGCACATTTTAAGGAATATTCATAATCTGTGCATATTCACAAAAGGTGCAAAACAGCCTACACAAATGACATACCACATGCGTATTTAGATCTAGACACTATGATGGGCCATGATGCTGAATATGACTTTCCCAACACTCCCAAATTATGGCATATATTGTTGGCCTATGCCCACGTGACATGAGACTGAGACTGTCATGGCTGGCACTAGGCCTAAATTCCCCCTCCCCCCGACACCTCCAGCAACTACAGTACCCCCTTCACCTTAGGCCTATGGAAACAGCCCTAATTAATTGTAGGTCATCACGTGATTTTTGAGAGCATTATTTGATGAGAAAGCTGCACCGCACAGGTCACACTTGAAAGGCCTCTCTCCAGCGTGATTA
Source organism: Oratosquilla oratoria (assembly GCF_046742065.1). Taxonomy (NCBI): domain Eukaryota; kingdom Metazoa; phylum Arthropoda; class Malacostraca; order Stomatopoda; family Squillidae; genus Oratosquilla; species Oratosquilla oratoria. Next base: position 61,612,304 of record NC_134788.1, read on the forward strand.
ATCACGTGATATTTGAGAGCACTATTCCCTGAGAAAGCTGCATCACACTGATTACATTAGAATGGCTTCTCTCCAGTGTGTCTCTTGGTGTGATGTTTCAGAAGAGCCGTTCCTGATGAGATCCACCCTGCATCACACAGGTCATTTCCGACAGGTTTCTCTCTAGTATGGGTCATCACGTGATACTTGAGATTACACTTTTTTAAGAAAGCTGTACCGCACGTGTCACATTTGAAAGGCTTCTCTCCAGTGTGGGTCATCACGTGTTGTTTGAGATGACCATTTCCTGAGAAAGCTGCATTACACAGGCTACACTTGAAAGGCTTCTCCCCAGTGTGGGTCACCATGTGTTGTTTGAGAAGACCCTTTTGTGAGAAAGCCGAATCACACAGGTCACACTTGAAAGGCTTCTCTCCAGTGTGGGTCATTGCGTGATGTTTGAGAGAACCCTTTCCTATGAAAGCTGCATCACACAGGTCACACTTGAAGGGCTTCTCTCCGGTGTGGGTCATCATGTGGTACTTGAGATGACTCTTTTGTGTGAAAGTTACATCACACAGATCACACTGGAAAGGCTTCTCTCCAGTGTGGGTCACCACGTGTCGTTTAAGATTACCCTTTCTCGAGAAAACTGCATCACACAGGTCACATTGAAAAGGTTTCTCTCTAGTGTGGGTCATTGTGTGATATTTAAGAAGACTTGTGAGATAGGTGTGCCGCAGATGACACAAGATTATATCTATATGACGAATATAGGGAATCTTCAGATACTTTTTCCCAGGAATTGTTGATAGCTGCTCTCATCCTGAAAGTAAATATGTAATAAATATGACAACTAAGTTTTTGAGAGAATGTAATAGGAGTGACACCACACCAAGGAATACAAGTAGAGTGGGACATTGACCAAAATTAAATCAGGGAAGGGAATAAACATTTCATAACAAGTTTAAAGGAAGAAGAAAGAAATGGAAGGTTGAACAAATACTAAAAAATATGGAGTAGTCAAAATGATTCAGGGAATAATAAAGCGAAAGACTCAACAAATAATGCAGAGATAGAGCCCACAAGAAAAAGAAATCAATGTATGATATAGGATACAGCACCACAGCTGGAAACAAGAAATCTAGTAAAAAGTTTTTGCAGAGGACCACTACACACACACATCAATCAAGGATTTCAAAAATCAATGTTGGAAAAATTCATGTGATTCTGATATTCATTTTTACAATAAATCACTTGTTTTCCGTTTGTCGAAGAACCCTCTCACCCTCTGCGTGATAAGTAAATTACTTATAGGTTAGGTTAGATTCACCTCTCACTTTCATCAAATACAAAGACAAGGAGCACAGTAGGAGTACCCCCACAGCAATCTTGTAAATCAACACAATATTTCATTTTCAAGGTTATGGTGAATGGCACTATTTTTTAAACCTTACAATATAGATTCATACTTGCTAATATTTTTGGAGTATCACGAAAATATACAAATACATTAACCAAAGTGCAACAAATTAAGATAACAAACAATTCATACCAAAGAAGATTAAAAAGAAAAGAATGAGAAAAAATGAACGATTAAACAAATGTAAAAACTACCGTCTGGGGTATTGGCTACTTGTTATTGTGGCAAAGTAGCATGCAGCTGATACTTTAGGGTCTATATGGGGCGCCCAGAGCCACACATCATTTTGTCTATGATAGAGGAAAACTCTGCTCATAGAGAAATGATGACACTTTTATACTACGACTGTCCCTCCGTTATGCTGTCCTCCAACCCCTTCTTACTGTCCTGTACCATTTCTCTGAGTATTCTTTTTCTGTGATGGGGGAAAAGAATACTGCCACCAAGTATTCCCACTTGGATCGTAAGAGGCGAGAAGAAAGGGACGAGGATTGGGACTAGGCATCCTTCTCCTTGTAGCCCCACAGGGGACATTCCTAAACGAAAAAGAGAAGGCATAAGAGGGGCTGGAAGTTCTCGGACAAGCACCTTAAGGTTTGGGTCTTTTAATGTGTGTGAATGTGGTATAGATGAGAGTAAAAGGGAAGAGATAGGTAGTATGTTTGTGAGAAGAAAGATGGATGTGTTGGCTTTGAGTGAAACTAAGTTGAAAGGGAAGGGTGAGTGTAAGTTTGGGAGTGTAAGTGGGAGGTTATCAGGAGTGAAGAGAGGGCGAGGGAGGGAAGGGGTGGCCATTCTAGTAAGTGAAGAGATAGGTAAACGGGTGGTGGAGTGGAAGGAGGTTTCCTTAAGGATAATGTGGATGAAGGTGAAACTGGGGAAGGAGATGTGGGTTTTTGTAAGTGAATATGGGCCTGGCAGTGAGAAGAGTGTAGAAGAAAGGGAGGCCTTTTGGATAAATTTAAATGAGTGCATAGAGGATTTAGGAAGAAATGTCAATGTAATAGTACTAGGAGACCTTAATGCTAGGGTAGGAAATGGTCCAATCGAAGGAGTGGTTGGGAAATGTGGAGTTCCAGGAAAGAATCATAGTGGAGAGTTGATGGTGGAAATCTGTCTAGAAAGAGAGTTGATGATAGCAAATACAGTGTTTCGGAAGAAAGTCAAGCATAAGTACACATGGGAGAGGGTGGTAGATAGAGCGCTAATGGATTATGTAGTGGTGAATATGATTATGATAGGAAGAGTTAAGGATGTACATGTGCTAAGGGGAGAGGGTGGGGGAATATCAGATCATTTTCTGGTGGAAGGTAAGTTGAGAGTGGAGGATAGATGGAGAAAGAGGAAAGGGACAAAAGGTAGGGAGGTTCTTAGAGTGAACTCTTTGAATGAAAAGGAAAAGGAGAAGGAGTACGGAAAGAAGCTGAAGGAGGAGTGGGAGGGAATAAAGGGTAGAGTAGAGCTGGGTGTGGAGGAGGAATGGGGATGGTTCAAGGAGGGAGTCATAAAGTGTGCAAGGATGGTGTGTGGAACAAGAAGGACAGGAGGAAATAGAAGGAAGGGTAGTGAATGGTGGGATGAGGAAATAAAGAAGGTTGTAGAAGAGAAGAAGCGAGCTTTCACAGATTGGTTACACAATAGGACGAGGGAGTCATATGAGAGGTACAAAGAAAAGAAAAGAGAAGTAAAGCAAAAGGTAAAGGTTGCAAAGAGGAGAGCAGATGTGAAATGGGGTAAGAGTTTGACAGAAAATTTTGAGAGTAATAAAAAATGTTTTGGAAAGAAATTAAGAGAGGAAGAGGAGGCGAATCAAGAAGAGAAGAAAAGGTAAAAGGTGCAGATGGAGAGATGATAATGGAAGAGAAGGCAGTAAGGGGAAGATGGGCAGAATATTTTAGGGAGTTGCTAAATGTGAAGGAGGATAGGGAAGGAAAGATTGCTGCAGTGGGAGGTGCGAAGAAAATGAGAGTGATGAGTGAGGAGAATGGAGGAGAAATAAGGAAGGATGAGGTGAAGGCAGTTGTTAAGATGATGAAAGCAGGTAAGGCACCTGGTCTGGATGGATGCCATGCAGAATGTCTGAAAAAGGGACGTACAGTGATGGTGGACTGGTTGGTGAGGTTATTTAATGTTTGCTGGAGAGAGGGTAGAGTGCCAGAGGACTGGAGGAGTGCTTGTATAGTTCCTCTTTACAAGGGAAAAGGGGACAAGTGTGAATGTAGTAGTTTCAGAGGGATTAGCTTGTTAAGTGTAGTTGGGAAGGCTTATGGGAGGATCTTGATTGAGAGGATTAGGAGAGGAACAGGAGTAATTGGTGAGGAACAGTGTGGATTTAGGATGGGTAGAGGTTGTGTAGATCAGATCTTTGTGGTAAGACAGATATGTGAGAAAGCTATAGGAAAAGGGAAGGATGTTTTTTGGGCTTTTATGGATCTGGAAAAGGCTTATGATAGGGTAGACAGGAAGGCACTGTGGGAGGTTAGGCGGATATACGGGATAGGAGGAAAGCTTCTAGGAGCTGTCAAGAGTTTTTACAACAGTAGTAGAGCATGTGTCAGGATTAGAAATGGAGAGAGTGAATGGTTTGAGGTAAAGGTGGGACTTCGTCAAGGATGCGTTAAGTCGCCCTGGCTGTTCAACTTATATACATGGATGGGGTGGTGCGAGAGGTAAATGCAAGGGCAGTGGGCAAGGGATTGGAGATGGTTAAGGAAAATGGAGAAAAGTGGGAGGTGAGCCAGCTGTTGTTTGCGGACGACACTGTGCTTCTAGCAGGGTCAGAGGAGGGATTGAGGAAGTTGGTGGCAGAGTTTGGGAGAGTATGTGATAGAAGAAAGCTAAAGATAAATATGGGTAAAAGTAAGGTGATGAGATGTACAAGGGGTGAAAGTGGCAGTAGACTAGAAGTGAGCATTAAGGGAGAGCGACTGGAGGAAGTGGATAGTTTTAGATACTGGGGTGCAAATGTGGCAGGGAAAGGTGGCGTGAAAGTGGAGGTAGAATGTAGATTGAGAGAAGCGAGTAAATGCCTTGGTGGATGAAAGAGTGTAATGAGGAATAGACATTTGGGAATGGATGCTAAGAGGAGACTGTATGAAGGAGTGATTGTGCGAACAGCACTGTATGGGGCAGAAACATGGAACATAAGAGAAGAAGAGAGGAGTTTGAATGTGTTTGAGATAAGGTGTCTGAGAAGTATGATGGGGGTTACTAGGCTAGATAAGAGTGAGAAATGAGGAGGTGAGGAGGAGAACAGGGGTGGAAAAGGAGCTGGGAGATAGGGTTGATGAAAGAATATTAGGATGGTTTGGACACATGGAAAGAATGGGTGAAGAAAGACTAGTAAAAGAGGTGTGGAAGGCAGATGTGGAGGGAGTGAACATGAGGGGATGTCCTAGCATGAGGTGGTTGGATGGGGTGAAGGGGGCTTTGGGGAAGAGGGGAATGTCTGTTGAGGAAGGATGGGAGAGGACAGAAGACAGGGGTGAATGGAGAATGGTTGTATATGGATGATGTTGTGATTGCATGAGGTGGAATGGGCAGGGGGATGGGAGATGAGGTAGTATGTGTGAGCACAATTTGATGCAGCACGAAGGGATTTCTCCCCGTCCTCTCATTTTATGCAATGGGGGGACGGAGGGGGGTCGCCGATTTAATGAAGCGGCCTTGCTGTGGATGTGCTGTGTCTTGCGACACTGCTTCTGACCCAGGGTAGAGGGGTGTGGAGTGTTTTCGGGGATGAAATGGGTGGGAATGTTATTGTGCCTTGTCCTTTTTGGCTACCCCCCTGGTAAGGGAAAAAAAAAGCCTTGGTATATGTATATATGTATGTATATATATATATATATGTATGTGTATATATATATTTATATATATATATATATATATATATATTATATATATATACATATATATGATGGAACGGTGAGCAATGGGTAGCTCCCATAAAAGTTTTCCGAAAGACATAGAAAGTTCTTGTAGATGAAGACCACTTTATTAAAACAAGTGTTCTTCATCTACAAGAACTTTCTATGTCTTTCGGAAAACTTTTATGGGAGCTACCCATTGCTCACCGTTCCATCATCAGAGATGTAGAACTTCTCAGCAAAAAAGTCGTGAACGCAGAAGCTGCTGTGAACTTCAATCAAAATTGTCTACATGAGAACCTGCTACCGAAATACACCAATATATATATATGTATATATATATATATATATATAATATATATATATATATATATATATATACATTTTAACAACCACAATGCACTTTAATTGTAAGCCATCAAAGGCCAGCATGGAAGTATACGAATGCGAGAAAGTATTTGTACAACACAGTGTTGTACAAATACTTTCCCGTGTTTGTATACCGCACTTCCAATTGTACTATCTTAGTGGAGATGGGTTGAACACAAAATTTCATATGTGTAACTCGAGCATACAAATATATAAGAAATAATGCGCTGAACTTATATCTCTCTTGATAGCCTAGTTGAAAAGTCACTATCGCACCTGTCATGAGGATGCCGGGTTTGCGTTCTGGGAAGTACCAAATTTCAATTTCAGCATGCTGGCCTTTGATGGCTTAGAATCAAAGTGCATTGTGGTTGTTAAAATTTATCTCTAATCACTGGGACCCATTCGGTGTTGTACAAATACTTTCCCGTGTTCGTATACTACCAATTGTACTATCATAGTGGAGATGTGTTGAACACAAAATTTCATATATGTGTATGTAACTCAAGCATACAAATATATAAGAAATAATGCACTGAACTTATATCTTTTTTGATAGCCTAGTTGGAAAGACACTGTCGCACTTGTCATGAGGATGCTGGGTTTCAGTCGTGGGCAGTACCACATTTCAATTTCAGCATGATGGCCTTTGATGGCTTAGAATTAAAGTGCATTGTGGTTGTTAAAATGTATCTCTAATCACTGGGACCCATTCAGTCTTGTACATATATATATATATATATATATATATATATATATATATATATATATATATATTCCTGTATATCATAATCATCAATATGCTGTCATCCTTTTTGGAAATTTGGAAAAGGCCCCCTCGTAATTAGTAAAGTGAAAATTAATGGGGAAATAATAAGGCACAGGAGTGTATGAGTAAACATTACATGGAGAAAGAAGCCACAAGAAAGAAATTAAAATCAGAATATGATGAAAGATACAATAGCAGCGAACACTTGAAATAAGAAATATTGGTAACATTTTTGCAAGTGTCTACACCCACCCAATAATCAAGGATGTCAGAAATCAATGTATGATTCTTGCAATTCCTTTAATGATTTCCATTTGTCAGGAAACATCTCAGCAGCACCCCACCCACCCCCATTGTAGAGCCACAGGATTGGCGGGTAAATGATTGAATTTTGGCACAAGTAACACACTGCATCCATAAATAAAACTATAAAATATTTGTCATCTATCTAATGAGTGAGGAAAAAGTCTACAGAACCTTAACTATTGCTAGGTTAAGTTAAACTCATCCCTCAACTACAAAAAAAAAAAAAAAAAAAAGCATGGTAGGTGTGATTTGCTGAGTTATGAATATTTACAACATATTCATGCTTGTACATCACGACAAATATTGGATGAAGCTATGGTTCTTTCTGTGACATTCCACTGCATGCATTTGAAGTATTCCACTCCCAAATAATGTATGATACTCCTACAATCCGCATCCATCGCAATGAAAAGAAGTTGCCAAGAATATATTACCCCTAGAAACGTATCCCCGAATTCGTTGCTTAGTATCTATGGTCGTTGCATGCGAGAATGTAAACAATAGATGAGTTTTGACAAGACTTCATTCTGACTACCAAATTGGAAGTGCCCAAATTCGACCAGAACTAACATGAAACCTAACGGCAACATCAAGTGATGAACAGACAAGGAAAATAACCTCCACCATACAATAAATACATGTGCACCATTGTCGAGCGTCCCCAATATTACACTTATTACCTGTAGGTAGGTCAACATGGAAATGGAATTCCTGATATTTGAGCTGAAGTAGTTCTCATGGGATGCAAAAAGTCGCTATGAGTATAATACAGTTTGAATGGCCCATCTAGCTGTCCTAGTTCTCGAGATATTGCATTTTGAATGGAATTCGGGCCGAAACGTGCGGTCTGTCTAATCGCCGATCAAACGTAAACAATGACGGTTTTTACTGACAGGCACAATTTTATATCAAAATTTAGCATATGGTTGAATTATTTAACCTATTTTCTTGATGTGTGATTTCCATGTAATATGATCATAGAATTACGTTTTTATCCTCTGCAAAATTACCCACCACAGCTACGAATACCATCAAATTACATGAAAATCACACATTTTAAAGAAAATATTTTGAATAATTCAACTATATGCAAGCTATTACACTAATAACACAATAGTAACAAACTTAATAGTGTAGTTTGATCCATACCACCAGTGATCATAGATAGCGGGCAGGACGAATCGTAGCTGTGGTCCGTAATATTACGGAGGATAAAAACGTAGCTTCTCTTTGATCAAATTACATGAAAATCACACATTTTAAAGGAAATGGTTCAAATAATGCAACTATAATCTACTACACTAATAACATAATAGTAAGAAACTTAATAGAGTGAAGTTTGATCCATACCACCAGTTATAGATAAGATGGCGGGATGGATGTTGATGTTATTATCCAATAATCCGACCCGATAGAAAAAAAACTAATTAGTACCACCGATTTCTCAGCTCTTCCGTAACACGCTGCCTTTATTTTGGTATTAGAATAATCCGCGAGACTAGTAGTGTTCGTTTATTTTGGTTAGTTGCCATAACTCTGAATTTATTTTGCTCATTTTTTATGCTGAAACATAAACCAATTTTCGAATTACTGCTGAATGCAAACCGACATGTTTATCTTTTGTTTTTATGTACCGACATGTAACTGATGATGTAATTGTTTGAAATTTACTACGATCGTAGTAAATACACTCGCATAACATTTGTATGAATGAAATTTCCGGCGGTATGTAAATTTGGCCGTTTGCATGGCGTGCGCATAAAATGACGCCCTATTGTGCTCGTCATCGACGGTGGCGCCTCTGGTGGTGTTTGACCTACCTATTACCTGCGTGCATGTCATGATGTTGTGCTTCTAAATTATATGCCACTTCTGGATATCACAGATGTCCTAGGAATCTCAAAGATTCTTTTTAGTATATATTAAGTAACTGCTCATACAATAAAGGATATATTTGTATTCAATTGATACGAAACGACTGTCTCTGGTCCCCTTAACCCCCTACGTCTGTTGTCTGTGTAACTTAGCGTAGAATAACAATCTAATGAAGACCACAATGGAAATAAGCGTACGTTTTTTTGTGTTATCCTCGGCAATTTTGTGATTATCATTTCGAAATATGTGTTATTGTATTTATTTGTTGCACTTCATGTATACTGATTCTTTGCCAAATAAGTTTACTTACTAATAACTTGTAGAGGACGAAGTGGCGGCCAGCCAAGATGAATGTAAACAAACAACATACGAGCAGAGTTGCCAGATTGGCCTTTTCTAGGCCAAAACCCTCAATTTTGGCTTCTTTTTCAAGCATTTGGCCTAAGGATATTTAGTTTGGCCTAAATTACTAAATCTGGCTTTTTTTTTTTTTTTTTAGAATGTGGCTTAAATATATTTAATTTGGCTTCAGTAAGCTCATCTGATAATAGTGAGTTGAATACTGAGTTCATTCGCCACCTCCTAAGACAAAACTAATCCATGTTATAGTCTACCATATAGTCGAGTGCGCGTATATTTTCTTTTCTTTTTATTTTGTTACCATTGTGATCCATGCAATTTGTCCCATTTACTCTTATGGCACAAAGATGAAATTGGACGAATCACCTGTGTGATGTTGATGGCGCACGGGATCCATGTGCAACTTTTGGCGTGATTTTTTTTTCTTAACTGTCTGACGTAATTTTAGGCCTTCAATCAATAGTAAGCTATGTTCATAAACAAGCAAGGAGTAGGCTACATTGGTAGGGTACTGGATATAGAAATATATTGTGTTTTGATTAATAAAATTGGTAAAATCATTTTCCATCCCACAAAAGCGTTCGTTCTGGTTGTTTATATTTATGTAGAGTGGAAAAGATCGTTGACATACAATTTTCATTAGTGTTTTTAGTGATTTTCAAGTGCTTGATTATTTAGGAGTATTTATTTTTTCATGTGCATGCATTTTAGAATAAGAATCAGCCTGCAATCTTCAATAGCCTAAGATGCCGAAATGGAACTGCAGTTATGACAGTGCCAGGAGGTACAGAGCTGAGTGGGAGAAAAAGTTTATGTTGGTGAAATATGCACCTGATGGTATTGTAAGTTATGTCACTGTAATCTGAACCCCAAAATGTGCTCATTACAAAACCATGAAAAATCGGAGAAACACAAGAAGAAGACAGTACACCAGCACTTGCACCACCAATAAATTTTCAGTCAACAACACCCAACGATGTCAAACAGGCAGAATTGGAACTTGCTGTTGCAGTCTGCTGCCATTGCTTAACTTCCTCTGTGGACCACATTGGTGAAATGATAAAAAAAATGGGAAAGGTAGCATCTTAGGAAAAATCAATCTTCTTAGAACTAAATGTGGCAAACTGACTACGGAAGTTGTGTCCCCAACCCTTAAACAAGAACTGAAGAAGGATCTAGAAGGAGAAAAATTTGCCCTTTTAGTAGATGAGTCAACCGATGTTGGGACAGTGAAGTATTTATGCATTGCGATGCGTTACTGCAGCAAAAAGGGAAAGAGAATAGTAACAGAGTTTGTTGGTCTTATTCCTGTCAATGACACAACAAGGGAAGCATTATTCAGTCATTAATTAAAGCTGCTGTTACAAATCTAGGTTTAGAACTTGGTAACTGCATTGGATTTGCAAATGATGGTGCCTCAGTTATGACTGGAGTTAATAACTCGGTTTGGACCCGAATACAGCAGGAGTCTCCAGATTGTGTGCAAGTAAAATGTATTTGTCACTCTCTAGCACTGTGCGTGAAGCATGCATTTGAGAAGCTGCTTTCATGCTTGGGATTTTTAATTTCAGAAATATCAAAATGGTTTTCCAAGATTACAGTAAGGAGGGCAGCTTACAAACAATTGTTTAGCATAATGGACCCAACTGAAGAAAGGAAAGGAACCTCGCTGCCATTTCAGCAAGCTTCTCAGACCAGATGGCTAGTACGCGGGAAAGTAATGTACAACATCTTGATGAACTGGGAAGAACTTAAGGCATACTTCATGTGTGCTGAGCAGGTTAGTGGAGCTGATGCCAGGTATAAGGCACGTATGATTTCTGACATCCTAAATGACCCAATCAACTATTTGTATTTTCACTGTGTCACACCCATTGTTATGGAGTTTGAAGGCGTCAACTCATATTTTCAAGCCACGGATGCCGATCCTCAGAGCATGGAAGGTGAGCTTGCTCAACATCATCATAGTCTACGGGCAAGAGTTTTCAGCCCAGATGAAAGTGAATTAGCTATATCCGAAGTAGATTTTGGAGCTCGCTTTGCCATGGAAGTGGAGAGGTATATCGAGATGCATCAAGTTAGTGGTGAAACGAAAGTTCAGGACGTCAAGGCCCGATGTTACAGCTTTCTCGTGGAGGCCATCAAGCAAGCTGAGACACGTCTGCCTCCTACGAGGAACATACACAAGGGTCTCAGTAGTCTTGACCCATCAAAACTTTTGAGTCAAACAGCAAGGGTGCCATACAAGGATCTACCTTTCCCTACCTTACGAGCACATATATATAATGCCATTGAACAGCAGTATAGGAATGTATTACATGTAAACTGGGTTGAAGAGGCAGTATTTGACAACAAAATACCAGATAACTCTGTTCAGTTCTGGATAGGAGTAGGTAATCGCTATGATACACTAGGTAACAAATCTTTTATAGACCTAGCAACATATGCATTGTCCTGTCTTGTCACACCAGTTAGCAATGCTCTTGTTGAACGCATATTTTCTCATGCTACAATAGTTAAAACAAAATTAAGAAACAGACTGAGTACAAGAACCCTAGATGCCATTATTCGCATTAGAACCCATCTGCACTTCAGAGGTTTGTGTTGCAGGAATTTTATGGTCCCACCTGATATGTAGTGCTTATTTTCATCTGCAAATATGTATGGAGATGAATATGATGTATGTGATGATGTGATTGACTATGTTTGAACACTGGCTATGTTTCCTTGTTTACCAAAGTCTGGTGCTATAATGCAGAATATAATTTTGACTTATTTTTTGTTGCTCATGAAAAGGATTATATATATTTATATTGTTTGTGGAAATAATGACCATGAAACTTGCATGCTGAAAAAAAGTACACTTTTAATTTTATTTCTGTTTCTCATTAAAAAGAATTATGAAACAAATGATCATACTTTTGACTTACTTTTTACACCGTTTATGAAAAATAAAGAACCATTAATTCATAGCATGCATATGATCTTTTACTTGGCACCACTGAGCTATTTAAAACATCTAAGTTCGTACGGAATATAATCATAGGGGGTCCAATATGGCGGCCACTGCATCACCCGTTGCCCAGACGGAGGACTTACGAACTACGTAGCGCTTGTGTACACAGATCGCCAATCCAGTAAACCACTATAGCTCATTGCTCAGTATATACATATACCAAGGCTTTTTCCCCCTTCCAAGGGAGGTAGCCAAAAAGGACAAGGCATAAAAACACTCCCGCCCATTTCATCCCTAAATACACTCCACACCCCTCCCACCCTCCCTCTCATCTGAGCACCTCCTGGATGACGGGTCATCCCTGCACCCTGCCCACCGCCCTGGGTCAGAAGCAGTGTCGCAAGACACAGTACATCCACAGCAAGGCCGCTTCATCTAATCGGCGACCCCCCTTCTCCGTCCCCCTTTGCATATATGGCGAGGACGGGGAGAAATCCCTTCGGGCTGCGTCAAAATTTACTCACACATACTACCCCACCCCCCCGCCCATTCCTCCTCATGCAGTCACAACATCATCCATATACAACCATTCTCCACTCACCTCTGTCTTCCGTCCTCTCCCTTCCTTCCTCAACAGACATTCCCCTCTTCCCCAAAGCCCCCTTCACCCCATCCATCCACCTCATCCTAGGACGTCCCCTCATGTTCACTCCCTCCACACCTCTTTTACTAGTCTTTCTTCACTCATTCTTTCCATGTGTCCAAACCATCCTAATATTCTTTCATCAACCCTATCTCCCAGCTCCTTTTTCACCCCTGTTCTCCTCCTCACCTCCTCATTTCTCACTCTATCCAGCCTAGTAACCCCCACCATACTTCTCAGACACCTCATCTCAAACACATTCAAACTCCTTCTCTCTTCTTCTCTTATGTTCCACGTTTCTGCCCCATACAGTGCTGTTGGCACAATCACTCCTTCATACAGTCTCCTCTTCGCATCCATTCCCAAATGTCTATTCCTCATTACACTCTTTAAACCACCAAGGCATTTACTCGCTTCTCTCAATCTACATTCTACCTCCACCTTCACTCCACCTTTTCCTGCTACACTTGCACCCAAGTATCTAAAACTATCCACTTCCTCCAGTCGCTCTCCCTTAATGTTCACTTCCAGTCTACTGCCACTTTCACCCCTTGTACATCTCAGCCTTTTTGCTGCATATTTTTGGCCTTTTTCTGGAGTGCATTTGGCATTTTTGGCTCATTTTTTTGTTGCCTTTGGCCTTTTTCTGCCTCAGTAATCTGGCAACCCTGCATACGAGTGCATCGCCTGGCATGTAAGGTCAAAATGCAATGGATGAAGTAATTTTCCTAGTCCTCCCATTCCCTTTCATAAATTGTCGATTCCAACATGGTCATGTTTATATTTCTATTAAAATAAGGGTTTATAAGAGTGGATTTCCGAGCGGATAAGTGACAAAATACCATGTGATTGTTCAAATTGGGTTCAAAGCATGAAATATGACAGAATGACGTTAGACTAGAGTCCCAATCTTATGAAGAGTTTCAGATAAGGGACCATCTCGAATTCTGCCCATTAAGAGACTGGCAGTCTTTTTTCCAACATGGCCGGCATGGCTGGACATTATCTTCAGCATTACATGTCTCAAGTGGTTTAATGCTTGTACGCTTATAAACTGTTTACTGTAGCAATGAAAGGTATCTAACAGAGTTGCTCATTACTAAGTTAATGTTAAAAATATATAAATATAGCATTTCATGGGATATTTGTGGTGAATTTAAAATGATCGCCTTCTTACTTGGATTACAGGGTGTATACACCAAGTATTCATGTTTTCTTTCCCTATTGGGTAGTCGGGTTGATAATGAACACTACTAGAAAGTGGAGTTGCTCCCTCGAGATGGCTTGCAGCCAGGAAAACTCAATGTTATTAGACAGCCTCTTGTAGACCTTACCAAAGTGTTGCTATACTCACTTCATATAAAGCTTGGTTTGATCAAACAGTTTGTAAAATCATTAGTTCATAGTAGAAAAGCATTTCAAGAGATTCGTCAACTCATTCCAAAAATATCAGAGGCCAAAGTTAAGGGTGGTATATTTACTAGTCCGCAAGTAAGGAGAGTGTTGAAGTCAATGCAACTTGAAAATGCAACGAGTACTGTCGAAAGCGAGTCGTGGTGTGCATTTCGAGGTAGAGTTCATGGATTCCTTGCTAATAATAAAGACCCAAAACACAAGCCGCTCGATGTAGCAAAGCTTTTGGAAAGCTATAAGAACTTAGGATGTAGAATGTCATTAAATGTGCACTTTTTGCATTCCTATTTGGAATGTTTCGTGAAAACTTGGAAGGAGTGACTGAAGAGCATGGCGAGAAGTTCCATTAGGACATTGTTGCAATGGAAAAATGATACCAAGGACGATGAGACACTGCTATGATGGGAGGCTGTGGTTACTGGTGCGTAAAGATCAAGTTCACAGTAAGAAGTCACGCTCATCAATGCATTTCTAGTGGGCTCTTCCGTATCATATCCTTTTATATTTACATTCTTTCATTATTTTCAAAAGGAAATACAAGGATAAAACATCAGCTACAATTTATAGACAATGGGAATATGCTAAATATAGTGTACTATCGTAGTTTAATATAGTTTGTTTTTGTATATAAAACATTAATTGTATTTTGAAATCTCGATTATATGCAATTTCCAATTGCGTTTCTAAAATCAGAAGAGAAAACAACCTTAGTAACAATAAAGACATTTAAAGAAACAAAACTAGTGTTACCCAGTGGTATTGGTCTCACCAATTAAGGCTTTAATTTGGTCTAACATTACTTTGAATCTTCTTAGTTCTATCGCAATTACTTATGCCCTTTTTCTTCCCTCCCTCTCTCTTTTACTGGGTGAGAGACTAGTAAAGTCGGAAGAGGGCCGCGGCCTGAGAGTTGGAAAGGAAATAGGGGACGGCACTTCTTGTGTAATCATTAGGAATAGCTAAGCTAGCTAGGATATTTTCGTTTCTACTTGTTCAGTTTCATTTCAGTTAACTTAATCACTAGGTTGGTCTGATGCAATGTATACTGGTTGTGGCAGTAATGTCTGGATTCTTGGTAGACTCTCTGGCCACCACGCATGGGGCTATACTCTTTCCTCTTGTTCGTTTCCTTTCGGATGCTCTGGGGTAGTGCGGTCTTCAAGTAATTTGTCCCAGGTTTGATTCCACATACGGTGGTGTGTGATGTTGAGAAGTTCTACGTTGATTCTTTTGTGGATTTCTTCCATTGTTTCGTCAAATGGTGGGGTTTGGCCACTGGCAAAGTTGAGGGCTGCACGGACAAAAAAACCCAGTGCTCCAAACGGACAAAATCCCAGCATTATAAAACACCAGTCGATTTAGATTGACACAATTTTGGTACATACATACATATATACATATACATACATATAACAACGGCTTTCCCCACCCCCCTTACACGGCGGGTAGCCAAAAAGAAAAAGGCAGAGAAACCACTCCCACCCATTCCATTCCCTACATATTCCACTCCCCTCCAACATCTTCCCTCCCTCTTATCTTGGCATCTCCTGGATGACGGGTAATCCCTGCATCATGTCCACTGCCCTGAGGCAGAAGCAGTGTCGCAAGACACAGCACATCCACAGCAAGGCCGCTTCATAAATTTGGCGACCTCCCCTCTCCGCCCCCCCATGCAGAAACGGAGAAGACGGGAGGAAATCCCTTCGGGCTGCGTCAATTTTTTCTCATACATACTTCCTCACTCCCCATCCCCCACCCGCTCCCACTCATGCATCACAGCATCATCCATACACAACCCTTCTCCATTCACCCCTATCTTCTGTCCTCTCCCGTCCTTCCTCAACAGACATTCCTCTCTTTTGTAATGCCCCTTTCACCCCATCCATCCATCTCATCCTAGGACGCCCCCTCATATTCACTCCTTTCACCTCTGCCTTCCACACCTCTTTTGCTAATCTTTCTTCACTCATTCTTTCCATGTGTCCAAACCATCCATCCAAACCTCTTTCATTAATCCTATCTCCCAACTCCCTTTCCACCCGTTCTTCTCACTTCCTTATTTCTCACTCTATCTAGCCCAGTGACCCCTATCATACTTCTCAGACATTTCATCTCTAACACATTCAAACTCCTGTTTCATATTTCTGCCCCATACAGTGCTGTTGGCACAATCACTCCTTCATATAACCTCCTCTTAGCATCCATTCCCAGATGTCTATTTCTCATTACATTCCAATCCACCAAGGCATTTACTCGCTTCTCTCAATCTATATTCTACCTGCACCCCCACTCCTCCCTTTCCTGCTACATTCGCACCCAAGTATCTAAAACTATCCACTTCCTCCAGTCTTTCACCCTTAATGCTCACCCCCAGCCTACTGTCACTCTCTCCCCTTGTACATCTCATCACCTTACTTTGTCACATATATTCCCATATATGTAAGGTGGGAATAGTATTACTTTGGATAACGGCGCCCCGCGATAACGTGGGCGTCAGATTACAGGACGAGTACTGAGGAGGCGTGGGAAGGAGGTCCATCCATACAATGGAGTATTTGTTCTAACACTCAGCCTAGAACGAAGGAGAACGTTTTTAGTTAATTGACCAATGAGGTTCAACCACCATAGACGCAATTCCTATGGGCCAATCAGAGGATTTTGTAGAGAAGAACCAGAGCGCCTTGGGCGTGTCAGAATCAGTTTTAGAGTAGAGGGTACGATGTAAAGGTGTCGCCTCGAAGGGGTCGTCGGCTGAAGTCCTCTGTACTCCCCCTGTATTAGTCGTAAGATCATTAACTCAGCTAGGGTATAATCTAGTGTTTCATGTAGTGGTGTGAAATGTCTATAGTAGTGACTTAGACAGTGTTTTTCGTTGGTAAAGTATTAATTAATTAATTAATCTTCTTTCACCCCCGTTAAAAGTTTTCGAGCGGGAATCTTCTGTTTTGAAACTTATTTACTCACTTGAATGTTCAGTGATTGTAATCCTTCATGTAATCCTATTAACTTTAATGAATAGTGTTAAACGTTATCTGTGCGTTTCATTTTTTTTCTTGATTTTAATAAAATCAAGTGGCGACCTTGTAATTTCTATTGGAGTTATCCCAAAGACATGGGGTCTTGGGAACTCAGTCACCCATTCACTCTTACTATGTGTTACGAGTCTGACAACTTTACAATTTCTATTTGAGTTATCCCAAAGACATGGGGTCTTGGGAACTCATTTCACATACTTAATCTATTGCAAGTCAGATATGTGAGCGAGATTCGTAACAACTTTTGCCCACATTTATCTTCAGCTTTCTTCTCTCACACACCTTCTCAAACTCTATCACTAACTTCCTCAATCCCTCCTCTGATCCTGCTACAAGTGCAGTGTCGTCAGCAAACAACAACTGTCTTGTTAGTTGTTCACAGTGTGAGTTAAACACTATGCGAACTGTTCCTCAGTTTATTTGCACAGCACAGTGTAACGTAATATTAGATATTACGTCATATGTGTAATTATGTTATTTCTTGTCTATGTATGTATTGTAACAATGTTAAGCAGTAACGCCCGTCCACTATATGTAATCTTGCCTACGTGCGGAGAAAGGTGCGCACTCTTGTAGAACAAACAGACAAGCGAAATCCTGAATAGTTCGGAGCGCACAGATTTGACAGTTACTAAATAAGTAGATTGTTCAAGCGAGTCGAGGGTCTTAAAACTACCCATGTTGACGTGTGTTAACTTACCCTCCTCCCCCCCTTTCGCTCACCCGCACCCTTAACCGGAAGTATCCCGCTTCCGGTCCAATGGTATATAAGCGGTGGAAATCGCTCACACCTTGTCATTTCTCGCATATCGATCTCTTGATAAAAATACAAGTTTGGACTCATGAGACGATTGGTGTGAAGTGATCACCCTTTTTGCCTACATTACGTGTCTGATATACATTGCATTACTTTATACTTATATTTGTACTTATTACTTATTTTGATGCATGTTCCTGATCTCTTTGTACTTAGTACCATATTGTATACGTATCTTGTTTCTTATTTGAACGATAATTTCCATATTCTTATAATCATGTAACGGTCCCATTGACCCCTACTGCCCATTCTCTTTTGTGTTGATTGCCTGTAAATATTTTTCATGTTAATAATTTCGTTCACTAGTTTTATCGCTAGTTTAATATTCCTTTCCTGGAATCTTCTTTGTTACCTTTACTTCTAGTCTTACGAATTATCTAGGCCCTGACCAGATAGTTCAGTCCTACAGTGGCTTCTAGAAGTGAGCTGGTTCTTAAGCACTTATCCGTTATACGTAACGTCTCTTCACTAACCAGCCCGTCCCGTAACAACAGCACCACAGGAGATGAATACTTAAATTCTACACTCACACGAGGCACTTGTCTCTCTCAGCTTGCTCGCTCAATCTGACTCATATGAGTCACTTCTAGCTTGGGCATGGCGATCGTGATAGTTGCGTTCATCCCATTTTCTCTGATTAATTCTTTGCACACAGAAATTTACATACATCCAAATCTCAGTTATACAATAATTTAAATTTAATAGTATTAATAATCTATATCCCATTCATTCAACTTTCGCATTACAAATAAAATGATGATTAATCATGTAAACAGAAGTGGCAAATAGTAAAGTTCTGGAACATTCATGCTTGCTATACGTACGAACACGCACACAATGACGCATCACTTTTCATTGTACATCTACACATAATGCTTAATAGAATTAAATACAATAGGCTTATTTCCCACTTTTCTCCATTTTCTTTTACCATCTCCAACCCCTGACCCATTACCCTTGCATTCACCTCTCGCACCACCCCATCCATGTATAGATTGAACAACCAGGGCGACATAACACATCCCTGACAAAGTCCCACCTGTACCCCAAACCATTCACTCTCTCCATTTCTAATCCTAACACAAGCTCTACTACTCTCGTAAAAGCTCTTGACTCCTCTTAACAGCTTTCCTCCTATTCCATATATCTGCAGTACCTCCCACAGTGCCTTCCTGTCTACCCTGTCGTAAGTCTTTTCCAGATCCATAAAAGGCTAGAAAAAAAACCATCCTTACCTTTTCCTATAGCTTTCTCACATATTTGTCTTACCACAAAAATCTGATCTACACAACCCCTACCTGTCCTAAAACCACACTGTTCCTCACCAAGTACTCCCTTTGTTCCTCTCCTAATCCTCTCAACCAAGACCCTCCCATAAGCCTTCCCTACTACACTCAACAAGCTGATCCCTCTGAAACTACTACATTCACACTTGTCCCCTTTTCCTTTGTAAAGTGGAACTATACAGACACTCCTCCAATCCTCCGGCACTCTACCCTCTCTTTAACAAACATTAAATAACCTTACCAGCCAGTCCACTTTAACTGTACCTCCTTTTTTCAGACATTCTGCATGGCATCCATCCAACCCAGGTGCCTTACCTGCTCTCATCATCTTAACAGCTGCCTTCACTTCATCTTTTCTTATTTGTCCTCCATTCTCCTCACTCTCGTTTTCTTAGTGCTTCCCATTACAACTACCTTCCCCTCCCTATCCTCCTTCACATTTAGCAAATCCCTAAAATACTCTGCCCACCTTCCTCCCACTGCCTTCTCTTCCATTATCATCTCTCCATCTGCACCTTTTAACTTTTTTTTCTCTAATTGATTCGCATCCTCTTCCTCTCTTAATTTCTTTCCAAAACATTTTGTTTTTACTTTCAAATTTTTCTGTCATTCTCTTACCCCATTTCACATATGCTTTCCTTTTTGCCCCCTTTATCTTATGCTTTACTTCTCTTCTCTTTACTTTGTACCTCTCATATGATTCCCTCGTCCTATATTGTAACCAATCTATGAAAGCTCGCTTCTTCTCTTCTACACCCTTCTTTGCTTCCTCATCCCACCACTCACTACCATTTTTCTTCTATTTCCTCCCGTCCTCCTTGTTCCACACACCATCTTTGCACACCTTATGACTCCCTCCTTATCTCTTCCTACTATACTCCTGGTTACCTGTATGTAGCCATTAATGCTCTATCTACCACCCTTCTATCCACCACCCTCTCCCATGTATACTTATGCTTGACTTTCTTCCTAAACACTGTATTAGCTATCATCAACTCTCTTTCGAAAAAAGGATATCAGGACAATATAGAATCGGAGCAGAGGAAGTAAAGGAAGTGGAATGTCAAAAACAGATAAACAGATAAACAAAATTGTCGGAGAAACCTATAACTTGCTAAGGACAATAAAGGTGGCTCTTACTTAGTTGGACAAAGAAATTGTAAAGAAAATACTTGTCACACTGATAAGGCCAAAATTAGAGTACCCAGCGACACTATGGTCACCCAATGCCACAAAGAATATAAGGAAAATTGAGAGAATCCAGAGGGCAGCTACGAAGATGACCCCAATAATTTCAAAATTGTCATATGAACAGAGATTGTCAAAACTAGAATTATCGACTCTGGAACTAAGGAGAGAAAGAGGCGACTTGTTTACTACCTACAGAATCATGAGAGGTATGAAAGTCCTTGATAGAGAATACTTATTATATTGGGATAAGAGAAATACAAGGGAACATGGAAGGAAGCTCATAAGGACAGTTATACAAGAGACCTGAAAAAGAAAAAAAAAATCCCCACAGAGTTGTGGATGTATGGAGCAAACTAGACGAAACAATAGTGTGTGAAAAACCATACACGAATTTAAGAATAAGTTAGACATGGTGAGATGGAGACGGTACACCACGAGCACAGCTCCTTTTCCTGTGAGATACTAGGTAAATGCACACTGCTACGTCCAGACATATATTTTTATGCAACTGGTTGCGTCGGTTTTGTAAGCTGCCTAAGCGTACCTGTATAGCCCTGTACTCAGTGTCGATATTTACAAATGTGGAAATGGATTTTAGCATACTGTCTTCAGTATACGTCAAAGATCAGGAGGACCAATTTCATCTTCAGCTATTTTGTACAATTTTAATCAGTTTTGTTCTTTAAAACAATCAAAAACTAATAAATTATATTAAAGATAAGAATCACAGGCTGTTTATATCTAAAATTGTATTTTGAATAGAAGATTTGTCATGCTTATATTATTGTTAGTTTCGTTGACACTAACACTTAGTAAAATTTATCTTCTGTAGGTCCCATGCCATGTCCTTCTCTTTAATTATCTTTCCACCATATCTTCTCTGACAAGTTAATAATGTTTCTGGATGGGATAAGCAAGCTGGTCCTAAATCTTCTTGATTTTCTTCTTCACTAATTCTCTACATCGCTTTTAGAGAAGGTACACCAAAGGACTCCCACCTGGAATCCTCTTACACCCACCAAGCCAAGTCTGCTCCGACGTCAAATTTAATTCATCCAATAACTTTGAACGTTACAAATAAGTGCCACCCTTTTAGGGCGTGACTTTACCTCCATGCACCAATAATTGTTCTCCTCCACACTTTTCTCCAATCAGAAAGACTGTTATACTGTCTCAAGCAATACTGTTTACACAAGCACTTGTGACATAAGCAGAACAAGCTCTGTGTTTACATTTCATCACATCAGCCCCTTTGATCGCCACTCTAACCAATGTTTACAAATACAAGATGATAAGCTAGAATATGCAACTCTCTGCAACTTCCACTCGGCCATTGTTTCATAACATCCTAATATAAAATTAATACAAAATATACATTCCTCTCCACCTACCCCTCCGTCTACCTAAATGTTTACCTTCTCTACCTAAAGGCCTCTTACACTATTGACGAGTCAGTAGAACTGTAGAAATTATTTTACACTTTGGAATTGAAATTCAAGTTAGCCTTAACGGTATACGCTAAAATAAAGACTATGCAAGGCACCTCGCTGTGATATAGACTCGATTTTTTTTTTTTTTGTGTGTTTCACTGAAGAGGATCGGATACTTGCAGTCTCTCGATTCACCAACTCAGCAGCCTGCGTGAGTGCGTCATCAGGCCGGGTAATTGCGCTAGCCTCAGCCTGTGTTGGAGAAGTGCGTGTGCTTCACGCTCTCCACTCTTCTCGTCCCCATTGACTGGACGAGATGCCAGGTACAATATTTCATAGATCTACTGAGGCAGCATCACTGCATAAGGAACATCAAGAGCAAGGAATACAAAATGAGAAACATAAAGATTACGAGCCTTAATGGCACGAGCTATTCTGAACTGTGACATAAAACGTTTTTAGATTAGGTTATTCTCTACGGCAGCCTCCGAATAAAAATGTTTCTTACATCGCTACTGTCGTTACTATCAAAATCCCTCTCCAATCTGAGAGTGCCGAATGGTGCGCTGGGCCTTGCCCGAGGGGGCCATCGAATTGGCCTGGAGTGGCCTAAATCGGTGAGCTGGATCTCATGAATTTTGCCCAACACGCCCTGTGTCACTCGAGTTCTACTGCAACTCCCTCCGACTCACAACCCGATTTCGTAACTCGAGTCTCGAGGCTGGGACCCATAGCTTATTATGAGCTTCTGATCAATGAACAGCCAATAGTCCTGTGGTATAAGTGGTGGGTGGTGTGTACTCACACCACTGTTCAAACGAGGACCAATCAGTACGTGATATGACCAATATACATAATTTATATACCACTCCGAACAACCGACATATACATAATGCTAGTGTGTTAACAAACTCCAAGTAAACGATTTAATGGAAACGATGACACGATTCACCAGATTCGGTGAAAAGAGTCGTTAGTTTTGAACGAGTGATTTGCGAGTCTTACATTACTACTGTATTAATGAAATGCAAAAGGACAACATAACAAACCAATCATTACACACAGTTACTACACACTCTGAGCTCACCATCGAGAAAGCTCTAGTGTATATTGGCTAAGAATCACTTGTATAATGACATGATAGATGCAGAAACGCCAATCAACAATTACATTTGATACAGTACGGACAGAGACACCAGAGGCCATGGAGGCGTCATGATACTTTTCAGAAATCATCTGACACAAAATTTCTCATAACGAAGATCACGTGGAAATAATTGCCCTCCACCAAATACTTGTAGAAAGATTAATTGTAAACTGATATGCGTCACAAAATATGTAAAATTCACGAACACAACAAATTGAGCAGAAAAAAAAAGACATCACAACTCGACCTAGCAAAGAGGTTCTGTCCCATGAGTCAAGAGGGAACAAGTACATGCACAACTGCTACTAAACACCACGAACAAGCTATTCTTGGCACAAATAATGATGTAATTAATGAATAGAATAAACATGCAATGCAGTTCAGTTCGAAGCTTTAAGAATCATTTAGATACCTAAGCAAGATGCTGTAATGTCATTTATTTCATATTATTCATTTTTGATATCATGTCTGATTATTTACTTGATTCACATTATTAGATATTTGTTGATTTATTATCATTTATCATTTACCCGTTTTTTATTTGAATATATCTATGCATCTATTATTGTCTATATTATTGTGTTTTTATTGTCATTACTTTTTTCCACATCTGACCTAGATATGGACCAAAAGGTCTCCTGTCGGCATGCTCCGCCCTTGTAATCCTTTGTCATGAAGGCGTCATGACATATTTCAGAAATCATCAGACCATGAAATTCTGTCTCAGGAGGTACTAAAGAAGAACTACAATCAAATCTACTAGACTCCGGAAATTCCTCTTGCTACAAACAATAACAAAGCTTAGGAAACAAATTGGTTTTCTTCTTTATTAAAAATGAACAATTCATCATACAGATTACAAATAACTATGGCGTATACTCCCAACTACTTTACACAATACTAAGGTAAACAGAACTGTATCCATCATGACATACAGATATCAATATCCACCAGGTGCACAATTTTCTAATGTTTTCAATTTCTTCTTTTTGTAATTGCAAAAATATTCATGCACTTGATGGAACACTCAAGAATTTTGAAAAAAAAAAGAACAAGCAAAAACACATTATGCAATAGGCCAATGGTCACTCAAATAACTTCACAACTGAGAGTAAATCATCTGACAGTATGCACATGATAATCCATGAACCAAATTGGTTTATAACAGTGAATCAGTGCTTAATAGCTGACAGTACCATCATACAGGGAAATTATATCACTTAGGTCACACGGGAACAAGCAAAAATGAAATAACACAATAGGCCAAAGGTCACTCAAATAACTTCACAACTGTGCGTAAATCAATTAAGATTTCAACTGACAGTATGCATGTGATAACCCATCAACCCAACTGGTTTATAATAGTGGATCAGTACTTAATAGCTGAAAGTATCATCATACAGGAAAGTTAGATCACTCAGGTCACACTGGAAAGGCCTCTCACCAGCAAAGGTCATCATGCAACACACGAGATCAACTTTTCGTGAGGAAGTGCGAGTCATTACGTGACGTTTGAAATAAGTCCTTCGTGTGAAAGCTGAAAAGGCTTCTCTCCAGTGTGGGTCACCACATGACGTCTAAGTTTACTTGGTTCTGAGAAAGCTGCATCACACAGGTCACACTTGAAAGGCTTCTCTCTAGTGTGGGTCATTATGTGATATTTGAGACTATTCTTTTGTGAGAAAGCTGCACCACACAGGTCACACTGGAAAGGCTTCTCTCCTGTGTGGATCATCATGTGTCGTCTGAAATCATTCTTTCGTGAGAAAGACGCATTGCACATGCAACACTGGAAATGCTTCTCTCCGGTGTGTGAAACTATGTGTTGTTTAAGATCACCCTTTTTTAAGAAAGCTGCATCGCACAGGTCACATTTAAAAGGCTTCTGTCCAGTGTGAGTCATCAGGTGTTGTTTGAGATGACTCTTTTGAGTAAAAGCCGCATCACACAGGCCACACTGGAAAGGCTTCTCTCCAGTGTGAGTCATCAAGTGTCGTTTAAGATAAATCGATCGTTTGAAAGCCGCATCGCACAGGCCACACTTAAAAGGCTTCTCTTTGGTATGGGTAATCATGTGTCCTTTGAGATTATTCTTTCTTGAGAAGGCTGCATCACACAGGTTACACTTAAAAGGCTTCTCTCCAGTGTGGGCCATCATGTGTTGTTTGAGATTAAACTTTCCTGAGAAAGCTGCATCACACAGGTCACATTTGAAAGGCTTCTCTCCAGTGTGGGTCATCACATGATATTTGAGAGTACACTTTCGTGAAAAAGTTGCATCACACAGGTCACACTTGAAAGGCTTCTCTCCAGTGTGGGATACCATGTGACGTTTGAGATGATTCTTTTGTGAGAAAGCTGCATCACACAGGTCACACTGGAAAGGCTTCTCTCCTGTGTGGGTCATCATGTGTTGTTTGAGATAATTCTTTTGTGAGAAAGTCGCATCACACAGGTCACATTGGGAAGACTTCTCTCCAGTGTGGGTAACCATGTGTCGTTTGAGATGACACTTTGCTACGAAAGCTGCATCGCACTGGTCACACTTGAAGGGCTTCTCTCCAGTGTGGGTCACCACATGTTGTTGGAGATTATTCTTTTGTGTGAAAGTTGCATCACACAAGTCACATTGGAAAGGCTTCTCTCCAGTGTGGGTCACCGCGTGTCGGTTAAGATTACTCTTTGTCGAGAAAACTGCATCACACAGGGCACATTGAAAAGGTTTCTTTCTAGTGTGGGTCATCGTGTGATATTTAAGATGACTCATGAGATGGGTGTGCCGCGGATGACACAAGATTATATTTATATGACGAATGTAGAGAATCTTTGGATATCTTTTCCCAGGAATTGTTGATAGCTACTCTCATCCTGAAAGTAAATATGTAATAAGTATGACAACTAAGTTTTTGCAAGACTGTAATAGGAGTGACACCAAAGAATACAAGTAGAGTGGGGCATTAACCAATATGAAATCAGGGAAGGGAATAAACATTTCGTAACAAGAAGTTTAAAGAAGAAAGAAATGGAAGGTTGAACAAATACTAAATAATATGGAGTAGTCAAAATAATTCAGGAAATAATAAAGCGAAAGACTGAACAAATAATGCAATGAAATAGAGCCCACAAGAAAAAGAATTCAATTCTAGGATACACCACAGCTGGAAACAAGAAATATTTGGAAAAAAAAATTACAGAGGACAACTACACACACACATCAATCAAGGATTTCAAAAATCAACGTTGGAGAGATTCATGAGATTCCGATATTCATTTTTACAATAAATCACTTGTTTTCCGTTTTTTGAAGAAACCCCCACCACCACCCTCTCCGTGATAAGTAAATTTTTTATAGGTTAGGTTGAATTCACCCCTCACTTTCATCAAATATAGAGACAAGGTGCACAGTGGGAGTAGCCCAACAGCAATCTTGTAAATCAACATATTTCATTAAGGTTATGGTGAATGGCACTATTTTTCAATCATTACGATATAAAGATTATTATTTGCTAATATTTTTGGAGTATCACAAAAATATACAAATACATTAACCAAAGTGCAACAAATTAAGATAAACAATTCTTACCAAAGAAGATTAAAAAGAAAAGAATGAGAAAAAATGGATGATTGAACAAATGTAAAAACTATGAAGAACCACAGAAACTGGAAAAAGTAGTGAAAAGGTAATGAAAATCTATAGATAAGAAGTCACAAGAATGTATATAAATATTACATACATACATACATATACCAAGGCTTCCTCCCCCTTCCAAGGGAGGTAGCCAAAAAGGGAAAGGCATAAAAACACTCCCACCCATTTCATCCCTAAATACACTCCACACCCCTCCCACCCTTCCTCTCATCTGAGCACCTCCTGGATGACGGGTCATCCCTGCACCCTGCCCACCGCCCTGGGTCAGAAAGAATAAGGGGAGAAATTGGAGTATGATGGACGCAGTAACACAGATAAATGGACCTATTTTATGTTATCATTATTTTTTTTTTTTTCAGAGGTCAACCATCCGATAATATAATCGAAGATGCCAGGAATCAATATGTGATTCATGTAAATCCTTTATTGGATTCCATTTGTCAGGGAACACCTCCGATCCCGCCCCTACACACACACCAATCACGCATGTCATAAATCAACATTTGAGAGATTTATGATAATCTAATACTGTATTGGTTTCTACAACAAATTACTTGTTGTCCATTTTGGAGGGAAACAAGTAAAATTTCACACTAATACCACCAGAATCCTATAGATAAAGATATAAAATATTGAGTGAGAAGTAAATGATTTCTAATCAATATACCCTAAACCTGTCCTACCTACAACTATGTTGGGTTAGATTCACCCCTCACTTCCATTAGTTACTATAACAAGGCCCACGAAGGAATCAGCTTGTTGATTTATAGTTCAGTGAAAACAAGCACTTCAAATGAATTACGTGTGATCTGTGTAAATATTTGTGCTGTGTAGAAAATCTACTTGTAAATCAACATGGTATTCAATTTCCTAGGTGACTCATTGGGAGGCCAGATGTCTTCCTTTTGAGCCCTTTGTCCTCTATCCGGCACAACCTCACGCCAGACGTGCATTTGTCCTCCTTTCTTGGAGTGAATAAACAAATAAATAAAAAAAATAATAAAGAATATATAAATAAACAAATAACCCTAGGTATACTATAATGCCATACAATTAAATTATGTGGGAGTACCCAGGCCAAGGTCAACATCAGAACTCAGTAGCCAAAGTAGACAGGAACTGCACAGGACCAATGTTGTGAACGTGTGATAGCATGATTCACATCTCATATATTGGGCTGCAGTCCTGCGGATGGCCATGGTGCAGTGTGGTTTGGCAATTAATTTATGAGGTTAAGGAGTCTGAAAATGCTGAAAAGAAAGACTTTGCTTTACTCTGACTGGGCCATAGAGATTGGATTCATTGCTAAAAGCAGAAAGGATGAGTTTCATGCTTTTTGTACACTGTGTCATAGTGATGTCGAGATAGCAGGTTAGGGAAAGAGTGCAGTCGAACGATACGCAGCCACAGACAAATGTAGACTTAACACTCGCAGTATTGGCACATCATCATTGCTATCATTTATTTCTTCAGCTCGGTCCTCTCAGGATGACAAAATTACAGCTCCAGAACTTTGTAAAGTGTATCATACTGTGAAACATCAACAGTCATATAGGAGCATTGAATGTGCAGCAAAAGTTGACAGAGAGGTATATAGTGACTCCTCGGTAGAAAAGGTGTAAGAACGTGTGGAAGAACCAAAGGAAAAGCTCTGTGTGAAAATATTGGAGCACCATATTCTGCACAGAAGCACTTGGAATATGTAAAAGAACATGACTTGCACTTTTCAATAGCAACTGATGCTTCAAACATAGGTGCAACAATATGTTTCCCAATTCTTTTTGAGATAATTTAATTTTGAGGAGGGAGTGCAACATCTGTTACTTGACTTTTACTTACACTGATAATGATGAATCATCAAAAGCTATCACAAATCAGTTATAATAGTCTAAGTTAGAAGTGTTGGCATACACAGTTGACGATGCAACTGTAAACTATGGAAAATATTAGTGTTTATCAGAAACTGAAACTGGCCCAAAACAACATTATTGCTGCTAACTGTTTGACTCAGGTTTTGCACAATGCAACAAAATTTCCTGCTGGAAAACTGGACACTGACGTTGAAAATATTGTGCTCAAGGTGTACAGCCATTTCAGCATCTAAGCAAGAAGAACACAGCAGATGAAGTTCTGCAAATTTGTGGAGTCTGATGAATGCAATCTATTGTGATATATTGTAACTAGATAGCTATCTCTTTTGCCATTGACAGAATACTGTAGTACTGGAAAATCCTAAAAAGTTATTTTCAGAATTTAGAAGAGGAATGTCGCAAGGTTCTGTGGAAGTGCTTCAAAGATGAAAGAAATGACTCTGAAGTGTCAGAGATCTATTTCCTCTTCCTCAGTCACATTCTTAAATTATTCTCAGATACTACCAAAGCACTAGAAGCCAAATCATTCAGCATGATTTCAGTATATAGGTTAATGACTGACCTGAAACACAAGTTCGAGAGAAGAATGAAGGATTTGTTTTTTTGGGTATTCAGCAAACACCAAGCTTAGCCAGCTTACTCCAGACGTGGTTAAGAAACGTAAAACAAAATTCACTGTTTTCTATGAAAGGGCCAGAAAGTACTTAAGTGACAGATATGACTTTTCTGAAAACATTTTTCACAATAAAGTATCAAAATTGGGCCTGTCAAGTGATGTATCTTTTGGAGAATTCAGTGATGCAGTCAAGACCTGTAACCATCCAGATATTAATATGGATGATTTCTATGAATAGTATGGGATTGTGGACACAATTATTACTACTCCTGAAATGGTAGATTGCCACAGTGATGAACGCTATCTCCAACTGTCCAGTGAATACAAATCTCAGTTCTCATTCACAAGCCTGAAGAAAGTGAGTGCTTATATATTCTCCATTCCATCCAGTAATGCTCAGTTGGAGTGAGCTTTTTCAATGATGACATCAGCTTGGAGGAATGAGAGAAACCATTTGGAAGAATGCACAACTATATACAAAACACTTCTGGCCAACAAGAAACTATTGGAGATGGCCAGTAGAGAGCAGAAGTACAAAAAAAGATAAACCTCCAGGCAATCAAGGTGAGGATACAACTAGGTTTTGTTTGTGTTGTAACTTAGCAAGAAATACAGGTATTTGTTTTTTCTTGGTTTCATTAGAAGTGAAAAATATGATTGACTTTCAGCTTTTTGTTATATATATATATATATATATATATATATATATATATATATATATATATATATATATATATATATTTATATGTATACATATATATATACATACATTTTAACAACCACAATGCAATTTAATTGTAAGCCATCAAAGGCCAGCTTGGAAATATACGAATGCAGGAAAGTATTTCTATGACACAGTGTTGTACAAATACTTTCCCAAGTTTGTGTACCATACTTCCAATTGAACTTTTATATTAGAGATGGGTTGAACACATAATTTCATATATGTGTATATAACTTGAGCATACAAATATATAAGAAATTATGCACTGAACTTATATCTCTGTTGACAGCCTATTTTGAAAGTCACTGTTGCACTTGTCATAAGGATGCCGGGTTTGAGTCCTGGGCAGTACAACATTTCAATTTCAGCATGCTGGCCTTTGATGGCTTGGAATTAAAGTGCATTGTGGTTGTTAAAATGTATCTCTAATCACTGGGACCCATTCAGTGTTGTAGATATATGTATATATATATATATATATATATATATATATATATATATATATATATATATATATATATATATATGTATATATATATATATGTATATATATTCTCTTGTAAACATACGAGGTTGAAGGCTTAAGAGGATTAACTGTTGATTATATTATTGCGTGTAGCTTCAACAGTGAATAATCAACAGTGAATGCTCTTTAGCCTTCAACCTTGTATGTTTACAAGAGAATATACTACCTGGCTATGCAATATATATATATATGTATATATATATCCCTGTATATTATAATCATCAATATGCTGTGTCCTCCTTTTTGGAAATTTAGAAATGGCTCCCCAGTGATTAGTAAAGTGAAAATTAAATGGGAAATAATAAGGCACAGGAGTGCATGAGTAAACATTCCATGGAGAAAGAAGCCACAAGAAATAAATTAAAATCAGAGTATGATGAAAGATACAATAGCAGCGAACACTTGAAATAAGAAATATTGGTAACATTTTTGCAGGTGTCTACACCCACCCAATAATCAAGGATGTCAGAAATCAATGTATGATTCTTGCAATTCCTTTAATGATTTCCATTTGTCAGGAAACATTTCATCAATACCCCCACCCACACTGTTGCAGAGCCACAGGATTGGCGGGTAAATGATTGAATTTTGGCACAAGTAACACACTGCACCCATAAATAAAAATATAAAATATTTGTCATTTATCTAATGAGTGAGGAAAAAGCCTACAGATCCTTAACTATTGCTAGTTTAAGTTAAAGTCATCCCTCAAAAAAAAAAAAAAAAAAAAAAAAAGAATTACATTGTAGGTGTGATTTGTTGAGTTATGAATATATACAACATATTCATGCTTGTACATTACGACTACAATATGAAGCCTTTGGGCGGGGGGGGGGGTTGGTTTCTGGTGAATCACTGCTCCTGGAACCTTCCAATATAAATTACAAATATTGAGTGAAGCTATCGTTCTCTCTGTGACATTTCACTGTATACATTTGAAGTATTCCACTCCCAAATAATGTAAGATACTCCTGCAATCCGCATCCATCGCAATGAAAAGAAGTTGCCAAGAATATATTACCCCTAGAAACGTATCCCCGAATTTGTTGCTTAGTATCTATGGTCGTTGCATGCGAGAATGTAAACAATAGTTGAGAGTTTTGACAAGACTTCATTCTGACTACCAAATTGGAAGTGCCCATATTCGATCAGAACTAACATGAAACCAGGCAACATCAAGTGGCGAACAGACAAGGAAAATAACCTCCACCATACAATAAATACATGTGCACGATTGTCGAGCGTCCTTAATATTACACTTATTACCTGCGTGCATGTCATGATGTGCTTCTAAATTCTATGCCACTTCTGGATATCACAGATGTCCTAGGAATCTCAAACATTCTTTTAAGTATATATTAAGTAACTGCTCACACTATAAAGCATATATTTGTATTCAATTGTTACGAAATGACTGTCTCTGGTCACCTAACCCTCTACGTGTGTTGTCTGTGTAACTTAGCGTAGAATAACAATGTAATGAGGACCACAATGGAAATAAGCGTACATGTTTTTTTGTGTTATCCTCGGCAATTTTGTAATTATCATTTCGAAATATGTGTTATTGTATTTATTTTGTGCACTTCATGTATATTGATTCTTTGCCAAATAAGTTTACTTACTTATAACTTGTAGAGGACGAAGTGGCGGCCCGCCAAGATGAATGTAAACAAATAACATACGAGCAGAGTTGCCAGATTGGCATTTTGTAAGCCAAAACCCTCAATTTTGGCTTCTTTTTCAAGCATTTGGCCTAAGGATATTTAGTTTGGCCTAAATTACTAAATCTGCCTTTTTTGGCTTTTTTTTTTAGAATGTGGCTTAAATATATTTCATTTGGCTTCAGTAAGCTCATCTGATAATAGTGAGTTGAATACTGAGTTCATTCGCCACCTCCTAAGACAAAACTAATCCAAGTTAAAGTCTACCATATAGTCGAGTGCGCGTATCTTTTCTTTTCTTTTTATTTTGTTACCATTGTGATCCATGCAATTTGTCCCATTTTCTCTTATGGCACAAAGATAAAATTGGACGAATCAGCTGTGTGATGTTGATGGCGCACGAGATCCATGTGCAACTTTTGGCGTGATTTTTTTTTTCTTAACTGTCTGACGTAATTTTAGGCCTTCAATCAATTTTAGGCCTTCAATCAAAGCTATGTTCATAAACAAGCAAGGAGTAGGCTACATTGGTAGTGTACTGAATATAGAAATATATTGTGTTTTGATTAATAAGATTGGTAAAATAATTTTCCATCCCACAAAACCGTTCGTTCTAGTTGCTTATATTTATGTAGAGTGGAAAAGATCGTTGACATTAAATTTTCATTAGTGTTTTTAGTGATTTTCAAGTGCTTAATTATTTAGGAGTATTTATTTTTTCAGGTGCATGCATTTTAGAATAAGAATCAGCCTGCAATCTTCAATAGCCTAAGATGCCGAAATGGAACTGCAGTTATGACAGTGCCAGGAGGTACAGAGCTGAGTGGGAGAAAAAGTTTATGTTGGTGAAATATGCACCTGATGGCTCTGGTGAGGCGTATTGTAAGTTATGTCACTGTAATCTGAACCCCAAAATGTGCTCATTACAAAACCATGAAAAATCGGAGAAACACAAGAAGAAGACAGTACACTAGCACTTGCACCACCAATAAATTTTCAGTCAACAACACCCAACGATGTCAAACAGGCAGAATTGGAACTTGCTGTTGCAGTCTGCTGCTATTGCTTAACTTCCTCTGTGGACCACATTGGTGAAATGATTAAAAAAAAAAAAAAAATGGGAAAGGTAGCATCTTAGGAAAAATCAATCTTCTTAGAACTAAATGTAGCAAACTGATTACGGAAGTTGTGTCCCCAACCCTTAAACAAGAACTGAAGAAGGATCTAGGAGAAAATTTTGCCCTTTTAGTAGATGAGTCAACCGATGTTGGGACAGTGAAGTATATATGCATTGCGATGCGTTACTGCAGCAAAAAAGGAAAAGAGAATAGTAACAGAGTTTGTTGGTCTTATTCCTGTCAATGACACAACAGGGGAAGCATTATTCAGTCATTAAAGCTGCTGTTACAAATCTAGGTTTAGAACTTGGTAACTGCATTGATTTTGCAAGTGATGGTGCCTCAGTTATGACTGGAGTTGATAACTCGGTTTGGACCCGAATACAGCAGGAGTCTCCAGATTGTGTGCAAGTAAAATGTATTTGTCACTCTCTAGCACTGTGCGTGAAGCATGCATTTGAGAAGCTGCCTTCATGCTTGGGATTTTTAATTTCAGAAATACCAAAATGGTTTTCCAAGAGTACAGTAAGGAGGGCAGCTTACAAACAATTGTTTAGCATAATGGACCCAACTGAAGAAAGGAAAGGAACCTCGCTGCCATTTCAGCAAGCTTCTCAGACCAGATGGCTAGTACGCGGGAAAGTAATGTACAGCATCTTGATGAACTGGGAAGAACTTAAGGCATACTTCATGTGTGCTGAGCAGGCTAGTGGAGCTGATGCCAGGTACACGGCAAGTATGATTTCTGACATCCTAAATGACCCAATCAACTATTGGTATTTTCACTGTCACACCCATTGTTATGGAGTTTGAAGGCGTCAACTCATATTTTCAAGCCACGGATGCCGATCCTCAGAGCATGGAGGGTGAGCTTGCTCAACATCATCATAGTCTACGGGCAAGAGTTTTCAGCCCAGATGAAAGTGAATTAGCTATATCCGAAGTAGATTTTGGAGCTCGCTTTGCCATGGAAGTGGAGAGGTATATCGAGATGCATCAAGTTAGTGGTGAAACGAAATTTCAGGACGTCAAGGCCCGATGTTACAGCTTTCTCGTGGAGGCCATCAAGCAAGTTGAGAAACGTCTGCCTCCTACTAGGAACATACAGAAGGGTCTCAGTAGTCTTGACCCATCAAAAATTTTGAGTCAAACAGCAAGGGTGCCATATAAGGATCTACCATTCCCTACCTTACGAACACATAAATATAATGCCATTGAACAGAAGTATAGGAATGTATTACATGTAAACTGGGTTGAAGAGGCAGTATTTGACAACAAAATACCAGATGACTCTGTTCAGTTCTGGATAGGAGTAGGTAATTGCTATGATACACTAGGTAACAAATCTTTTATAGACCTAGCAACATATGCATTGTCCTGTCATGTCACACCAGTTAACAATGCTCTTGTTAAACGCATATTTTCTCATACTACAATAGTTAAAACAAAATTAAGAAACAGACTGAGTACAAGAACCCTAGATACCATTATTCACATCAGAACCCATCTGCACTTCAGAGGTTTGTGTTGCAGGAATTTTGTGGTCACACCTGATATGTACCGCTTATTTTCATCTGCAAATATGTATGGAGATGAATATGATGTATGTGATGATGTGATTGACTATATTTGAACACTGGTTATGTTTCCTTGTTTATCAAAGTCTGGTGCTATAATGCAGAATATAATTTTGACTTATTTTTTGTTGCTCATGAAAATGATTATATATTTTTATATTGTTTGTGGAAATAATGACCATGAAACTTGCATGCTGCAAGAAAAAAAAAATAATAATAATAATAAATAAAAATTATTTCTGTTTCTCATTAAAAAGGATTGTGAAACAAATTATCATACATTTGACTTACTTTTTATACTGTTTATGAAAAATAAAGAACCATTAATTCATTGTATGCATATGATCTTTTACATATGATCTTTTACTTTGCACCATCTAAATTCGTACGCGGCCACTGCATCACCAGTTGCCCAGGCGGAGGACTTACGAGCTACGTAGCGCTTGTGTACACAGATCGCCAATCCAGTAAACCACTATAGCTCAGTGCTCAGTACAAATCGTATAGTATTTGGTGAATTGAGAAGTGGAATAATTAAATATTTGGCCTTTTTACTGCATATTTTTGGCCTTTTCCTGTTGTGCATTTGGCCTTTTTGGCTCATTTTTTGGTTGCCTTTGGCGTTTTTCTGCTTCAGTAATCTAGCAACCCTGCATACGAGTGCATCGCCTGGCATGTGAGGTCAAAATGCAATGGATGAAGTAATTTTCCTAGTCCTCCCATTCCCTTTCATAAATTGTCAATTCCAACAGGGTAATGTTCATATTTCTATTAAAATAAGGGTATATAATAGTGGATTTCCGAGCGGATAAGTGACAAAATACCATGTGATTGTTCAAATTAAGTTAAAAACATGAGATATGACAGAATGATGTTAGACTAGAGTCCTAGTCTTATGAAGAGTTTCAGATAAGGGACCATCTCGAATTCTGACCATTAAGAGACTGGCAGTCTTTTTTCCAACATGGCCGGCATGGCTGGACATTGTCTTCAGCATTACATGTTTCAACTGGTTTAATGCTTGTACGCTTATAAACTGTTTACTGTAGCAGTGAAAGGTATCTAACAGAGTTGCTCATTACTAAGATAATGTTAAAAATATAAAAATATAGCATTTTATGGGATATTTGTGGTGAAATTAAAATTATCTCCTTCTTACTTGAATTACAGGGTGTATACACCAAGTATTCATGTTTTCTTTGCCTATGGGACAGTTGGGCTGATAATGAACACCACTGGAAAGTGGAGCTGCCCCCTCGAGATGGCTTGCAGCCAGGAAAACTCAATGTTATTAGACAGCTCCTTGTAGACCTTACCAAAGTGTTCATATACCTACTTCATATAAAGCTTGGTTTGGTCAAACAGTTTGTGAAAGCATTATATGATAGAAAAGCATTTCAAGAGATTCGTCTACTCTTTCTAAAACTATCAGAGGCCAAAGTTTAGTGTGGTATATTTACTAGTCCGCAAGGAGAATGTTGAAGTCAATACACCTTTGAAATTGAGAACTATCAAAAGAGAGTCGTGGCATGCATTTCGAGGTAGAGTTCGTGGATTCCCTGGTAACAATAAAGAGAGCTGTGGCCTGAAAGTTGGAAAGGAAATACAGTGTGTATGGGAAAGAGATGGACGACACTCCTTGTGTATTTGTTGGGAATAGCTAAGCTAGCTAGGATAGTTTCTTTTTCCTTGTTTAGTTTCATTGCAGTTTACTTAACCACTAGGGTGGTCTCATGCAATATATACTGGTTGAGGAGATAGTGTCTGTACTCTTGGTAAACTCTTTGGCCACCATGCATGGGGCTGTACTCTGTCTTGTTGTTCGCTTCCTTTCGGATGCTCTGGGGTAGTGGGGTCTTCAAATATTTATCCCAGGTTTGATCCCACATACGGTAGTGTGTGGTGTTGAGAGGTTGTGTGTTGATTCTTTTGTGGATTTCTTTAATTGTTTCATAAAATGGTGGGGTTTAGCCACTGGCAAAGCTGAGGGCTGCACGGACAAAAAAAACCAGCAAACAAAAACCCAACAGACAAAACCGCAGTGCTCCAAATGGACAAAAACCCAGCAGAGGCAGGACAAAACCCTAGCGGACAAAAACCCAGTGCTCCATACGGACAAAGCCCCAGTGCTCCTAACGGACAAAACCCCAGCATTATAAAACCCCAGCATTATAAAACCCCAGAAGATCTAGATTGACGCACCTTTGGTACTATATGAAAAATATGTGGCATTTTTCAACTGAGTTTAATACCAGTAAAAAGTAACTTAGCAGTGTCTCTCCTTGTTAGTTTGGGGTGAATTCACATCCACTATAGTGACACTTTAATGAGGTGTGAATACAAGGGTAACATTCATTTTGATTTATTTTATTTATTTTTTATTTTTGCTCACCCACAAATATACTTAACATTACTGGGGTTTTAAAATTCCTGCCCTGCTGGGGTTAAGTATCCAGACTGAGGCAGGTGTCGATTCGCTCAACAAATGACAGCTGAGGCACTGCGCACCTAACAGTCAACATTTGAATAGTGTCCTCTCAGAGGTGTTACCCTGAGATGTGTGAATGATATGGGGGTATATCAACTCTTATGCCGGATGGACTAACCAGTAATCCAACAATCCCAGAAGAAGCATGGAGGTGATAGAGAACAACAAAGGCGGTCTGGAGATTTGTTCTGAAGGCTATGTCTACACAAAGAAGACCAATTCAAAAAGCACTATCCGGTGGGAATGTTCACAGCGAGCAGCATATTCATGTA
Source organism: Oratosquilla oratoria (assembly GCF_046742065.1). NCBI lineage: Eukaryota > Metazoa > Arthropoda > Malacostraca > Stomatopoda > Squillidae > Oratosquilla > Oratosquilla oratoria. The sequence goes on from NC_134788.1 coordinate 61,649,671, forward strand.
AAGGTGCAATCAGTACAAACCTCACTATGGACTCAACTTTGAACTTCAGAGAACATAATCATGAACCAAATTCTAATGCTGCTTGAGTTGCAAAAGTACGGTCTCAGATCAAATCTGATGCGAAAATGAAAAAGGGGAAGGGAGTCTAAGTGTATGCTGAAGCTATGCTTGGAGCAACAGATGAAGTCCGTATCATGGTTGAAAAACCAGAATCGATTAAGCGTGATGTAAGACGCCAAAGGCAAGGAGTCAGACCTGTGGAACCTCCCTCACTAAAGGAACTAATCCTAGAGGGAAGTTGGACAACAACTGGTGGAGATAACTCAAAAGCCTTTCCTGATTCATGACAGTGGGGTTCGATGCTGCCAACAGATTACTAGTATTTGCATCTCAAAAAGGTCAGGGACTGTTGGCCAGGTCTCCACAATGGCATATGGATGGTACATACGCAATGGCACCAAATATTGCTGAGCATGTTTATGTCATCCTCATAGTTTAGAGTGAACCAGTTCTGAGCTATCATGTTCCAAAGGTAGCCCTTCGTGTGTGATGGATAGCAATGAAATTATGTATATATACAAGAAATAAATATATATAAAGCTTGTGTTAAGGTGACTACAACAGGTAAAAACCGCGACATTCAAGTACACTTAGAAAACACTCAAGAAACACTTTAAGGAGTGTTGGCTACAGATTGCATCGACAGAAGAGACTTTTTGATTAGAAATACGAGACATTAGGAGGTCATGGAAACAAATTAAGAAAGACCTCATGTCTAAAGGATGTGAAGGTGATATAGCCCAAGCTCAAACAGTACATGAGTTAAAATCTAAATATAATTGGATATCTAAGGTGTAAATTAAATTTGAAGTGTACATTAATTTGAGACTAAGTATGATAAAGAGTTAGAGAATAAGGGACAGAATCCAACGAGTGTTGTTCCTTTTCTGTATACTGCAATTATTTAATTACAATTACCTAAACACACACAGGCACACACACAAATACTAATATAGACGGGTTAGTTTCAGAATTAAATGAACCAAATGATTACCCGTCAAAAGAAAAAAACAACATAATTGTAGAGACAAAATTAAGGGTTCCAGTATTACTAGTGTTGGACATGGATTATAATCATTGCCTTAGAAATAAAAAGGAGGAACAAGGCTTTCATTAAATATGCTGAAGGATGGAGGAAACGTGGTACTTATGGGAGATTTTAACTGCAAAGAAATCTGTTAGGAAAAGATGATAGTGAAAGGTTTAGAGGATCGACGGGGAAATTTATTACTTGACATGACTATAGAGCATGCAATGACACAATGGGTAAAAGGAAATACTAGATTGAGAAATAATGAAGAACTGTTAAGACTAGATTCATTATTTACGTCAGAACCTGAAATTGTGGATAAAATTGAATACAAGACACCAATTGGGAAGAGTGACCATATATTACTTGAGTTAGAACTAAAGGAGGAAATATATAGAGATAGAAATGAAAAATACAGAAAGGAAAGACTGATGCATAGTAAAACGGACTTTCAGATTTTTTTTTTTTTTTTAAGCGGATTGGAAAAAAAATCTACAATGGAGAAACACAAGTGGAAGGAAAATGGATGATTTTGATGGAAATCTATAAAGCAGGAGTGGATAAATATGTCCCAAAGCAAAAACAGAAAAGGTGTATTATTAGTGCTGGTTTGATAAAAGGTGCAGCGAACAGAAAGATAGAAGAGATAAAGATGGGGAAAACAAAAATAGAAAGTGGCAAATATATATAAAAGGAATGACCATGTATATATATGCATGGAGGAAAAAATAAAATATGAAAAAGACAAAACAGGAAAATGTAAGGATAAACCAGAACTATTATATATATACATGTGTGTGTGAACGGTAAAATAAAAATAAAAACAATCAGGAAATAGTGAACCACGAACAAGCTATTCCTGGCACAATGCAGTTCAGCTCGAAGCTTTAAGAATCATTTAGATATCTAAGCAAGATGCTGTAATGACTGTCATTTATTTCAATTTTATTTTTATCATGTCTGATTCTTATTTGCTTGATTCACATTATTAGTCATGTCAATTTATTGTTTACTGCTTACCAGTTTTTTTTTATCTAACTATACCTATGCATCTTTTATTATCTATAATAGTATGTTTTTATTTATTGTCATTACTTTTTTCCACATCCGACCTAGTTACGGACCAAAAGGTCTCCTGTCGGCATACTCCGCATTTGTAATCCTTTGTCATGGAGATGTCGTATTTATTTCAGGAATGATCAGACCATGAAATTCTGTCTCAGGAGGTACTAAAGAAGAACAAGCACAATCAAATCTACTTGACTCCAGAGATTCTTCCTGCTACAAACAATAACAAAGTTCAGTAAATAAATTGTGTTCTTCATTAAAAATGAACAATGCATCATATGTCTTATATCACTCTTGGAAAGACTTAATTGAAGTGTGCGAGTTGTGTCTTATAGGATAAATCAAACACTGTTGAATATATTACCGAAGATATATATATACGGTAAGACAGATTACAAATAACTATGGCGTATGCTGTACTCTGAACTACTTTACACAATACTAAGGTAAACAGAATTGTATCCATCATGACGCACAGATATCTATATCTTCCAGTTGCACACTTTTCTAATATCTTTGACGTTTTTCCTTAAGTGCAAAAACATTCATGCACTTAATGGAACACTTAAGAATTTTGAAAAACAAAACAACGAACAAGCAAAAATGCAATTACGCAATAGGCCAAAGGTCACTCAAATAACTTCACAACTGAGAGTAAATAAATTACTACTTCGACTGACAGTATGCACGTGATAATCCATCAACCAAATTGGTTTATAACAGTGAATCAGTGCTTAATAGCTGAATGTAGAATCATACAGGAAAGTTATATCACTCAGGTCACACTGGAAAGGCCTCTCGCCAGCATAGGTCATCATGCAACACACGAGATCAACTTTTCGTGAGGAAGTGCGAGTCATTAAGTGACGTTTGAAATAAGTCATCCGTGTCAAAGCTGAAAAGCCTTCTCTCCAGTGTGGGTCGCCACATGACGTCTAAGTTTACTTGGTTCTGAGAAAGCTGCATCGCATAGGTCACACTTGAAAGGCTTCTCTCCACTGTGGGTCACCACGTGTTGTTTGAGATTACCCTTTAGTGAGAAAGCTGCATCGCAGAGGTCACACTTGAAAGGCTTCTCTCCAGTGTGGGTCATCAGGTGTCGTTTAAGATCACCCTTTGCTAAGAAACCTACATCGCACAGATCACACTTAAATGGCTTCTCTCCGGTATGGGTCATCAAGTGTCGTTTGAGACAATCCTTTCGTGGAAAAGCCGCATCACACAGGCCACACTTAAAAGGCTTCTCTCCGGTATGGGTCACCATGTGTCCTTTGAGATTACCCTTTCCTGAGAAAGCTGCATCACACAGGTCACACTTGAAAGGTTTCTCTCCAGTGTGGGTCATCACATGATATTTGAGACCACTATTTTGTGCAAAAATTGCATCACACAGGTCACACTTGAAAGGCTTCTCTCCAGTGTGGGTCACCATGTGATATTTGAGACTAGCCCCTCTTGAAAAAGCTGCATCACACAGGTCACACTGGAAAGGCTTCTCTCCAGTGTGGATCATCACATGATGTTTGAGACTACTCTTTCGTGAAAAAGTTGCATCACACATGTCACACTTGAAAGGCTTCTCTCCAGTGTGGGTCATCACATGAAGTTTGAGAACACCCTTTCCTGAGAAAGCTGCATCACACAGTTCACACTTGAAGGGCTTCTCTCCTGTGTGGGTCAACATGTGTTGCCTGAGATCATTCTTTCGTAAGAAAGCCGCATCACACAGGTCACATTGGGAAGACTTCTCTCCAGTGTGGGTAACTATGTGTCGTTTGAGATTACACTTTGCTACGAAAGCTGCATCGCACTGGTCACACTTGAAGGGCTTCTCTCCAGTGTGGGTTATCATGTGATACTTGAGATGACTCTTTCGTGTGAAAGTTGCATCACATAGATCACATTGGAAAGGCTTCTCTCCGGTGTGGGTCATCATGTGATACTTGAGATGACTTTTTTGGGTGAAATTTGCATCACATAGATCACACTGGAAAGGCTTCTCTCTAGTGTGGGTCACCCCGTGTCGTTTAAGATTACTCTTTGTCGAGAAAACTGCATCACACAGGTCACATTGAAAAGGTTTCTCTCTAGTGTGGGTCATCGTGTGATATTTAAGATGACTTGTGAGATAGGTGTGCCGCAGATGACACAAGATTATATTTATATGACGAATATAGTGAATCTTCAGATACTTTTTCCCAGGAATTGTTGATAGCTACTCTCATCCTGAAAGTAATTATGTAATAAATATGACAACTAAGTTTTTGAAAGAATGTAATAGGAGTGACACCAAGGAATACAACTAGAGTGGGGCATTAACCAAAATGAAATCAGGGAAGGGAATTAACATTTCATAACAAGAAGTTTAACGGAAGAAGAAAGAAATGGAAGGTTGAACAAATACTGAATAATATGGAGTAGTCAAAATGATTCAGGAAATAATAAAGCAAAAGACTGACCAAATAATGCAAAGAGATAGAGCCCACAAGAAAAAGAAATCAATGTATGATATAGGATACAACACCACAGCTGGAAACAAGAAATACTTGCAAATTTTCTTGCAGAGGACCACTACACACACATCAATCAAGGATTTAAAAAACCAAAGTTGAAGAGATTCATGAGATTCTGATATTCATTTTTACAATAAATCACTTGCTTTCCGTTTTTCGAAGAACCTCCTCACCCTCTGCGTGATAAGTAAATTACTTATAGGTTAGGTTAGATTCACCCCTCACTTTCATCAAATACAAAGACAAGGTACATAGTGGGAGGAGCCCTGTAGCAATCTTGTACATCAACATATTTCATTTTCAAGGTTATGGTGAATGGCACTATTTTTTCTAAACATTACGATATAAAGATTATAACTTGCTAATATTTTTGGAGTATCACAAAAATATACAAATACATTAACCAAAGTGTAACAAATTAAGATAACAAACAATTCATACTAAAGAAGATTAAAAAGAAAAGAATGAGAAAAAATGGATGATTGAACAAATGTAGAAAACTATGAAGAACTACAGAAGCTGGAAAAAGGAGTGAAAAGGTAATAAAAATTGATAGATAAGAAGTCACATGAGCAGATGAATAAATATTACAAACGAAAAAAATAAAGAGGGGGAAAATTGGAGTATGATGGACACAATAACACAGATAACTGGACTTATTTTATTTCATTTTTTTCAGAGGTCACCCACCCAATAATAAGAGATGCCAGGAATCAATATGTGATTCTTGTAAATCCTTTATTGGTTTCCATCCCCGCCCCTACACACACACACACACCAATCACGGATGTCATAAATCAATATTTGAGAGATATATGATAATCTAATACTGTATTGGTTTCTACAGCAAATTACTTGTTTTCCATTTTGGGGGGAAACAAGTAAAATGTCACACTAATACCACCAGAATCCTATAAATAAAAATATAAAATATTGATTTATGATATCTTTGAGTGAGAAGTAAATCATTTCTAATCAATATATCCTAACCTGCCCTTACCTACAACTACGTTGGGTTAGATTCACCCCTCACTTCCATCAATTACTATAACAAGGCCCACCAAGGAATCAGCTTGTTGATTTATAGTTCAGTGAAAACAACCACTTCAAATGAATTACGTGTGATCTGTGTAAATACTTGTGCTGTGTAGCAATTCTACTTGTAAATCAACATGATATTCAATTTCCTTGGTGACTAGATGTCTCGCTTTTGAGAACTTTGTCCTCTATCTGGCACAACCTCACGCCAGACGTGCATTTGTCCTCCTTTCTTGGGGTGAGGCAAAAATAAATGAATAAACAAATAAATAACAAAAAAATAAAGAATATATAAATAAAAATATAAATAAATAAATAAATAACCCTAGGTATACAATAATGCTACACAAATAAATTATGTGTGAGTACCCAGGCCAAGGTCAACATCGGAACTCAGCAGCTGAAGTAGACAGGAACTGCACAGGACCAATGTTGTTTTCGTGCAATTGCATGATTTACATCTCATACATTGGGCTGCAGTCCTGAGGTGGCCATGGTGCAGTGTGGTTTGGCAATTAATTTATGAGGTTAAGGAGTCTGAAAATGCTGAAAAGAAAGACTTTGTTTAACTCTGACTGGGCCAAAGAGATTGGATTCATTGCTAAAAGCAGAAAGGATGAGTTTCATGCTTTTTGTACACTGTGTCGTTGTGATGTGTAGATAGTAGGTTAGGGGAAGAGTGCAGTTGAACGACACACAGCCACAGACAAACATAGACTTAACACTCGCAGTGCTGGCACCTCGTCACTGCTATCATTTGTTTCTTCAGCTAAATCCTCTCAGGATGACAAAATCACACCTGCAGAACTTTGTAAAGTGTATCATACTGTAAAACATCACCAGTCATATAGGAGCATTGACTGTGCAGCGAAAGTTGACAGAGAGGTATATAGTGACTCCTCGGTAGCGAAAGGTGTAAGAACATGTGGAAGAACCAAAGCAAAAGCTTTGTGTGAAAATATTTGAGCACCATAGTCTGTACAGAAGCACGTGGAATATGTAAAAGAACATGACTTGCACTTTTCAATGGCAACTGATGCTTCAAACATAGGTGCAACAATATGTTTCCCAATTCTTTTGAGATACTTTGATTTTGAGATGGGAGTGCAACAGGTGTTACTTGACTTTTACACTGATAATGATGAATCATCAAAAGCTATCACAAATCAGTTATAATAGTCTAAGTTAGAAGTGTTGGGTCTGGATCTGAATAAAGTGTCGGCAGACACAGCTGACAATGCAGCTGTAAACTATGGAAAATACAACAGTGTTTATCAGAAACTGAAACTTGCCCAAAACAACATTATTGCTGCTAACTGTTTGGCTCATGTTTTGCACTATGCAACAAAATTTGCTGCTGGAAAACTGGACACTGACATTGAAAATATTGTTCTCAAGGTGTACAGCCATTTAAACATCTAATTAAGCAGAACACAACAGTTGAAGTTCTGCGAATTTGTGGAGTCTGATGAATGCAATCTATTGCGATATATTGTAACTAGATGCCTATCTCTTTTGCCATCAATTGACACAATACTGAAAAACACTATAAAGTTATTTTCAGAGCTTAGGAGAAGAGGAATGTCCCAAAGAACTTCTGTGGAAGTGCTTCAGAGATGAAAGAAATGACTCTGAAGTGTCAGAGATCTATTTCCTCTTCCTCATTCACACTCTTACATTATTCTCAGACACTATCGAAGCACTAGAAGCCAAATCATTCAGCATGATTCCAATATATAAGCTAATGACTGACCTGACACACAAGCTCGAGAGGAGAATGAAGGATTTGTATTTTTGGGTATTCAGCAAACACCAAGCTTAGCCAGCTTACTGCAGATGTGGCTAAGAAATGTAAAACAAACTTCAGTGTTTTCTATGAAAGGGCCAGAAAGTACTTAAGTGGTAGATATGACTTCTCTGAAAAGAGTTTTCACAATAAAGTATCAAAATTGGGCCTGTCAAGTGATGTATCTTTTGGAGAATTCAGTGATGCAGTCAAGACCTGTAACCATCCAGATATTAATATGGATGATTTCTATGAATAGTATGGGATTGTGGACACAATTATTACTACTCCTGAAATGGTAGATTGCCACAGTGATGAACGCTATCTCAAACTGTCCAGTGAATATAAATCTCAGTTCTCATTCACAAGTCTGAAGAAAGTGAGTGCTTATATATTCTCCTACCATGCAGTAATGCTCACTCGGAGCGAGCTTTTTCAATGAAGACATCAGCTTGGAGGAACGAGAGAAACCATTTGGAAGATGCACAACTATATACAAAACACTTCTGGCCAATAAGAAACTACTGGAGATGGCCAGTAGAGGGCAGAAGTACAAAAAGAAATAAACCTCCAGGCAATCAAGGTGAGGATACAACTAGGTTTTGTTTGTGTTGTAACTTAGCGAGAAATACAGGTATTTGTTATTTCTTGGTTTCATTAGAAGTGAGAAATACGATTCAATTTCAGCTTTTTGTTAATATATATATATATATATATATATATATATATATATATATATATATACATATATATATACATGTATATATATATACATATATATACACATTTTAACAACCACAATGCACTTTAATTGTAAGCCATCAAAGGCCAGCATGGAAGTATACGAATGCGGGAAAGTATTTGTACAACACAGTGTTGTACAAATACTTTCCCGTGTTTGTATACCGTACTTTCAATTGTACTATCTTAGTGGAGATGGGTTGAACACAAAATTTCATATATGTGTATGTAACTTGAGTATACAAATATATAAGAAATAATGCGCTGAACTTATATCTCTCTTGATAGCCTAGTTGAAAAGTCACTGTTGCACTTGTCATGAGGATGCCGGGTTTGAGTCCTGGGAAGTACCAAATTTCAATTTCAGCATGCTGGCCTTTGATGGCTTAGAATCATAGTGCATTGTGGTTGTTAAAATGTATCTCTAATCACTGGGACCCATTCAGTGTTGTACAAATACTTTCCTGTGTTCGTATACTTCCAATTGTACTATCATAGTGGAGATGGGTTGAACGCAAAATTTCATGTGTATGTAACTCAAGCATACAAATATATAAGAAATAATGCACTGAACTTATATCTCTCTTGATAGCCTAGTTGGAAAGACACTGTCGCACTTATCATGAGGATGCTGGGTTTGAGTCTTGGGCAGTACCACATTTCAATTTCAGCATGCTGGCCTTTGATGGCTTAGAATTACAGTGCATTGTGGTTGTTAAAATGTATCTCTAATCACTGGGACCCATTATATATATATATATATATATATATATATATATATATATATATATACATATATATATATATATGTATATGTATATATTCCTGTATATTATAATCATCAATATGCTGTGTTATCCTTTTTGGAAATTTGGAAATGGCCCCCTCGTAATTAGTAAAGTGAAAATTAATGGGGAAATAATAAGGCACAGGAGTGTATGAGTAAACATTACATGGAGAAAGAAGCCACAAGAAATTAAAATCAGAATATGATGAGAGATACAATAGCAGCAAACACTTGAAATAAGAAATATTGGTAACATTTTTGCAAGTGTCTACACCCACCCAATAATCAAGGATGTCAGAAATCAATGTATGATTCTTGCAATTTCTTTAATAATTTCCATTTTCAGGAAACATTTCAGCAACACCCCACCCATCCCCATTGCAGAGCCACTGGGTTGGCGAGTAAATGAGTGAATTTTGGCACAAGTAACACACTGCACCCATAAATAAAATTATAAAATATTTGTCATTTATCTTATGATTGAGGAAAAGTCTACAGAACCTTAACTATTGCTAGGTTAAGTTAAACTCATCCCTCATGCATGGTAGGTGTGATTTGTTGAGTTATGAATATTTACAACATATTCATGCTTGTACATCACGACTATAATATGAAGCATGGAGGGGGGGTTAGGTTATGGTGAATGACTGCTCCTGGAACCTTCCGATATAAATTACATATATTGGGTGAAGCTATGGTTCTCTCTGTGACATTTCACTGCATGCATTTGAAGTATTCCACTCCCAAATAATGTATGATACTCCTACAATCCGCATCCATCGCAATGAAAAGAAGTTGCCAAGAATATATTACCCCTAGAAACGTATCCCCGAATTCGTTGCTTAGTATCTATGGTCGTTGCATGCGAGAATGTAAACAATAGATGAGTTTTGACAAGACTTCATTCTGACTACCAAATTGGAAGTGCCCATATTCGATCAGAACTAACATGAAACCAGGCATTATCAAGTGACGAACAGACAAGGAAAATAACCTCCACCATACAATAAATACATGTGCACCATTGTCGAGCATCCTCAATATTACACTTATTACCCGTAGCTAGGTCAACATGAAATGGAATTCCTGATATTTGAGCTGAAGTAGTTCTCATGGGATGCAAACAGTCGCAATGAGTATAATGCAGTTTGAATTGCCAATCTAGCTGTCCTAGTTCTTGAGATATTGCATTTTGAATGGAATTTGGGCCGAAACGTGCGGTCTGACTAATCGCCGATCAAACGTAAACAATGACGGTTTTTACTAAAAGGCACAATTTTATATAACAATTTAGTATATGGTTGCATTATTTGACCTATTTTCTTTACGATGTGTGATTTCCATGTAATTTGATCATAGAATTACATTTCTATCCTCTGCAAAATTACCCACCACATCTACAAATACCGTCAAATTACATGAAAATCACACATTTTAAAGAAAATAGTTTGAATAATTCAACTATATGCAAGCTATTACACTAATAACACAATAGTAACAAACTTAATAGTGTAGTTTGATCCATACCACCAGTGATCATAGATAGCGGGCAGGAAGAATCGTAGCTGTGGTCGGTAATATTACGGAGGATAAAAATGTAACTTCTCTTTGATCAAATTACATGAAAATCACACATTTTAAAGGAAATGGTTCAAATAATGCAACTATAATCTACTACACTAATAACATAATAGTAAGAAACTTAATAGAGTGAAGTTTGATCCATACCACCAGTTATAAATAAGATGGCGGGATGGATGTTGATGTTACTATCCGATAATCCGACCCGATAGAAAAAAAACTAATTAGTACCACCGATTTCTCAGCTCTTCCGTAACACGCTGCCTTTAATTTGGTATTAGAATAATCCGCGAGACTAGTAGTGTTCGTTTATTTTGGTTAGTTGCCATAACTCTGAATTTATTTTGCTCTTTTTTTATGCTGAAACATAAACCAATTTTCGATTTACTGCTGAATGCAAACCGCCATGTTTATCTTTTGTTTTTATGTACCGACATGTAACTGATGATGTAATTGTTTGAAATTTACTACGATCGTAGTAAATACACTCGCATAACATTTGTATGAATGAAATTTCCGGCGGTATGTAAATTTGGCCGTTTGCATGGCGTGCGCATAAAATGACGCGCTATTGTGCTCGTCATCGACGGTGGCGCCTCTGGTGGTGTTTGACCTACCTATTACCAGCTTGCATGTCATGATGTTGTGCTTCTAAATTATATGCCACTTCTGGATATCACAGATGTCCTAGGAATCTCAAAGATTCTTTTTAGTATATATTAAGTAACTGCTCATACAATAAAGGATATATTTGTATTCAATTGATACGAAACGACTGTCTCTGGTCCCCTTAACCCCCTACGTCTGTTGTCTGTGTAACTTAGCGTAGAATAACAATCTAATGAAGACCACAATGGAAATAAGCGTACGTTTTTTTGTGTTATCCTCGGCAATTTTGTGATTATCATTTCGAAATATGTGTTATTGTATTTATTTTTTGCACTTCATGTATACTGATTCTTTGCCAAATAAGTTTACTTACTAATAACTTGTAGAGGACGAAGTGGCGGCCAGCCAAGATGAATGTAAACAAATAACATACGAGCAGAGTTGCCAGATTAGCCTTTTCTAGGCCAAAACCCTCAATTTTGGCTTCTTTTTCAAGCATTTGGCCTAAGGATATTTAGTTTGGCCTAAATGACTAAATCTGGCTTTTTTTTTTTTTTTTTAGAGTGTGGCTTAAATATATCTTATTTGACTTCAGTAAGCTCATCTGATAATAGTGAGTTGAATACTGAGTTCATTCGCCACCTCCTAAGACAAAACTAATCCAAGTTATAGTCTACCATATAGTCGAGTGCGTGTATCTTTTCTTTTCTTTTTATTTTGTGATCCATGCAATTTGTCCCATTTACTCTTATGGCACAAAGATGAAATTGGACGAATCACCTGTGTGATGTTGATGGCGCACGGGATCCATGTGCAACTTTTGGCGTGATTTTTTTTTCTTAACTGTCTGACGTAATTTTAGGCCTTCAATCAATAGTAAGCTATGTTCATAAACAAGCAAGGAGTAGGCTACATTGGTAGGGTACTGAATATAGAAATATATTGTGTTTTGATTAATAAAATTGGTCAAATCATTTTCCATCCCACAAAAGCGTTCGTTCTGGTTGTTTATATTTATGTAGAGTGGAAAAGATCGTTGACATTAAATTTTCATTAGTGTTTTTAGTGATTTTCAAGTGCTTAATTATTTAGGAGTATTTATTTTTTCAGGTGCATGCATTTTAGAATAAGAATCAGCCTGCAATCTTCAATAGCCTAAGATGCCGAAATGGAACCTCAGTTATGACAGTGCCAGGAGGTACAGAGCTGAGTGGGAGAAAAAGTTTATGTTGGTGAAATATGCACCTGATGGCTCTGGTGAGGCGTATTGTAAGTTATGTCACTGTAATCTGAACCCCAAAATGTGCTCATTACAAAACCATGAAAAATCGGAGAAACACAAGAAGACAATACACCAGCACTTGCACCACCAATCAATTTTCAGTCAACAACACCCAACGATGTCAAACAGGCAGAATTGGAACTTGCTGTTGCAGTCTGCTGCTATTGCTTAACTTCCTCTGTGGACCACATTGGTGAAATGATTAAAAAAAAAATGGGAAAGGTAGCATCTTAGGAAAAATCAATCTTCTTAGAACTAAATGTAGCAAACTGATTACGGAAGTTGTGTCCCCAACCCTTAAACAAGAACTGAAGAAGGATCTAGAAGGAGAAAAATTTGCCCTTTTAGTAGATGAGTCAACCGATGTTGGGACAGTGAAGTATTTATGCATTGCGATACGTTACTGCAGCAAAAAGGGAAAGAGAATAGTAACAGAGTTTGTTGGTCTTATTCCTGTCAATGACACAACAGGGGAAGCATTATTCAGTCATTAATTAAAGCTGCTGTTACAAATCTAGGTTTAGAACTTGGTAACTGCATTGGTTTTGCAAATGATGGTGCCTCAGTTATGACTGGAGTTAATAACTCGGTTTGGACCCGAATACAGCAGGAGTCTCCAGATTGTGTGCAAGTAAAATGTATTTGTCACTCTCTAGCACTGTGCGTGAAGCATGCATTTGAGAAGCTGCTTTCATGCTTGGGATTTTTAATTTCAGAAATACCAAAATGGTTTTCCAAGATTACAGTAAGGAGGGCAGCTTACAAACAATTGTTTAGCATAATGGACCCAACTGAAGAAAGGAAAGGAACCTCGCTGCCATTTCAGCAAGCTTCTCAGACCAGATGGCTAGTACGCGGGAAAGTAATGTACAGCATCTTGATGAACTGGGAAGAACTTAAGGCATACTTCATGTGTGCTGAGCAGGCTAGTGGAGCTGATGCCAGGTATAAGGCACGTATGATTTCTGACATCCTAAATGACCCAATCAACTATTGGTATTTTCACTGTGTCACACCCATTGTTATGGAGTTTGAAGGCGTCAACTCATATTTTCAAGCCACGGATGCCGATCCTCAGAGCATGGAAGGTGAGCTTGCTCAACATCATCATAGTCTACGGGCAAGAGTTTTCAGCCCAGATGAAAGTGAATTAGCTATATCCGAAGTAGATTTTGGAGCTCGCTTTGCCATGGAAGTGGAGAGGTATATCGAGATGCATCAAGTTAGTGGTGAAACGAAAGTTCAGGACGTCAAGGCCCGATGTTACAGCTTTCTCGTGGAGGCCATCAAGCAAGTTGAGAAACGTCTGCCTCCTACTAGGAACATACACAAGGGTCTCAGTAGTCTTGACCCATCAAAATTTTTGAGTCAAACAGCAGGGGTGCCATATAAGGATCTACCATTCCCTACCTTACGAACACAAATATAATGACATTGAACAGCAGTATAGGAATGTATTACATGTAAACTGGGTTGAAGAGGCAGTATTTGACAACAAAATACCAGATGACTCTGTTCAGTTCTGGATAGGAGTAGGTAATCGCTATGATACACTAGGTAACAAATCTTTTATAGACCTAGCAACATATGCATTGTCCTGTCTTGCCACACCAGTTAGCAATGCTCTTGTTGAACGCGTATTTTCTCATGCTACAATAGTTAAAACAAAATTAAGAAACAGACTGAGTACAAGAACCCTAAATACCATTATTCACATCAGAACCCATCTGCACTTTAGAGGTTTGTGTTGCAGGAATTTTGTGGTCACACCTGATATATACCGCTTATTTTCATCTACAAATATGTATGGAGATGAACATGATGTATGTGATGATGTGATTGCCTATGTTTGAACACTGGTTATGTTTCCTTGTTTACCAAAGTCTGGTGCTATAATGCAGAATGTAATTTTGACTTATTTTTTGTTGCTCATGAAAAGGATTATATTTTTATATTGTTTGTGGAAATAATGTCCATGAAACTTACATGCTGAAAAAAAATAATAATGATAATAATAATATGGTTTCTCACTAAAAAGGATTATGAAACAAATTATCGTACTTTTGACTTACTTTTTATACTGTTTATGAAAAATAAAGAACCATTAATTCATTGTGTGCATATGATCTTTTACTTGGCACCACTGAGCTATTTAAAACATCTAAGTTCGTACGCAATATAATCATAGGGGGTCCAATATGGCGGCCACTGCATCACCCGTTGCCCAGGTGGAGGACTTACGAACTACGTAGCGCTTGTGTACACAGATCGCCAATCCAGTAAACCACTATAGCTCAGTGCTCAGTACAAATCGTATAGTATTTGGTGAATTGAGAAGTGGAATAATTAAATATTTTGCCTTTTTACTGCATATTTTTGGCCTTTTTCTGGTCAAAATGCAATGGGTGAAGTAATTTTCCTAGTCCTCCCACTCCCTTTCATAAATTGTCGATTCCAACATGGTAATGTTCATATTTCTATTAAAATAAGGGTTTATTAGAGTTGATCTCCGAGCGGATAAGTGACAAAATACCATGTGATTGTTCAATTTGAGTTAAAAGCATGAAATATGACAGAGTAACGTTAGACTAGAGTCCCAATCTTATGAAGAGTTTCAGATAAGGGGCCATCTCGAAACCTGCCCATAAAGACACTGGCAGTCTTTTTTCCAACATGGCCGGCATGGCTGGACATTATCTTCAGCATTACATGTCAGTGGTTTACTTGGATTACAGGGTGTATACACCAGGTATTCATGTTTTCCTTGCCTATGGGACAGCCGAGATGATAATGAGCACTAAGAAAAAATGGAGTTGCCCCCTCGAGATGACTTGCAGCCAGGAAAATTCAATGTTATCAGATAAGCTTTTGTAGAGCCTACCAAAATGTTGCTATCTTCACTTTATATAAAGCTTGGTTTGATCAGTTTGTATAAGCATTAGTTCATAGTAGAAAAGCATTTCAAGAGATTCGTCAACTCATTCCAAAAATATCAGAGGCCAAAGTTAAGGGTGGTATATTTACTAGTCCGCAAGTAAGGAGAGTGTTGAAGTCAATGCAAATTGAAAATGCAATGAGTACTGTCGAAAGCGAGGCGTGGTGTGCATTTCGAGGTAGAGTTCATGGATTCCTTGCTAATAATAAAGACCCAAAACACAAGCCGCTCGATGTAGCAAAACTCTTGGAAAGCTGTAAGAACTTAGGATGTAGAATGTCATTAAATGTGCACTTTTTGCATTCACATTTGGAATGTTTCGTGAAAACTTGGAAGGAGTGACTGAAGAGTATGGCGAGAATTTCCTTTAGGACATTGTTGCAATGGAGAAAAGATACCAAGGACGATGAGACACTGCTATGATGGGAGGCTATGGTTACTGGTGCGTAAAGATCAAGGAGTTCACAGTAAGAAGTCACGCTCATCAATGCATTTCTAGTGGGCTCTTCCGCATCATATGCTTTTATATTTACATTCTTTCATTAGTTTTAAAAGGAAATACAAGGATAAAACATCAGCTACAATTTATAGACAATGGGAATATGCTAAATATAGTGTACTATCGTAGTTTAACATAGTTTGTTTTGTATATAAAACATTAATTATACTTTTAAATATCGATTATATGCAATTTTCAATTGCATTTCTAAAATCAGAAGAGAAAACAACCGTAGTAACTATAAAGACATTTAAAGAAACAAACTAGTGTTACCCAGTGTTATTGGTCTCACCAATTAAGGGTTTGATTTGGTCTAACATTACTTTGAATCTTCTTAGTTCTGTCGCAATTACTTATGCATTTTTTCTTCCCTCCCTCTCTCTTTTACTGGGTGAGAGACTAGTAAAGTCGGAAGAGGGCCGCGGCCTGAGAGTTGGAAAGGAAATAGGGGACGGCACTCCTTGTGTAATCATTAGGAATAACTAAGCTAGCTAGGATATTTTCGTTTCTACTTGTTCAGTTTCATTTCAGTTAACTTAATCACTAGGTTGGTCTGATGCAATATATACTGGTTGTGGCGGTAGTGTCTGGGTTCTTGGTAGACTCTGTGGCCACCACGCATGGGGCTGTACTCTTTCCTCTTGTCGTTCGTTTCCTTTCGGATGCTCTGGGGTAGTGGGGTCTTCAAGTAATTTGTCCCAGGTTTGATTCCACATACAGTGGTGTGTGATGTTGAGAGGTTCTACGTTGATTCTCTTGTGGATTTCTTCGATTGTTTCATGGTGAGGTTTGGCCACTGGCAAGGTTGAGAGCTGCACGAAAAAAAAAAAAAAAAAAAGTGCTCTAAACGGACAAAACCCCAGCATTATAAAACCCCAGTGGATTTAGATTGACACAACTTTGGTACATACACATACCAACGGCTTTTTCCCTCTTACAGGGGGGGGGGGTAGCCAAAAAGAAAAAGGCAGAGAAACCACTCCCACCCATTCCATTCCCTACATATTCCACTCCCCTCCAACCTCCTCCCTCCCTCTTATCTTGGCACCTCCTGGATGACGGGTAATCCCTGCATCCTGTCCACTGCCCTGAGTCAGAAGCAGTGTCGCAAGACACAGCACATCCACAGCAAGGCTGCTTCATAAATTCGGCGACCCCCCCCCTCTCCGTCCCCCCATGCAGAAACGGAGAAGACGGTGAGAAATCCCTTCGGGCTGCGTCAATTTTTTCTTATACATACTTCCTCACTCCCCATCCCCCACCCGCTCCCACTCATGCATCACAGCATCATCCATACACAACCCTTCTCCATTTACCCCTATCTTCTGTCCTCTCCCGTCCTTCCTCAATAGACATTCCTCTCTTTTGTAATGCCCCTTTCACCCCATCCATCCATCTCATCCTAGGACGCCCCCTCATATTCACTCCTTCCACACCCCTTTTGCTAATCTTTCTTCACTCATTCTTTCCATGTGTCCAAACCATCCTAATACTCGTTCATCAATCCTATCTCCCATTCCACCCGTTCTCCTCCTCACCTCCTCATTTCTCACTCTATCTAGCCTAGTAACCCCTATCATACTTCTCAGACATTTCATTTCTAACACAAACTCCTTCTCTCTTCCTCTCTCATGTTCCATGTTTCTTCCCCGTACAGTGCTGTTGGCACAATCACTCCTTCATATAACCTCCTCTTAGCATCCATTCCCAGATGTCTATTTCTCATTACATTTCAATCTACCAAGGCATTTACTCGCTTCTCTCAATCTATATTCTACTTCCACCCCCGCTTCTCCCTTTCCTGCTACATTCGCACCCAAGTATCTAAAACTATCAACTTCCTCCAGTCTTTCACCCTTTTTGCTCACCTCCAGCCCGCTGTCACTCTCTCCCCTTGTATATCTCATCACCTTCCTTTTGCGCACATTTATCTTCAGCTTCCTTCTTTCACACACCTTCACAAACTCTGTCACTAACTTCCTCAATCCCTCCTCTGATCCTGCTACAAGTGCAGTGTCGTCAGCAAACAACAACTGTCTTGTTAGTTGTTCACAGTGTGAGTTAAATACTATGCGAACTGTTCCTCAGTTTATTTGCACAACACAGCACCACAGGCGATGAATACTGAAATTCTACACTCACACGAAGCACTTGTCTTTCTCTCTCAGCTCGTTCGCTCAATCTGACTTATATCAGTCACTTCTAGCTTAGGTATGGCGATCGTGATAGTTGCGTTCATCCCATTTTCTCTGATTATTTCTTTGCACGCAGAAATTTACATACATCCAAATCTCAGTTATACAATAGTTTAAATTTAATAGTATTAATAATGTATATCCCATTCATTCAACTTTCGCATTACAAATAAAATGATGATTAATCATGTAAACAGAAGTGGCAATTAGTAAAGTTCTGGAACATTCATGCTTGCTATACGTACGAACGCGCACACAATGACGCAGCACTTTTCGTTGTACATCTACACATAATGCTTAATAAAATTAAATGCATTAGGCTTATTTCCCACTTTTCTACATTTTCTTTTATCATCTCCAACCCCTGACCCACTACCCTTGCATTCACCTCTCGCACCATCCCATCCATGTATAGATTGAACAGCCAGGGTGACGTGACACATCCCTGTAAAAGTCCCACCTGTACCCCAAACCATTCACTCTCTCCATTTCTAATCCTAACACAAGCTCTACTACTCTCGTAAAAGCTCTTGACTACTCTTAACAGCTTTCCTCCTATTCCATATATCTGCAGTACCTCCCACAGTGCCTTCCTGTCTACCCTGTCGTAAGCCTTTTCCAGATCCATAAAAGGTTAAAAAAAACATCCTTACCTTTTCCTATAGCTTTCTCACATATCTGTCTTACCACAAAAATCTGATCTACACAACCCCTACCTGTCCTAAAACCACACTGTTCCTCACCAATTATTCCCTCTGTTCCTCTCAACCAAGACCCTCCCATAAGCCTTCCCAACTACACTCAACAAGCTGATCCCTCTGAAACTACTACACTCACACTTGTCCCCTTTTCCTTTGTAAAGTGGAACTATACAGGCACTCCTCCAGTCCTCCGGCACTCTACCCTCTCTTAAACAAACATCAAATAACCTCACCAGCCAGTCCACCATCACTGTACCTCCTTTTTTTTCAGACATTCTGCATGGCATCCATCCAACCCAGGTGCCTTACCTACTCTCATCATCTTTTCCTTATTTGTCCTCCATTTTCCTCACTCTCGTTTTCTTAGTGCTTCCCATCACAATTACCTTTCCCTTCCTCTCCTCCTTAACATTTAGCAACTCCTTAAAATACTCTGCCCATCTTCCTCTCACTGAATTCGCTTCCATTATCTTCTCTCCATCTACACCTTTCCCTCTCTATTTGATTCGCCTCCTCTTCCTCTCTTAATTTTTTTCCAAAACATTTTGTTATTACTTTCAAAATTTTCTGTCATACTCTTACCCCATTTCACATATGCTCTTTTTTTTTTTTGCCTCCTTTATCTTATGCTTTACTTCTCTTCTCTTTACTTTGTACCTCTCATATGATTCCCTCGTCCTAATTTGTAACCAATCTATGAAAGCTCTCTTCTTCTCTTCTACAGCATTCTTTGCTTCCTCATCCCACCACTCATTACCCTTTCTTCTATTTCCTCCCGTCCTCCTTGTTCCACACAACATCTTTCAACACCTTATGACTCCCTCCTTATCTTTTCCTACTATACTCCTGGTTACTTCTATGTAGCCATTAATGCTCTATCTACCACCCTTCCATCCACCACCCTCTCCCATGTGTACTTATGCTTGACTTTCTTCCTAAACGCTGTATTAGCTATCATCAACTCTCTTTCGAAAAAAGGATATCAGGACTATATAGAATTGGTGCAAAGAAAGTAAAGGAAGGGGGATATGAAAAACATATGGGAGTAATCATCACAAAGGACATGTCTCCTGATAAACAGATAAACAAAATTGTCGGGGAATCCTACAGCTTGCTAAGAACAATAAAGGTGAACGAAGAAATTGTAAAGAAAATACTAGTCACACTGATAAGGCTAAAATTAGAGTACGCAGTGACACTATGGTCACCCAGTGCCAAAAAGAATATAATGAAAATTGAGAGAATCCAGAGGGCAGCTACGAAGATGGTACCATCAATTTGAAAATTGCCATAGGAACAGAGATTGTCAAAACTAGAATTACCGACTCTGGAACTAAGGAGAGAAAGAGGTGACTTGTTGACTATCTACAAAATCATGAAAGGCATGAAAGTCCTTGATAGATAAGAGAAATACAAGGGAACATGGAAGGAAGCTCATAAGGACAGTTATAGAAGAGACCTGAAAAAAGAACAATGTTCCCCACAGAGTTGTGGATGTATGGAACAAATGGGACGAAACGATAGTGTGTGCAAAAACCATAAACAAATTTAAGAACAAATTAGACATGGTGAGATACAGAGACGGGACTCCACGAGCATAGCCCCTCTTTATCATGTTTATATTATTGACAAGTCAGCAGAACTGTAGGAATTGTTTCGTTATGTTTTGGAGCTGAAGTTCAAGTTAGCTTTAACGGTAAACGCTAAAATGAAGACTGACTAGGCAAGGCAGCTCGCTGTGATATAGGACAACATAACAAACAAATGATTTGACAAACACAGTCACTAAAGACTCTGAGATCACCTTCGAGGAAGCTCTAGTGTATATTGCCAGACTCACTTGTAGAATGACATGATAGATGCAGAAACGCCAATCAACAATTACATTTGATATAGCACTGACAGAGACACTAGATGCCATGGAGGTGTCATGATATTTATCAGAAATCATCGGACACAAAAGTTCTCATAACGAAGATCATTACGTGGAATTGATTGCCATCCACCAAATACTTGTATAAAGATTAATTGTAAACTGATATCCATCTCAAAATGATATGTGCACTTCACGAAAACAACAAATTGAACAGAAAAAAGGCATCACAACTCGACCTAGCAAAGAGGTTCTGTCCCAAGAGTCAAGAGGGAACAAGTACATGCACAACTGCTACTAAACACCATGAACAAGCTATTCTTGGCACAAATGATAATGTAGTTAATGAAAAGAATAAATGACATGCAGCGGCAGTGGAATGCAGTTCATTTTGAAGCTTTAAAGATGAAAATCTTTATCAACTGGGTTATTGCACAGAAATTTATGCCAGGAGTTAGGGACACCATATACATCTTTCCTAACCCAAAAATACTAATCTGCAACCCTTTCATGTTTGGCCCCCCACCTCCCTTTCAATTTTTTTTTATAATATTGAAATGGCTACTCCTCCTATAGTAATTGCTCTACATGAATGAAATTAATATGGTGGAAGGACCTCAACCAGACCTTCAAACTAATAGAAATTTTAAAGTAATTAGTTTGTGGAATTTTAATTTTTATATTTTTCCCATCCCGTCCCCCTTCAAATTGGGGAAAAATGGCAAAAATTAACCCTTTCAGATATTAAAAAAAAAACGTTCTATTTCATCAATCAGGTAGATTTAGACATATTATGTGTGAGTTTTCATTGAAATTTATTAAGATGTTATGGAGGAATAGAAGTTTGACGGTATAAAACTTTTGAGATACGAGCCGTCAAAGTTTTCACTAACTTTGAACCCCTACATACTAATATAAATAAGGGATATCATGGCATTTCCTTATTTAGTTTTTTAGGCTTGAATGTTGATAATATTTAGAATAAAATTTATTTATATTCAGTCATATATGTTGATGTCCAGTCATATAATCTTCTGTCTTCTGGCTCTTGGTCCCCACCTGCATTTTAGGCAGGTTATTACATTAGGGTGTCATAGTTGCCAACACTACTCATTGTTGCCAGGTTTTCAGTTCAATGTTCCAGGAGCGTATTCTTTTACACTTTTTTTTCACAGTTTTGGGTTTCTTCTTCCTCAGACTCATCAACTGTCTTTGATTTTCCTGCATCGTTAGGGAGTGGTCAAGGGATGCAGAGCCTAATTTCAGGGCTTTCAATAAACTTGCCTGCTGATACCCAAAATTGTGATCCAGAATTGTTGCTTGGCACACAAACTGCAGTCTTGATGCCCCAGCAAACTTGGTCTTTTGAGCTCTCTTCGTCACAGTCTCCACTCGTTCCTCATCACACAGCTTCCTCAGTCTTGTCCCCATCCTCTTCTGTACATGATTCATACATTCTAATTTGTTGACCTTGATGTTTTCATAGGGGCCACGGTCATTGTTCAGTGCACAAACTGCATTGTAGGCGCTGGAATCCCCATCTCCAACAAAATTGACGTATCGGAATCCTAGAGACTCAGACCGTGCAAACATTCTTGTAGCTCCTTCTTGTTCCATTCCTCCATGCTGGGGTCTATATATAACCTCTGGTACAGAGACAGAGTTGCCAGAAGTCACTAGCAATAACACTCAATCATTACAAATTATTGTTATTTATTGCAATAATATATATATTGTACTGACCAATACGTATCATAGGGCCGAGATGGTGGTAGGAGGGGGTTTATTTGCCATAACTACGAAAATAAGGCGAATTTTGATGAAATAATCTGCATACAGACTGTCGATTGCCGTACGCAGATGTAGAAAAAATTTCCAGTTTTTCATTTTTTCCCAATTTTCATCGATTCTTGACCAGCCGGTCCCCTTAAGAATCATTTAGATAAATACCTAAGCAAGATGCTGTAATGTCATTTATTTTATATTATTCAGTTTTCAAATCATGTCTGATTGTTATTTACTTGATTCACATTATTAGATATTTGTCAATTTATTATCATTTATTATTTACCTGTTTTTTATCTAAATAAACCTATGCATTTATTATCTATTTTATTGTGTTTTTATTTATTGTCATTACTTTTTTCCACATCTGACCTAGTTACAGACCAAAAGGTCTCCTGTCAGCATGCTCTGCCCTTGTAATCCTTTGTCATGAAGGCATCATGATATATTTCAGAAATTATCAGACCATGAAATTCTGTCTCAGGAGGTATCGAAGAAGAACAACTACAATCAAATCTACTAGACTCCAGAAATTCTTCTTGCTACAAACAATAACAAAGTTGAGGAAACAAATTGGATTTCTTCTTTATTAAAAATTAACAATTCATCATACAGATTACAAGTAACTATGGCGTATACTCCCAACTACTTTACACAATACTAAGGTAAACAGAACTGTATCCATCATGACATACAAATATCTATACCCACCAGTTGCACAATTTTCTAATATTTTTATTTTATTTTTTTTTTTTTGTAATTGCAAAAACATTCATGCACTTAATGGAACACTTGAGAATTTTAAAAAAGCAAAAACACATTATGCAATAGGCCAATGGTCACTCAAATAACTTCACAACTGAGAGTAAATCAATTAATATTTCATTTGACACTATGCACATGAAAATCCACCAACCAAATTGGTTTATAACAGTGAATCAGTGCTTAATAGCTGACAGTACCATCATACAGGAAAGTTATATCACTTAGGTCACACTGGAACAAGCAAAAATGCAATTACACAATAGGCCAAAGGTCACTCAAATAACTTCACAACTGAGAGTAAATCAGTTAAGATTTCAACTGACAGTATGCACGTGATAACCCATCAACCCAACTGGTTTATAACAGTGGATCAGTACTTAATAGCTGAAAGTACCATCATACAGGAAAGTTATATTGCTCAGGTTACACTGGAAAGACCTCTCACCAGCATAGGTCATCATGCAATACACGACATAAACTTTTCGTGAGGAAGTGGGAGTCATTATGTGACGTTTGATACAAGTCCTCCGTGTGAAGGCTGAAAAGGCTTCTCTCCAGTGTGAGTCGTCAGGTGTCGTTTGAGATGAGCCTTTCGTGGAAAAGCCGCATCACACAGGCCACACTTAAATGGCTTCTCTCCGGTGTGGGTCATCATGTGTCCTTTAAGATTACTCTTTCCTGAGAAAGCTGCATCACACAGGTCACACTTGAAAGGCTTCTCTCCAGTGTGGGTCATTACGTGATATTTAAGACCAGTCCCTCCTGAAAAAGCTGCATCACACAGGTCACACTTGAAAGGCTTCTCTCCAGTGTGGGTCATTACGTGATATTTGAGAGCACTCTTTCGTGAAAAAGCTGCATCACACAGGTCACACTTGAACGGTTTATCTCCAGTGTGGGTCCT
Source organism: Oratosquilla oratoria (assembly GCF_046742065.1). NCBI lineage: Eukaryota > Metazoa > Arthropoda > Malacostraca > Stomatopoda > Squillidae > Oratosquilla > Oratosquilla oratoria. Next base: position 61,673,823 of record NC_134788.1, read on the forward strand.
TATGTGATATTTAAGAGCACCCTTTCCTGAGAAAGCTGCATCACACAGGTCACACTTGACGGGCTTCTCTCCTGTGTGGGTCAACATGTGTCGTTTGAGACCACTCTTTTGTGTAAAAGCTGCATCACACAGGTCACACTGGAAAGGCTTCTTTCCAGTGTGGGTCACCATGTGATACTTGAGATGACTCTTTGCTACGAAAGCTGCATCGCACTGGTCACACTTCAAGGGCTTCTCTCCAGTGTGGGTCATCATGTGATACTTGAGATGACTCTTTTGTGTGAAAGTTGCATCACATAGATCACACTGGAAAGGCTTCTCTCCAGTGTGGGTCATCATGTGGTACTTGAGATGACTCTTTCGTGTGAAAGTTGCATCACATAGATCACACTGGAAAGGCTTCTCTCCAGTGTGGGTCCCCGCGTGTCGTTTAAGATTACTCTTTGTCGAGAAAACTGCATCACACAGGTCACATTGAAAAGGTTTCTCTCTAGTGTGGGTCATCGTGTGATATTTAAGATGACTCGTGAGGTAGGTGTGCCGCGGATGACACAAGATTATATTTATATGACGAATATAGGGAATCTTCGGATATCTTTTCCCAGGAGTTGTTGATAGCTACTCTCATCCTGAAAGTAAATACGTAATAAATATGACAACTAAGTTTTTGAGAGAATGGAATAAGAGTGACACTAAGGAATACAAGTAGAGTGGGGCATTAACCAAAATTAAATCAGGGAAGGGAATAAACATTTCACAACAAGAAGTTTAAAGGAAGAAGGAAGAAATGGAAGGTTGAACAAATACAAAAGAAAAAAAAATGGAGTTGCGCGGAAAACGAAAAAAACAACAACTGAATAGTCAAAATCATTCAGGAAATAATAAAGCAAAAGACTGAATAAAAAATGCAAAGAGATAGAGCCCACAAGAAAAAGAAATTGATGCATGATATAGGATACAACACTACAGCTGGAAACAAGAAATATTTGCAATTTTTTTTTTTTTACAGAGGACGACTACACACACACATCAATCAAGGATTTCAAAAATCAATGTTGGATAGATTCATGAGATTCTGATATTCATTTTTACAATAAATCACTTGTTTTCCGTTTTTCGAAGAAACCCCCCCTCACCCTCTCCGTGATAAGTAAATTACTTATAGGTTAGGTTAGATTCACCCCTCACTTTCATCAAAGACAAAGACCAGTTGCACAGTGGAAGTAACCTCGTATCAATCTTGTAAATCAACATAATATTCCATTTTCTAGGTTATGGTGAATGGCGCTATTGTTTTTAAACATTACTACATAAAGTTTATTACTTGCTACTATTTTTGGAGTATCACGAAAATATACAAACACATTAACCAAAGTGCAACAAATAAAGATAACAAACAATTCATACCAAAGAAGATTAAAAAGAAAAGAACTAGAAAAAAATGGACGATTGAACAAATGTAAAAACTATGAAGAAGCACAGAAACTGGAAAAAGGAGTAAAAGGTAATGTAAATTGGTAGATAAGAAGCCAGAAGAGCGGATGAATAGATATCACAAACAGAAAGAATAAGGGGGGGGGATCGGAGTATAATGAAGGTTACAATAGCACAGATAACTGGAATTAGAAAAAAAAAAGGGGATTCTTTTCTTCCATAGGTCAACCACCCAATAATCGAAGATGCCAGAAATCAATGTGTGACTCTTGTAAATCTTTTATTGGTTTCCATTTGTCAGGGAACACCTCCGATCCCGCTCCCACACACACAAGATTGTCAACTAAACGTGTACATTTTGGTAGAAATAGTACCAGAACCCCATCAATAGAACTTTAAACTGTTTACGTCTATTATCTTACCTACCCCTTATTTATAGCTAGGTCTATTAAGTTATGGTTATTAAGTCAAAACAGACACTTAAAAAGGATTACAAATATTTTATTCTATTTCATTATACACACACACACACACACACACACACACATATATATATATATATAAATATATATGTACATATGATATATATATATATATATATATATATAATATATATAATTATATATATATATACATATATGTATATATATTATATATATATATATATATATATAAATATGTATGTATATGAGCATTTTTAGAAGCTCAAACCCTGACCCGTGCGTCCATAATCACGAGGTCAAGACGCTAGCAGCTATGATTATGGACGCACGGGTCAGGGTTCGAATTCCATGGCAGAGCTTCTAAAAATGTTTAATCTATCTTTAACATACACAACATATATATATATATACATATATATATATATATATATATATATATATATATATATATATAATATATACATATCCATATATATATTATATATATACATATACATATATATATATATATATGTGTGTATATATATATATATATATATATATACATATATATACATATATTTGTATATATATATATATATATATATATATATATATATATATATATATATACAGTGATACCGTGACCGCCGTTGTGTCAAAAAATCGTATCTCAAAACAGTTATTCCCATTTAAATTAAAGAAAATAGAATTAATCCGTTCTAGCGATACGAAATCATTCCAAAAATAACTTAAATTACACAAAACAAGCACAATTTATAGATAAATATGAGTAATAACACACACAATGATAAAATAATAAATAACAATGATAAATGTTATTTCTCCTATACCACGGAGACAGGTGATAGCGGCGAATGGAGATGTGAGCCAGGATGACAAGACATTGCTGCATGCCAGACCCCCTGATATCCATCCCTCTGAATACTCTCTCACATGAAAAGATAGAGTCCACCTGGCCAAATTGCAGTAGGGCCACCACCCAGCCCTTCTAAGCTACCAAAAAATACTGGAAGACCGCATTGTGGACAGCTACCCAGGATGTAACACTTCAACCCATACTGTTGAACACCTAATGGTAGACTGCATTATACACAATCACGCATGCAAACAACACAACATACTCTCTATAAATGATCTGTGGGAAAATCCCGTTACGGCCATGGCATTGCTTGGGGAGACGGAGCTGCTCAGACAGGCAGTCTAAGGAACGACAACAACAACAAGGCCCATGGTGGAAGTGGAAACCACTTCAAGTGAATTATGTGCGACCTGTGTGAATATTTGTGCTTCGCAGCAATCTTACTTGTAAATCAATATATTTAAGTTTCTAGGAGACTAGTACAGTGAAAATAAATTAACAGGGGAATAATAAGGCACAGGAGTGGATAAATAAATATTACATGGAGAAAGAAGCCACAAGGAAGAAATTAAAATCGGAGTATGATGAAAGATACAATAGTAGAGAACACTGGAAATAAGAAACATTGGTAACATTTTTCGCAGCTGTCTCCACCCACTCAATAATCAAGGATGTCAGAAACCAATGATTATTGTGAATTCTATATTGATTTCCATTTGTCAGGAAACGTCTAAGCAACACAACCCCGTTGCAGAGCCACATAATTAGCGAGCAAACGAGTGAATTTTGGCACAAGTAGCACCATGCACCCATAAATAAAATAAGATATTTGCCATTTATCTGATGAGTGAGAAAAAAAATCGACAGAACCTTACCACAAAATTGTTGAGCCAAATATAGCCATTCAAAAAACTATTAAAATGCATTCACTGAAGGAATTACCCTTGGTCTGGCAGCTCAACAATATTGTAGCTATTGTATTAAGCAACAGATGGCATTGGTGTGTGAGACCTCTTCAGTGTAAACAAACCTTCTCAGCATTGCAGCTGCATCACGGTTTCTTCATAACTGTTACCTCATTTCGACTGTGATATAGGTAAGTTATGATTCTTTTTATGCTCTTTTCTATATATTTAGGTGTTGAAGATATAACTGAATATAAGCTGTGTTTGAATTATGATGTTTATTATAAATAACGAGCTGTTTGAATATTGGTCAACAATTTTGTTGAGTGGCACTCATATGGTAAAATTCATGGGTGGAGGAGCGACTTAACAGAATTGTTGAGTTTGACTGTTGGTCCAAAATTTTGTTGAGCTACCCTATTATGGTAAAACATATGGGTAGAAGAGTGTTTCAGAAGTGTTTAGTCATGGATGACTGTCATTTATCTGTTATTCACAATATTTCTTATATCTTCCTCAGATTATACAATGGATCGGGCATTTTTCTATGGGACTAGACACAAGGATCTGCAGCCAGTGGTGCCACATAATCCAGAGTATTCTAATGATGGCCTGGATGATGATGATGATGTTGCTGATCCAGATTTTGATCCTCATAATGATACAATTGAGAGTGAAGACACAAATGATGACCATAATATGCCAGCCCATCAAGAAAGAAGTTCTCCTTCACAGCAGCTAGCCAAACCACGTGCCAAAAGACGTTAAGTAGATAGAGCAAATATTGTTGTAGTGGACCCTAGTCTTGGGCATCCTAGTGAGCCTCTCTCACGAGAGTGACAATGGAGGAAGAGGGATATTGATAACATATATCCAACAGAGACTGAATTCACCAAGCCAGATGATCTCTCTCAAGACACCTTATCAATACTTTTCCCAGTTCTTTACACATGAAATGGTTAGCCACATATCATACCATACAAACTTGTACTCAGTTCAGGTGTTGACTAACAGTATTCAAACAGATGACAATGAAATCCAAAAGTTTCTTGCAGTGTTACTTTACATGGGCATATGTATTTTACCAGCAGCCGATGATTACTGGAGTGTGCTTCTGCGTTACCCCTTAGTTGCCGATATCATGAGCTGTAAAAGATTCAAATGCCTGAAGCGATATGTACACTTCACAGATAACAATAATGCTCAGAACAATGAGGATAAATTTAGTAAGACTAGGCCACTTTTTGAAATATTTTGTGAGCAATGCAAAAAAGTAGAAAGTAGCGCATTATAAAGGTACACGAGCTGGAAAAGTGAGACAGTTTATGAAAAATAAATCACACAAATGGGGTTTCAAAATCTTTTGTAGGTCAAGATCTTCTGGTATCATTCATGATCTGCTCTTGTACCAAGGTAACAACACTACCTTTTGTACTGAAGATTTGAATGAAAACGAGAAAATGCTATTGCTTGGGGAAAAAGTTATGTTAGTGTTGAGCAGATCTATTAGTGACCCCAGGTCATCTGTTGTATTTTGTGATAACTTTTTTCACCAGTCACAAGCTAGTCAAACAGCTAGAATCTAAGACAGGTATCAAATCCCTTGGTACAGTGAGAGAGAACAGAAATGGGGGTGCACGTCTGTTGTCAGATAATGAATTGAACAAGAAGGGGAGAGGTCAGTATGATTTTAGTTCCTCAGAGAATGTGATTGCTGTTAAATGGCATGACAACAAATATGTAACACTGCTAAGTAATGCAGTAGGAGTTGAACCTGTAGGCTCTTTCAAAAGGTTTGACAATGAAAGTAAATCCAAAGTTGATATCCCTTGTCCCACCATTGTCCTGGCTTACAACAAACATATGGGGGGGATTGGCCTCTCTGACATGCTAGTGGCTTTGTATAGGACACCACTCAGGTCACACAGGTGGTATCTTCCACTATTTGGCTCAAAATGTGATGTGTTTCATTGCCTAAAGAACAAGCAAATGTGCTTTGTTGAATATCATGAGTAGATTTCTATATATTTTCAACAATTTAAATGATATGTATTTTTGTAGAAAAAGAAGTTTTATTTAATCATGGAACTGTGATTTTTTCCCTTTAATTTCTTAAAATATAAGGAAAATATATCATTATATCACAAAAATATATATATATTTTTTTCTATATCCTAGTGTAGGTAAAAATCATAATGTTTGGAGAAGTTTCCGTAAATGGTCAGCTCAAAAAATTTGTGGAGCCTCTGAGCACAGATTTTTACGGTAAATGGTTTACTCAACAAAATTGTTGAGCCCCACAGCATGATATCTATTAGGTACACAGAAAAATGTCTTCAGTAAAAGTTGTTATTTACATCTCAAACAAGAAGAAGAAAAAGACCTGAAAAAAATTTATTCACCCAAATTCTTCATGTGACCATTAAAGGGTTAAACTACCACCACTCCATCCCATCCTTCTGTCCTATCAACTACAAAAAACAAGGGGCATGGTAGGAGTGGTTTGTCGAGTTATGATTATTTACAATCTGTTCATGCCCATGGCAAATTTACTAGTAAATCACGAATACAACATAAAGCATTTTTTTAGGTTAGGTTATAGTGAATGACTGCTCCTGGAACTTTCCGAAACAAATTACGAATATTTTGTGAAGCTTTGGTTCTTTTAATGACATTTCACTGCATGCATTTGAAGTATTCCACTCCTAAATAATGTATTATATTCCTGCAACCAGCTTCCATTGCAATGAAAAGCTGTCAAGAATATATTACCCCTAAAAACGTATTCCCGAATTTGTGGCTTTGTATCATGCAATGGATGAGCGTTTTGACAAGACTTCATCCTGCCTACCAAATTGGAAGTTCCCATATTCGATCAAAACTAACATGAAAACATGTAACATCAAGGGATGAACAGACAAGGAAAATAACCTTTACCACATAACACATGCACACGCTTGACGAGCCCCCTTAATAACATTTATTACCTGCGTGTATGTTGTGCTTCTAAACTCTATGCCACTTCTGGATATCACAGATGTCCTAGGAATCTCAAAGTTTTTTTTTTCAGTATATACAAAGTAACTGCTCATCCTATAAAGCATCTATCTATATTCGATTCATACGAAGTGGGCTTGTGGAATACGAAGCGTCGACCCGCCAAGATGAATGTAAACACATATCACCCGTCGTCGTCAGAATGCAATAGATTAAGTGATTTTTCCATCAAACTCCCTTTTAGACATTATATAAAATATTCCAGTCAATTTCACCATCGTGATGTCCTTATTTCTATTAAAACAAGAGTTTACAAAAGTGGATTTCCGAGCGGATAAGTGACAAAATAGCATGCGATTGTTCAAATTGGGTCAAAAGCTTATAATATGACAGAATGTTAGGCTAGACCCTTATGAAGAGTTTCAGATATGGGGCCATCTCGAACTCTGCCCAATAAGAGACTGGCAATCATTTTCCAATATGGCCCCGAGTAAAGAATATAAATTTGATAAATCTGGACATTACTTAATCATTACATGATTCAAGCGGTTTAATGCTTCTACGCTTATGAACTGGTTATTATAGTAATGAAATATATCTAACAGAGTTGCTCATTAATAAGTTTATGTTAAATACAAAAATACAACATGTTATGGAATGTTTGTGGTGATTCTAAAATTATCGCCTTTTTATTTGGAATTACAGGGTGTATACACCAAGTATTCTTGTTTTCTTTGCCTATGGGACAGTCGGGCTGATAATATAATTAATTAACAGTACCAGAAAGTGGAGTGGCCCCCTGGAGGTGACTTGCAGCCAGGAAAACTCAATATTATTAGACAGCCTCTTGTAGACCCTACCAATGTGTTGCTATCCCCACTATATTAAGTTAAGGGTGGTATATTTACTGGTCCGCAAATAAAGAAAATGTATCAATGTAACTTGAGAATGCAACGAGTAATGTCGAAGGAGAGTCGTGGCTTGCATTTCGAAATATAGTTAATGGCAGCTCGTAGCAAAAATTTTGGAAAGCTATAAGAACTTAGGATGTAGAATGTCATTAAAGGTACACTTTTTGCATTCATGTTTGGATTATTTCGTGAAAACTTGGAAGGAGTGAGTGAAGAGCATGGTGAAAAGTTCCTTTAGGACATTGCTGCAATGGAGAAAAGATACCAAGGAAGCTGGGAGATGGGAAGATGGGAGACTATGGTTACTGGTGCGTAAAAATCAAGAAGTTCACAATAAGAAATCACGCTCATCAGTGCATTTCTACTAAGCTCTTCCTTGTCACATGCTTTTATTCTTACATTTTCTAATTAGTTTTAAAAAGAAATACAAGGATGGAATATCAGCTACAATTTAAGACAATGTGAATATACTAAATATAGTGTACTATCGTAGTTTGATATAATTTGTTTTGTATATAAAACATTAATTATATTTTGAAATCTCGATTATATGCAATTTTCAATTCTATTTCTAAAATCAGGAGAGAAAACAACCTTGGTAGCAATAAAAACATAAGAAACAGTGTTACCCAGTGTAATTGGTCTCAACAAGGCTTTGTATAGGTGAATTTTAATTTGCTATGACATTACATTGAATGAATCTCCTTAGTTTTGTCGCAATAACTTATGCCTTTTTTCTTCTCTCTCACTCTCTTTCTCTCTCTCTCTCTCTCTCACACACACACACATCACGTGTAGCCCCTGTTCACCTAGCAGTGAGTAGGTACGGGATGTTAGTCAAGGAGTTGTGACCTTGCTGTCCCGGTGTGTGGTGTGTGAGTGGTCTCAGACCTACCCAGAAATCGGCAAATAATGAGCTCTGAGCTCACTGCCGTAGGGTGGTGTCTGGCTGTCTCGAACAGAGGCTGCAGCAGATCCGAGGTGAATACACACACACACACACACACCCGGTGGCGGATTACACACTCGGTGGCGGATTGGTAAGGCACTGGCCTCACAAGCCGGAGAACCGGGGTTCGATTCCCCGGCCGGGCGGAGACAAGTTGGGTTTGTCTCCTTTCACGTGTAGCCCCTGTTCACCTAGCAGCGAGTAGGTACGGGACGTTAGTCAAGGAGTTGTGACCTTGCATTCCCGGTGTGTGGAGTGTGAGTGGTCTCAGACCTACCCAGAGATCTGATAATAATGAGCTCTGAGCTAACTGCCGTAGGGTGGTGTCTGGCTGTCTCGAAAAGAGGCTGCAGTAGATCCGAGGTGAATACAGCCGGAGAACCGGGGTTTGATTCCCCGGCCGGGCGGAGATAAGTTGGGTTTGTCTCCTATCACGTGTAGCCCCTGTTCACCTAGCAGTGAGTAGGTACGGGATGTTAGTCAAGGAGTTGTGACCTTGCTGTCCCGGTGTGTGAGTGGTCTCAGACCTACCCAGAGATCGGCAAATAATGAGCTCTGAGCTCACTGCCGTAGGGTGGTGTCTGGCTGTCTCGAACAGAGGCCGCAGCAGATCCGAGGTGAATACACACACACACACACACACACACACACACACACACACACACAGATTTGATAGCTATTTACAGAATCATGAAAGGCATAGAAATTATTGATAGAGAGAATCTGATAAAATGGGATGACAGAAATATAAGAGGACACGGAAAGAAAATCAAGAAAGACAGCTATAGAAGAGATGTGAAAAAGAACAGCTTTCCTCACAGAGTAATAGACAGTTGGAACAAGTTAGATGAGAAAGTGGTGTGTACAAAAACAATACATGAATTTGAAAATAGTTTAGACAAAATGAGATATGAAGACGGGACACCACGAGCATAGCTCCCCTTTCCGTAAAATACACATAGGTAAATACTAGGTAAATACACACACATACACACAAGGTGGCGCGGTTGGTTGAGTCCCAAACTGTCACTATGGCGGTCCGGGTTCGACTCCTGCCCAGGGCAGAAAATAATTTCAGTATCGCTGCGCTTCGAGTCGTTACTCCAACTCTCGTGGGCGGGGAATTGGGTGTGTGTGTGCGTGTAAGGTCAAAGCATTACCCATAGACCGGTCATACAAGATCTGAGCTCTCTTCCGTGAGGGAAATAGCTGTCGATCACGAGTCCAACACGTGATCCAAAGGCCAAGGTGAATCACACACACACACACACACACTGTCTCGACAGAGACTGCAGCAGATCCGAGGTGAATACGCACACACTGGGTAAGAGACTAGTAGATTAGGAAGAGGCCCGTGGCCTGAAAGTTGAAAAGGAAATAGAGGGACGACACTCCTTGTGTATTCATTGAGAGTAGCTAAGCTAACTTTTTTCTTTCTTGTTTAGTTCCAATTCAGTTTAGTTTACTATGTTCGTCTGATACAATGTATACTGGTTGTGGCGGTAATGTCTGGATTCTTGGTAGACTCTCTGGCCACCATGCAAGCATGGGGCTCTACTCTTTCTTGGCGTTCGCTTCCTTCCGGATGCTCTAGGGTAGTGCGGTCTTCAAGTAATTTGCCCCAGGTTTGATCCCACATACGGTGGTGTGTTGATTCTTTTGTGGATTTCTTCGATTGTTTCGTGAAATGGTGGGGTTTGACCACTGGCAAAACTGAGGAACTTATTTTGAAAGGTCTGTAGTTTCTGTAGTAGTAGTGGGGTTTTCGATAGAGTATTGAGAGGGACGTATGGGTATTCTATTCTCACAAAGTTTTTGCATAGGTGTACTTTAACTTTCTTTGACATTGCTTCGAATCTCCTTAGTTTTACCGCGATAGCTTTTTCCTGTTCTAACTTGTCGTTTACATGGGTCAATATGCACCGCTGGGCTACTTTGAGTCACGGTAGTTAGCCAGATTTGGAGTATTTGATGGTCACATCTACTGTTAGATCACCGTCATCTGGCTTTTAGCTCTTTCTACTTGCTTCTCCATCATTTTGGTCAATTTCCCATGGATGAATTGTTATGTCGTTCCAATACATTATGTAGTTGTTGTTTGCCTTGTGTGTGTGTGTATTTACCTAGCTATAATTTACGGGAAGGGGAGCTATGCTTGTGATGTCCCGCCATCATATCTCATTTTATCTAAACTGTTTTTGAATTCATGTATTGTTTTTACACACACCACTTCTTTGTTCAACTTGTTCCAGATGTCTATTACTCTGTGGGGAATGCTGTTCTTTTTCAGGTCCCATCTATAACTGCCTTTCTTGAATTTTCTTTCCGTGCCCTCTTGTATTTCTACTATTCCATTTTATTAGATCCTTTCTATCAGTTTTTATGCCTTTCATGATTCTATAAATAGTTGTCAAGTCCGTGTCTGTAGTTCAAGTTTTGTTAGTTTCTCTTCATATGATAGTTCAGTGTTGGTGCTAGTTTTATAATTGCTCTTTGTAATTGTGTGTATGTGTGTGCCCACAACTCATATAAATCAAGAACCGGGTCGGAGTGGCCCTAGTTCAGGTTCTTGTTTTATCATTTGTCTGTTTTGATTTTCATTTATTAGTTATATGTCAATTCATTATTATATACTATTTACCTGTTTGTTTATTATTTAACTATACCTATGCATTTATTTATGTATTCTATCTATTTACATTATTACAGTTTTCATTGATCAAATTATTACGATTTTTTCGCATCCGACCTAGATATGGACCAAAAGGTCTCCTGTCGGCATGCTCCGCCTTTGTAATCCTTTGTAAAACATCCCAACCGACCACCACGTATCCAGAACCTCAACAGAACCAACAGTGGTCTTTTAGAGCTCCCATCATTAGAAGCAATTACAGCCAATATTCGAGGCCTTAAAGGAAAATAAAGATGTGAATAAATATATATATTAATTAAGAACAATAGATTAAAATTAAAGGTAATAACCACAATAATAATAATAACCCAACTAAATTGTATTTCCAGAAAAAAGCTCACCACTGAGGAAGCTTCAACATACATTACCCTAACAGACTTGCTTAAGGATAGTGTTACACGCAGAGAAATCCTTGAACAACTACAGTTTATAGAGAGTGGACAAAAACATAAGTCATGAAGGCGTCGTGATATATTTCAGAAATGATCAGACCATGAAGAACAAACACAATCAAATATAGTACAGAAATTCTTCCTGGTACAAGCAATAACAAAGTTCAGCAAACAAATTAGATTTCTTCTTCGTCAACAATGAACAATTCATCATATATCTTATATCACTCTTGGAGAGACTTTATTGAAGTGTGGGAACTGTGTCTCATAGGATAAATCAAACACTACTGAATATATTACCGAAGATATATTTACGGTAATACAAATTACAAATAACTATGGCATATACTCCATACAACTTTACACAATGCTAGGGTAAACAGAACTCCGTCATGACATACAGATATCTATATCCATCAGTTGCACAATTTTCTAATATCTTCGGCGTTTTTCGTAAGTGCAAAAACATTCGTGCACTTAATGGAACACTTGAGAATTTTTAATTACGAATGAGCAAAAATGCAATTACGCAACAGGCCAAAGGTCACTCAAATAACTTCACAACTGAGAGTAAACCAATTAAGGTTTACAGCTGGCAGTATGCATGTAATAACCCATCAACCAAACTGAACTGCTTGATAACAGTGGGTGATACTTAATAGCTGAATGTAGAATCATACAGGAAAGTTATATCACTCAGGTCACACAGGAAAGGCTTCTCACCAGCGTAGGTCATCATGCAATACACGAGATCATCTTTCCGTGAGGAAATGTGAGTCATTACGTGACGTTTCAAATAAGTCCTCCATGTGAAAGCTGAAAAGGCTTCTTTCCTGTATGGGTCGCCACATGACATCTAAGTTTACTTGTTTCTGAGAAAGTGCACCACACAGGTCACACTTGATAGGCTTCTCTCACACTGTGGGTCACCACGTGTCGTTTGAGATTACCCTTAAGTGAGAAAGCTGCATCGCAGAGGTCACACTTGAAAGGCTTCTCTCCAGTGTGGGTCGCACCATGTTGTTTAAGAACATGTTTTCGTGAAAAAGCAGCATCACACAGGTCACACTGGAAAGGCTTCTCTCCAGTGTGGGTCAACACGTGTTGTTTGAGTTTATTCTTTTGTGAGAAAGCTGCATCACACAGGTCACACTGGAAAGGCTTCTCTCCAGTGTGGGTCATCATGTGCTTTTTGAGATTACTCTTTTGTGAGAAAGCTGCATTGCAAAGGTCACACTTGAAAGGCTTCTTTCCAGTGTGGGTCACCATGTGATATTTGAGATTACCCTTTTGTGAGAAAGCTGCATCGCAGAGGTCACACTTGAAAGGCTTCTCTCCAGTATGGGTCGCCACGTGTTGTTTAAGATTATGCTTTTGTGTAAAAGCTGCATCACACAGGTCACACTTGAAAGGTTTCTCTCCAGTGTGGGTCAACATGTGTTGTTTGAGATGATTCTTTAATGAGAAAGCTGCATCACACAGGTCACACTGGAAAGGCTTCTCTCCAGTGTGGGTCACCACGTGTTGTTTGAGATGACTCTTTTGTGAGAAAGCTGCATCACACAGGTCGCACTTGAACGGCTTATCTCCAGTGTGGGTCATCATGTGATATTTAAGAACACTCTTTGCTGAGAATGCTGCATCACACAGGTCACACTTGAAGGGCTTCTCTCCTGTGTGGGTCATCACATGATATTTAAGAACACTCTTTGCTGAGAAAGCTGCATCACACAGGTCACACTTGAACGGCTTATCTCCAGTGTGGGTCATCATGTGATATTTAAGAACACTCTTTGCTGAGAATGCTGCATCACACAGGTCACACTTGAAGGGCTTCTCTCCTGTGTGGGTCATCACATGATATTTGAGACCACTCTTTCCTGAGAAAGCTGTATTACACTGGTCACACTTGAACGGCTTATCTCCAGTGTGGGTCATCATGTGATATTTAAGAGCATCCTTTCTTGAGAAAGCTGCATCACACAGGTCACACTTGACGGGCTTCTCTCCTGTGTGGGTCAACATGTGTCGTTTGAGAGCATTCTTTTGTGAGAAAGCCGCATCACACTGGTCACACTTGAAGGGCTTCTCTCCAGTGTGGGTCATCAGGTGTCGTTTGAGATCATTCATTTGTGTGAAAGCTGCATCACACAGGTCACACTGGAAAGGCTTCTCTCCAGTGTGGGTCATCATGTGTTTTTTGAGAAGACCCTTTCCTGTGAAAGCTGCATCACACAGGTCACACTTGAAAGGCTTCTCTCCAGTGTGGGCCATCATGTGGTACTTGAGATGACTCTTTCGTGTGAAAGTTGCATCACATAGATTACAGATACTTTTCCCCAGGAATTGTTGATAGCTACTCTCATCCTGAAAGTAAATATGTAATAAGTATGACAACTAAGTTTTTGAGAGAATGGAATAAGAGTGACATCAAGGAATATAAGTAGAGTGGAGCATTAACCAAAATGAAATCAGGGAAGGGAATAAACATTTCATAACAAGAAGTTTAAAGGAAGAAGAAAGACATGGAAGGTTGAACAAATACTAAGAAATATGGAGTAGTCAAAATTATTCAGGAAATAATAAAGCGAAAGACTGAACAAATAATGCAAAGAGATAGAGCCCACAAGAATAAGAAATCAATTATAGGATACAACACCACAGCTGGAAACAAGAAATACTTGCAGAATTTTTTGCAGAGGACCACTACACACACACAACAATCAAGGATTTAAAAAATCAACGTTGGAGAGATTCATGAGATTCTGATATTCATATTTACAATAAATCACTTGTTTTCCGTTTTTCGAAGAGCTCCTCACCCTCTGCGTGGTAAGTAAATTACTTATAGCTTAGGTTAGATTCACCCCTCACTTTCATCAAATACAAAGACAAGGTACACAGTGGGAGTAGCCCAACAGCAATCTTGTAAATCAACATATTTCATTTTCAAGGTTATGGTGAATGGCACTATTTTTTTTAAACATTACGATATAAAGATTATAACTTGCTAATATTTTTGGAGTATAACAATAATATACAAATACATTGACCAAAGTGCAACAAGTTAAGATAATAAACAATTCATACCAAAGAAGATTAAAAAGAAAAGAATGAGAAAAAATGGATGATTGAACAAATGTAAAAACTATGAAGATCTACAGAAGCTGGATAAAGGAGTGAAAAGGTAATGAAAATTGATAGATAAGAAGTCACATGAGCAGATGAATAAATATTACAAACGGAAAAAATAAAAAGGGGGAAAATTGGAGTATGATGGACACAATAACACAGATAACTGGACTTATTTTATTTCATTTTTTTCAGAGGTCACCCACCCAATAATTAAAGATGCCAGGAATCAATATGTGATTCTTGTAAATCCTTTATTGGTTTCCATCCCCGCCCCTACACACACACACACCAATCACGGATGTCATAAATCAACATTTGCGAGATTTATGATAATCTAATACTGTATTGGTTTCTACAGCAAATTACTTGTTTTCCATTTTGGGGGGAAACAAGTAAAATTTCACACTAATACCACCAGAATCCTATAAATGAAAATATAAAATATTGATTTATGACATCTTTGAGTGAGAAGTAAATCATTTCTAATCAATATATCCTAACCTGTCCCTACCTACAACTACGTTGGGTTAGATTCACCCCTCACTTCCATTAGTTACTATAACAAGGCCCACGAAGAAATCAGCTTGTTGATTTATAGTTCAGTGGAAACAACCACTTCAAATGAATTACGTGTGATCTGTGTAAATACTTGTGCTGTGTAGCAATTCTACTTGTAAATCAACATGATATTCAATTTCCTAGGTGACTAGATGTCTCCCTTTTGAGAACTTTGTCCTCTATCTGGCACAACCTCACGCCAGACGTGCATTTGTCCTCCTTTCTTGGGGTGTGGCAAAAATAAATGAATAAACAAATAAATAAAAAAAGAATAAAGAATATATAAATAAATAAATAACCCTAGGTATACAATAATGCTGTACAATTAAATTATGTGGGAGTACCCAGGCCAAGGTCAACATCGGAACTCAGCAGCTGAAGTAGACAGGAACTGCACAGGACCAATGTTGTGAACGTGTGATTGCATGATTCACATCTCATACATTAGGCTGCAGTCCTGAGGTGGCCATGGTGCAGTGTGGATTGACAATTAATTTATGAGGTTAAGGAGTCTGAAAATGTCCCCCCCCCAAAAAAAAAAAAAAAAAAATGTTTAACTCTAACTGGGCCAAGGAGTTTAGATTGATTGCTAAAAGCAGAAAGGATGAGTTTCATGCTTTTTGTACACTGTGTCATTATGATGTGCAGATAGGAGGTATGGGGAAGAGTGCAGTTGAACAACACGCAGCCACAGACATAGACTTAATACTAGCAGTGGTAGCACCTCATCACTGCTATCATTTGTTTCCTCAGCTCCATCATCTCAGGATGACAAAATCACAGCTGTAGAACTTTGTAAAGGGTATCATACTGTGAAACATCACCAGTCATTTAGGAGCATTGACTGTGCAAAGTTGACAGAGAGTTATATAGTGACTCCTCGGTAGCGAAAGGTGTAACATGTGGAAGAACCAAAGCAAAAGCTCTGTGTGAAAATATTTTAGCACCATATTCTGTACAGAAGCATGTAGAATATGTAAAAGAACATGACTTGCACTTTTCAATGGCAACTGATGCTTCAAACAAAGGTGCAACAGTATGTTTCCCAATTCTTTTGAGATACTTTAATTTTGAGGAGGGAGTGTTACTTATAATGATGAATCATCACAAATCAGTTACTGTCTAAGTTAGAATTGTCGGGTCTGGATCTGAACAAAGTGTCGGCATACACAGCTGACAATGCAACTGTAAAGTATGGAAAATATGAGTGTTTCTCAGAGACTGAAACTGGCCCAAAACAACATTATTGCTGCTAACTGTTTGGCTCATGTTTTGCACAATGCAACAAAATTTGCTGCTGGAAAACTGGACATTGATGTTGAAAATATTGTGCTCAAGGTGTACAGCCATTTCAGCATCTTAGCAAGCAGAACACAATAGTTGAAGTTCTGCGAATCTGATGAATGCAATCAATTGTGACATATTGTAACTCTTTTGCCATTAATTGACAGAATACTGTAGTACTGGAAAGCCCTAAAAAGTTATTTTCATGATTTAGGAGAAGAGGAATGTCCCAAGGTTCTGTGGAAGTGCTTCGGAGATCAAAGAAATGACTGGTGTCAGAGATCTATTTCCTCTTCCCCAGTCACACTCTTAAATTATTCTCAGACACTATCAAAACACTACAAACTATATTAATCAGCATAATTTCAGTATATAGCTAATGACTGACCAGAAACACAAGCTCGAGAGAACAATGAAGGATTTGTTTTTTTTGGGGGGGTATTCAGTAAACACCAAGCTTAGCCAGCTTACTCCAGATGTGGCTAAGAATTGTAAAACAAACTTCACTGTTTTCTATGAAAGGGCCAGAAAGTACTTAAGTGGCAGATATGACTTCTCTGAAAACAGTTTTCACAATAAAGTATCAAAATTGGGCCTGTCAGGTGATGTATCTTTTGGAGAATTCAGTGATGCAGTCGAGACATGTAACCTTCCAGATATTAATATGGATGATTTGTATGAAGAGTATGGGATTGTGGCCACAATTATTACTACTACTGAAATGGTAGATTGCCACAGTGATGAATGCTATCTCAAACTGTTCAGTGAATATAAATTTGAGTTCTCATTCACAAGCCTGATGAAAGTGAGTGCTTACATATTCTCAATTGCACACAGTAATGCTCAGTTGGAGTGAGCTTTTTCAATGATGACATCAGCTTGGAGGAACGAGAGAAACCGTTTGGAAGTGAACACAGTCAAGGCAGAGCTTCAAATCTATATCAACCTCTCAGAATAATGCACAGCTATATACAAATAGAAATTAAAATCAGAGTATGATGAAAGGTACTATGGCAGAGAACATTGTAAATAAGAAACATTGGTAACATTTTCGCAGGTGGCTACACCCACCAAATAACCAAGGATGTCAGAAATCAATGTATGATTCTTGCAAATCCTTTAATGATTTCCATTTGTCAGGAAACATCTCAGCAATACCCAACCCACCCCCGTTGCAGAGCCACAGAATTGGCAAGTAAACAAGTGAATTTAGGCACAAGTAGCACCCATCAATAAAACTAGGAAACCTTTGTCATTTATCTTATAAATAAGAAAAAAAAGTTGACAGAAACTAACTCAAACCCCACCCAGTCCTTCTGTTCTATCAACTACATACATACATACATATACCAAGACTTTTTCCCTCTTACCAGGGAGGTAGCCAAAAAGGACAAGGCATTAAATCATTCCCACCCATTCCATCCCCGAAAACACTCCACACCCCTCCACCCTCCCTCCCATATTAGCACCTCCTAGATGACAGGTCATCTATCAACTAAAAAAAAAAAAAAAAAAAAAAAGGCGTATGGTAAGAGTGGTTTGTTGAGTTATGATTATTAACAATCTATTCATGCCCCATGGCAAGCCTACTAGTAAATCACGAATACAACATATTTTTTTTTTTTTTTTTTAGGTTAGGTTATGGTGAATGACTGCTCCTGGAACCTTCCGATATAAATTACAAATATTTTGTGAAGCTATGGTTCTTGTCGTGACATTTTACTGCATGCATTTGAAGTGTTCTAGTCCCAAATAATGTACGATACTCCTGCAACCAGCATCCATCGCAATGATAAGAAGTTGCCATGAATATTTTGCCTCCAGAAACGGATTCCCTCATTTGTATCTATGGTTTTTGCATGCGAGAATGTAAACAATAGACTGATGAGAGTTTTGACAAGACTTAATTCTGCCAACCCAATTGGAAGTGCCCAAATTCGATCAGAACTAACATGAAACCGGGCAACATAAAGTGATGAACAGACAAGGAAAATAACCTCTACCACACAATAGAATACAAGTACTGTACACGATTGACGAGCGTCCTAAATAACACATATTACCTGCGTGTATGTTGTGCTTCTAAATTCTATGCCACTTCTGGATATGACATATATCCTTGGAATCTCAAAGATTCTTGAAGTATATATTGAGTAACAGCTCATATTATAAAGCATATATTTGTATTCAAATAATACGAAGTGAGCTTGTAGAAGACGAATTGGCGGCCCGCCAAGATGAATGTAAACTAATAACATACATCGCCTGACATATTAGGTCAGGATGCTATGGGTGAAGTAATTTTTCTAGCTTATCCACTCCCTTTTAAAAATTGTCGATTTCACCATCGTAATGTTCATATTTTTTTTTCTTCAAATAAGAGTTTATAAGAATGCATTTCCGAGCAGATAAGTGACAGAATACCATGCGATTGTTCAAATTGGGTTAAAAACATGAAATATGACAGAATGACGTTAGACTAGACTTATAAAGAGTTTCAGATATGGGGACATCTTGAACTCTGCCCAATAAGAGGCTGGCAGCCGTTTTCCAATGTGTCCCCAGTAAAGAATATAGATTTGATAGATCTTGACATTACATTCAGCATTACATGATTCAAGTAATTTAATGCTTTTATGCTTATAAACTGTTTCCAGTACGTAGTAAAGAAATACATCTAATAGAGTTGTTCATTACTAAGTCAATGTTGAAATATAAAATATAACATTTTATGGGGTGTTTGTGGTAATTTTAAAATTATCGCCTTCTTGGATGACAGGATGTGTGCACCAAGTATTCGTGTTTTCTTTGCCTTTGGGACAGTTGGGCTGATAATGAACACTGCCATATAGTAGAGTGGCCCCCTCGAGATGTCTTGTAGCCAGGAAAACTCGATGTTATTAGACAGTCTCGTGTAGACCCTCCCAAAGTGTTGATATCCCCACTTCAAATAAAGTTAGGTTTGGTCAAACAATTTGTGAAAACATTAGTTCATGATAGAAAAGCATTTCAAGACATTCGTCTACTCTTTCCAAAACTATCAGAGGCCAAAGTTAAGGGTGGTATATTTACTAGTCCGCAAGTAAGGGGAATGTTGAAGTCAATGCAACTTGAGAATACAATGAGAACATTTCGAGGTATAGTTAATGGATTCCTTGGTAATAATAAAGACTCAAACTACAAGCAGCTCGTAGCAAAAATTTGGAAAGCTATAAGAACTTAGGATATAGAATGATATTGAAGGTGCACTTTTTGCATTCATATTTGGATTGTTTCGTGAAAACTTGGAAGGAGTGAGTGAAGAGCATGGTGGGCAGTTCCATGAGGACATTGCTGCAATGGAGAAAAGATACCAAGAACGATGAGACACTGCTATGATGGGAGACTATGGTTACTGGTGCGTAAAGATCAAGGAGTTCACAGTAAGAAATCACGCTCATCAGTGCATTTCTAGCGGGCTCTTCCGTATCATATGCTTTTATACTTATTTTTTTCTCATTAGTTTTAAAAAGAAATACAAGGACAAGATACAAACATATACCAAAGGCTTTTCCCCCCTTACACTCCCCACCCATTCCATTTCCTATATATTCCACACCCCTCCACCCTCCTCCCTCACTCTTATCATGGCACCTCCTGGATGACGGGTCATCCCTGCATTCCTGTCCACTGCCCTGGGTCAGAAACAGTGTCGCAAGACACGGCACATCCACAGCAAGGCCGCTTCATAAATTAGGCGACCCCCCCATCTCCGTCCCCTCATACAGAAAAAGAGAAGACGGGGAGAAATCCCTTCGGTCTGCGTCAATTTTTTTCTGATACATACTTCCTCACCCCCCACCCCCCACTCCCCCTCATGCATCACAACATCATCTATACACAACCCCTCTCCATTCACCCCTATTGTCTGTCCTCTCCCGTCCTTCCTCCACAGACATTCCTCTCTTTTGCAATGCCCCTTTCACCCCATCCATCCATCTCATCCTAGGACGCCCCCTCATGTTCACTCCTTCCACCTCTGCCTTCCACACTTCTTTTAATAATCTTTCTTCACTCATTCTTTCCATGTGTCCAAACCACACTGATACTCTTTCATTAACCCTATCTCCCCGCTCCCTTCCCACCCCTGTTTTCCTCCTCATTTCTCACTCTATCTAGCCTAGTAACCCCTATCATACTTCTCAGACATTTCATCTCGAACACATTCAAACTCCTTCTCTCTTCCTCTCTTATGTTCCATGTTTCTGCCCCGTACAATGCTGTTGGCACAATCACTCCTTCATATAACCTCCTCTTAGCATCCATTCCCAGATGTCTATTTCTCATTACTCTTTTTAATCCACCAAGGCAATTACTCGTTTCTCTCATTCTACATTCTACCTCCACCCCACTCCTCCCTTCCCTGCCACATTCGCACCCAAGTATCTAAAAATATCCACTTCTTCCTGTCTTTCACTCTTAATGCTCACTTCCAGCCTGCTGTCACTCTCTCCCCTTGTACATCTCATCACCTTACTTTTGCCCACATTTATCTTCAGCTTCCTTCTGTCACACACCTTCTCAAACTCTGTCACTAGCTTCCTCAATCCCTCCTCTGATCCTGCTACAAGCGCAGTGTCGTCAGGAAACAACAACTGGCTTATTTCCCACTTTTCTCCATTTTCTTTAACCATCTCCAACCTCTGACCCATGCATTCACCTCTCGCACCACCCCATCCATAGATTGAACAGCCAGGGCGACATAACACATCCCCGATGAAGTTCCACCTTTACATCAAACCATTCACTCTCTCCATTTCTAATCCTAACACAAGCTCTACTACTCTCGTAAAAATTCTTGACCGCTCTTAACAGCTTTCCTCCTATCCCATATATCTGCAGTACCTCCCACAGTGCCTTCCTGTCTACCCTGTCGTAAGCCTGTTCCATATATATAAAAGCCAAAAAAAATCCCTACCTTTTCCTATAGCTTTCTCACATATCTGTCTTAGCACAAAAATATGATCTACACAACCCTTACCTGTTCTAAACCCACACTGTTCCTCACCAATTACTCCCTCTGTCCTTTTCTATTCCTCTCAATCAAGACCCTCCCATAAGCCTTCCCAACAATACTCAACAAGCTGATCCCTCTGAAACTACTACACTCACACTTGTCCCCCTTTCCCTTGTAAATTGGAACTATACAGGCACTCCTCCAGTCCTCCGGCATTCTCTCCTCTCTTAAACAAACATTAAAAAACCTCACCAGCCAGTGCACCATCATTGTACCTCCTTTTTTCAAACATTTTGCATGGCATTCATCCAACATAGGTGCCTTACCTAATATCATCATCTTAACAGCTGCCTTCGCTTCATCTTTTCTTGTTTCTCCTCCATTTCCTCACTCATCACGGTAATTTTTAGCGCTTCCTATTTCAACTACCTTTCTCTCCCTATCCTCCTTCACATTTAGCAACTCCCTAGAATTCTCTGCCCACCTTCCTCCCACTGCCTTTTCTTCCATTATCACCTCTCCATCTGCGCCTTTTACCTTTTCTTCTCTACTTGATTCGCCTCCTCTTCCGCTTTTAATTTCTCTCCAAAACATTTTGTTTTTACTTTCAAATTTTACTGTCATTCTCTTACCCCATTTCACACACGCTTTCCTTTTTGCCTCCTTTATCTTATGCTTTACTTCTCTTCTCTTTACTTTGTACCTCTCATATGATTCCCTCGTCCTATATTGTAACCAATCTATGAAAGCTCGCTTCTTCTCTTCTACACCCTTCTTTGCTTCCTCATCCCACCACTCGCTACCCTTCCTTCTATTTCCTCCCGTCCTCCTTGTTCCTCACACCATCTTTGCACACCTTATGACTCCCTCCTTATCTCTTCCTACTACACTCCTGGTTACCTCTATGTAGCCCATTAACGCTCTTTCTACCACCCTTCCATCCACCACCCTCTCTCATGTGTACTTATGCTTGACTTTCTTTCTAGACGCTGTATTAGCTATCATCAACTCTCTTTCGAAAAAAGGATATCAGAACAATATAGAATTGGTGCAAAGGAAGTAAAGGAAGTGGGATATGAAAAAGACCTGGGAGTAATCATCACAAAGGACATGTCTCCTGATAAACAGATAAACAAAATTGTCGGAGAAACCTATAATTTGCAAGAACAATAAAGTTGGTTTTTACTTAGTTGGACGAAGAAATTGAAAAGAAAATACTAGTCACACTGATAAGGCCAAAGTTAGAGTACCCAGCGACACTATGGTCACCCAGTGCCAAAAAGAATATAAGGAAAATTGAGAGAATCCAGAGGGCAGCTACGAAGATGGCACCAACAATTTCAAAATTGCCATATGAACAGAGATTGTCAAAACTAGAATTACCGACTCTGGAACTAAGGAGAGAAGGAGGTGACTTGTTGACTGTCTACAGAATCACGAGAGGCATGAAACTCCTTGATAGAGAAGACTTATTATATTGGAATAAGAGAAATACAGGGGAACATGGAAGGAAGCTCATAAGGACAGTTATAGAAGAGACCTGAAAAAGAACAAATTTCCCCACAGAGTTGTAGATGTATGGAGCAAACTAGACGAAACAATAGGGTGTGCAAAAACCATACACGATTTTAAAAACAAACTAGACATGGTGAGATAGAGACGGGACTCCACGAGCATAGCTCCTTTTCATGTAAGATACAACTAGGTAAAGACACACTCTTATGTCCAGATACAGTATTTATTTTTATGCAGCTGGTTGCGTTGGTGTGTAAGCTGCCTAAGCGTACCTGTATAGCACTATAGTCAGTGTCGTTATTTACAAATGTGTAAATGGATTTTAGCATACTGTCTTTAGTATACGCGGAAGATCAGGTGGACCAATTTTATCTTCAGTTATTTTGTACAATTTCAATCAATTTTGTTCTTTAAAACAATCGAAAACTAATAAATTATATTAGAAATAAGACACACAGGCTGTTTATGTCTAAAATTGTATTTTGAATAGAAGATTTGTCATGCTCATATTATTGTTAGTTTCGTTGACACTAAACACTTAGTAAAATTTATCTTCTGTAGGCCACATGCCTTGTCCTTCTTTTTAATTATTTTTCCACCATATCTTCTCTAACAAGTTGATAATGTTTGTGGATGGGATAAGCAAACTGGTCCTAAATCTTCTTGATTTTCTTCTTCACTAATTCTCTACATCGCTTATAGATAAGGTACACCAAAGGACTCCCATCTGGGATCCTCTTACACCCACCAAGCCAAGTTTGCTCCGACGTCACAATCTAATTCATTCAATAACTTTGAACGTTACAAATAAGTGCCACCCTTTTAGAGCGTGACTTTACCTCCATGTACCAATCATTTTTTTCTCCTCCCCCACCCTTTTCTCCGATAAGAAAGACTGTTATACTGTCTCAAGCAATACTGTTTACACAAGCACTTGTGACACAAGCAGAACAAGCTCTGTGTTTACATTTCGTCACATCAGCCCCTTTGGTCGCAACTCCAACTAATGTTTACAAATACAAGACGGTAAGCTACAATATGCAACTCTCTGCAACTTCCACTCGGCCATTGTTTCATAACGCCCGAATATAAAATGAATATGAAATGTACATTCCTCTCCACCTACCCCTCTATCTACCTAAAGATCTACCTCTATCTACCGGCCTCCTACACTATTGACGAGACAGTAGAACTGTAGGAATTATTTTATACTTTGGAGCTGAAATGATTATTATTAATTATTATTATTATTATTATTATTATCATTATTATTATTATTATTTTGTAATTGCAAAAATATTCATGCACTCAATGGAACACTTAAGAATTTTGAAAAAAAAAGAACACACAAAACACAATAAACCAAAGGTCACTCAAATAACTTCACAACTAAGAGTAAATCAATTACGATTTCATTTGACAGTATGCACATGATAATCCATGAACCAAATTTGTTTATAGCAGTGAATCAGTACTTAATAGCTGACAGTACCATCATACAGGAAAGTTATATCACTCAGGTTACACTGGAACAAGCAATTACACAATAGGCCAAAGGTCACTCAAATAACTTCACAACTGTGAGTAAATCAATTAAGATTTCAACTGACAGTTTATAACAGTGGATCAGTACTTAATAGCTGCAAGTACCATCATACAGGAAAGCTATATCACTCAAATCACACTGGAAAGGCCTATCACCAGCATAGGTCATCATGCAATACACGATATCAACCTTTCGTGAGGAAGTGCGAGTCATTACGTGACGTTTGAAATAAGTCCTCCGTGTGAAAGCTGAAAAGGCTTCTCTCCAGTGTGAGTCGCCACATGGCATCTAAGTTTACTTAGTTCTAAGAAGGCTTCATCGCACAGGTCACATTTGAAAGGCTTCTCTCCACTGTGGGTCACCACCTGTCGTTTGAGATTAATCTTTTGTGAGAAAGCTGTATCACACAGTTCACACTTGAAAGGTTTCTCTCCAGTGTGGGTCACCACGTGTTGTTTGAGATGACTCTTGTGTGAGAAAGCTGCATCGCACAGGTCACACTTGAAAGGCTTCTCTCCAGTGTGGATTGCTATGTGTCGTTTAAGATTACCCTTTATTGAGAAAGCTGCATCACACAGGTCACACTTGAGAGGCTTCTCTCCAGTGTGGGTCATTATGTGATATTTGAGATGACTCTTTTGTGTAAAAGCTGCATCACACAGGTCACACTGGAAAGGCTTCTCTCCTGTGTGGGTCATCATGTGTCGTCTGAAATAATTCTTTTGTAAGAAAGACGCATCACACACGTTACACTGGAAATGCTTCTCTCCGGTGTGTGAAACTCTGTGTCGTGTAAGATCACCCTTTGCTAAGAAAGCTGCATCGCACAGGTCACACTTGAAGGGCTTCTCTCCAGCGTGAGTCATCAGGTGTTGTTTGAGACAATACTTTTGTGAGAAAGCTGCATCACACAGGTCACACTGGAAAGGCCTCTCTCCGGTATGGGTCATCATGTGTCCTTTGAGATTACCCTTTCTTGAGAAAGCTGCATCACATAGGTCACACTTGAAAGGCTTCTCTCCAGTGTGGGTCATCACGTGATATTTGAGAGCACTCTTTTGTGAGAAAGCTGCATCACACAGGTCACACTTGTAAAGTTTCTCCCCACTGTGGGCCATTACGTGATATTTGAGAGCACTCTTTCGTGAATAAGCTGCATTACACAGGTCACACTTGAAAGGCTTCTCTCCAGTGTGGGTCCTTATGTGATATTTAAGAGGACCCTTTCCTGAGAAAGTTGCATCACACAGGTCACACTTGATGGGCATCTCACCTGTGTGGGTCATCATGTGTTGTTTGAGATCATTCTTTCGTGAGAAAGCCGCATCGCACTGGCCACACTTGAAGGGCTTCTCTCCAGTGTGGGTCATCATGTGATACTTGAGGTAACTCTTTCGTGTGAAAGTTGCATCACACAGATCACACTGGAAAGGCTTCTCTCCAGTGTGGGTCACCGCGTGTCGGTTAAGATTACTCTTTGTCGAGAAAACTGCATCACAAAGGTCACATTGAAAATATTTCTTTCTAGTGTGGGTCATCGTGTGATATCTAAGATGACTCGAGGGATAGGTGTGCCACGGATGACACAAGATTATATTTATATGACGAATATAGGAAATCTTCAGATACCTTTTCCCAGGAACTGTTGACAGCTACTCTCATCCTGAAAGTATATGTGTAATAAGTATGACAACTAAGTTTTTGAGAGAATACAATAGGAGTGACACCAAGTAATACAACTAGAGTGGGGCATTAACTAAAATGAAATCAGGGAAGGGAATAAACATTTCGTAACAAGAAGTTTAAAGGAAGAAGAAAGAAATGGAAGGTTGAAAAAATACTAAAAAATATGGTGTAGTCAAAATGATTCAGGAAATAATAAAGCGAAAGACTGCACAAATAATGCAAAGAGATAGAGCCCACAAGAAAAACAAATTGATGTATGATATATGATACAACACCACAGCTGGATACAAGAAATATTTGCAAACATTTTTGCAGAGGACCTCTACACACACACATCAATCAAGGATTTCAAAAATCAACGTTGGAGAGATTCATGAGATTCTGATATTCATTTTTACAATAAATCACTTGTTTTCAATTTTTCAAAGAACCCTCCCCCCCACCCTCTGAGTGATAAGTAAATTACTTATAGGTTAGGTTAGATTCACCCCTCACTTTCATCAAATACAGAGACAAGGTGCACAGTGGGAGTAACCCAACAACAATCTTGTAAATCAACACAATATTTCATTTTCAAGGTTATGGTGAATGGCGCTATTTTTTAATCATTACGATATACAGATTATTGCTTGCTAATATTTTTGGAGTATCACGAAAATATACAAATACATTAACCAAAGTGCAACAAATTAAGATAACAAACAATTCATACCAAAGAAGATTAAAAAGAAAAGAATGAGAAAAATATTGGCGATTGAACAAATGTAAAAAATATGAAGAAACACAGAAACTGGAAAAAGGAGTAAAAGGTAATGGAAATTGGTGGATAAGAAGCCAGAAGAGCGGATAAATAAATATCACAAATAGAAAGAATAAGGGGGGAATCGGAGTATGATGAGGGTTACAATAGCACAGACTACTGAAAAAAAAAAAAAAAATCTTGGGATTCTTTTTTCAGAGGTCAACCACCCAATAATCGAAGATGCCAGAAATCAATGTGTGACTCTTGTAAATCTTTAATTGGTTTCCATTTGTCAGGGAACACCTCCGATCCCGCTCCCACACACACAGGATTGTCGAGTAAACGTGTGCATTTTGGTAGAAATAGTACCAGAACCCCATCAATAGACCTTTAAACTGTTTACGTCTATTATCTTAGAATGAAAATTAATAATGTTGTCTACCGAACCTTACCTACCCTTTATTTATAGCTAGGTTTGTTGAGTTACGTTTATTAAATCAAAACAGACACTTAAAAATGATTAAAAATATTCTATTTTATTATATATATATATATATATATATATATATATGTATACACGCACATATATATATATACATATATATATATATATATATATATATATACAATGATACCGTGACCGCCGTTGTGTGTCAAAAAATCGTATCTCAAAAGTTATTCCCATTTAAATTAAAGAAAATAGAATTAATCCGTTCTAGCGATACGAAATAATCCCCAAAATAACTTGAATTACACAAAACAAACACAATTTATAGATAAATACGAGTAATAACACACACAATAATAAAATAATAAATAACAATGATAAATGTTATACCACGGAGACAGGTGATAGCGGCGAATGGAGATGTGAGCCAGGATGACAACACATTGCTGCATGCCAGACCTTCTGATATCCACTCCTCTGAATCCTCTCTCACACGAAAAGATAGAGTCCACCTGGCCAAATTGCAGTATGACCCAGCCCTTCTAAGCTACCAAAAAATACTGGAAGACCGCAATGTGGACAACTACCCAGGATGTAATACTTCACCCCATACTTTTCAACACTTAATGGAAGAGTGCATTATACACAATCACGCATGCAAACAACACAACATACACTATAAAGGATTTGTGGGAAAACCCTGTTTCCGCCATGGCATTGGTTGGGGAGACGGAGCTGCTCAGACAGGCAATCTAAGGAACGACAACAACAACAAGGCCCATGGTGGAAGTGGAAACCACTTCAAATGAGTTACATGCGATCTGCATGAATATTTGTGCTTTGCAGCAATCTTACTTGTAAATCAATATGATATTTATATTTCTAGGAGACTAGTACAGTGAAAATTAACAGGGGAATAATAAGGCACAGGAGTGGATCAATAAATATTACATGGAGAAAGAAGCCACAAGAAAGAAATTAAAATCAGAGTATGATGGAAGATTATACAATAGCAGAGAACACTGGAAATAAGAAACATTGGTAACATTTTCGCAGGTGTCTCCACCCACTCAATAATCAAGGATGTCATAAATCAATGATTCTTGCATTTTCTATATTGACTTCCATTTGTCAGGAAACATTTAAGCAACACAATCCCGTTGCAGACCCACATAATTGGCGAGTAAACGAGTGAATTTTGGCACAAGTTGCACCACGCACCCATCAGTGAAATTATAAGATACTTGTCATTTATCTAATGAGTGAGAAAAAAAAATGACAGAACCTTACCAATGCTATGTTCGGTTAAACTACCCCCCCACCTCCCATCCTTCTGTCCTATCAACTACAAAAAACAAGGGGCATGGTAGGAGTGGTTTGTCGAGTTATGATTATTCACAATCTGTTCATGCCCATGGCAAATTTACTAGTAAATCACGAATACAACATAAAGCATTTTTTTTAGGTTAGGTTATGGTGAACGACTGCTCCTGGAACCTTCCGATATAAATTACAAATATTTTGTGAAGCTTTGGTTCTTTTTGTGACATTTCACTGCATGCATTTGAAGTATCCCAGTCCCAAATGATGTATGATACTCCTGCAACCTGCATCCATTGCAATGAAAAGAAGCTGTCAAGAAACGTATTCCCTAATTTATGGCTTTGTATCATGCAATGGATGAGCGTTTTGACAAGACTATCCTGCCTACCAAATTGGAAGTTCCCATATTCGATCAGGACTATCATGAAACCAGGCAACATCAAGGGATGAACAGACAAGGAAAATAACCTACACGACACAATACATGCACACGCTTGACGAGCGCCCTTAATAACATTTGTTACCTGCGTGTTTGTTGTGCTTCTAAATTCTATGCCACTTCTGGATATCACAGATGTCCTAGGAATCTCATAGATTCTTTTAGATATATACAAAATAACTGCTCATACTATAAAGCATCTATTTATATTCGATTCATACCAAGTGGACTTGTAGAATACGCAGTGGCGGCCCGCCAAGATGAATGTAAACACATATCGCCCGGCGACGTCTGAATGCAATGGATTAAGTAATTTTTCCATCCAACTCCCTTTTAGACATAATATCAAATATTCCAGTCAATTTCACCATCGTGATGTCCATATTTCTATTAAAATAAGAGTTCATAAGAGTGGATTTCCGAGCGGATAAGTGACAAAATACCATGCGATTGTAAAAATTGGGTTAAATGCTTGAAATATGATAGAATGTTAGGCTACCCTTATGAAGAGTTTCAGATATGGGGCCATCTCGAAATCTGCCCATTAAGAGACTGGCAGTCATTTTCCAATATGGCCCCTAGTAAAGAAAATAAATTTGATAAAACTGGACATATCATTACATGATTCAAGCGGTTCAATGCTTCTACGCTTATGAACTGGTTATTAGAGTAATGAAATATATCTAACAGAGTTGCTCATTAATAAGTTTATGTTAAATACAAAAATATAACATGTTATGGGATGTTTGCGGTGATTTTAAAATTATCGCCTTCTTATTTGGATTACAGGGTGTATACACCAAGTATTCATGTTTTCTTTGCCTATGGGACAGTCGGGTTGATAATGAACAGTACCAGAAAGTGGAGTGGTCTCCTCGAGGTGACTTGCAGCCAGGGAAACTCAATGTTATTAGACAGCCTCTTGCAGACCCTACCAATGTGTTGCTATCCCCACTTTATTTAAGTTAAGGGTGGTATATTTACTGGTCCGCAGAAAAAGAAAATGTATAGGTGTACTTCAATATTCTCTGACATCACATCGAATCTCTTTAGCTTTGTCGCAATTACTTATGCCTTTTTTCTTCTCTCTCTCTTGCAGTGTGTATGTGGGGGGGATTGTTGTGTATACCTTTGGGTAGACAACTCTTCAGGGGGAATAGTTCGCTTTTGTGTTCTTTTAATCTTATTCTCGCTCTTCGCCCTGTTAGGAATCCACACAAAAGTCTAGTTAGTTCTTCTGGAAACCGTAGTCGGATTATTTTGAGCTTCAGTCCATCATGCCACACCTTATCGAACGATTTGCTAACATTTCGAAGTACTAATATACATTAGTGACGTGATGACATTGCGTTTGCTATCCGTTCTTAAGTTCTTGCAATGGCGGTAATCGTTCCAAGTAGTCGAACCCATATATATATATATATATATATATATATATATATATATATATATATATACATATATATATATTGGACAGAAGGACGACAGAATGAGTGGAAGGGTGGTGAGATAAACACCGAGTAATGTTGGAGTGTAAATTTACTGACGTTTCGTCCTTAACAGGACTTCTTCAGAGTATGAGTACATAAGCATAAAATCAACATATATATACACGCGTTCATGTCCGCGTTCCTGCTAACCCACGCCACTCGAGTCCGCTTGTTTCCTCATCTCCCGGCGGATGAGTCGTCCGGACATTTGAGACAGTTTGATGAATCCGTCCCTGTGATTAAGGCAAGGCTGAGATGCTATATATGCTGCCTCAACTAGTTTCCTCTTTTTCTTTTCTAACCCCTGTTGTAAAATCTCTACCCCGCTCCAGTTGGGAAGGTGTCCAAGTTGGTCCACATGAACCACCAATGCGCTGGAAGTGCGATGGGCTTTTAGGTCGTTCTTGTGTTCGTATGTTCGCTTGCCTAGACCTCTCCCAGTTTCTCCAAAGTGGCTCAGTTCACAGCTGCTACATGGTATTTTGTATACCACGCTATTAGTGATGTTGTATTTTCTCTCCTTACCTCTCACTATTTCGCCAATTTTCATGCTGGATGAGCTGGCAATCTTCAATCCTGTGTTGCGTAGTAGGTGTCCTAATTCTTCCGTGTGTTTGGAACTGGGAACCACAATGAAGTCACCTTCCTTATCTTCCTTAACCTCATCCTTTTTATCCAATGTTCTGAGTGCTATTTTTCTCAAGCTGTGTAACATTCCTTCCGGGTACCTGAGATCTGTGAAGACTTTAAAAATATATTTGACCTCTCTATCAATATGCTCCTCACTGCATACCCGAAATGCCCTAAGAAAAAATCCAATTATTACTCCTCTCTTGGTTCTCTCGCTGTGTGCCGAGAAGTAATGAATAAGGTCATTTTTGTTAGTTGTCTTTCTGTGGACCGAAAAACTCACCGTGCCATTGTCCTTTCTCCAGATTAGTACGTCTACCTTTCTTAGACGTATATCAATTCAAAACAATAGATTAGAAATAACGATAATAACCACAATAACCCAACTAAAATGAATTCCCAGAAAAAAACTCACCATTGAGGTAGCTTCAACGTACATTACCCTAACAGGCTTGCTTAAAGTTAGTGTTACACGCAGAAAAATCCTTGAACAACTACAGTTTATAGAGAGTGGACAAAAACATAAGTCATGAAGGCGTCGTGATATATTTCAGAAATGATCAGACCATGAAGAACAAGCACAATCAAATATACTACAGAAATTCTTCCTGGTACAAACAATAACAAAGTTAAGCAAACAAATTAGATTTCTTCTTCGTCAACAATGAACAATTCATCATATATCTTATATCACTCTTGGAGAGACTTTATTGAAGTGTGGGAGTTGTGTCTCATAGGATAAATCAAACACTACTGAATATATTACCGAAGATATATTTACGGTAATACAAATTACAAATAACTATGGCATATACTCCAAACGACTTTACACAATGCTAGGGTAAACAGAACTCCGTCATGACATACAGATATCTATATCCATCAGTTGCACAGTTTTCTAATATCTTCGGCGTTTTTCGTAAGTGCAAAAACATTCGTGCACTTAATGGACACTTGAGAATTTTTAATTACGAATTAGCAAAAATGCAATTACGCAACAGGCCAAAAGTCACTCAAATAACTTCACAACTGAGAGTAAACCAATTAAGATTTACAACTGGCAGTATGCATGTAATGACCCATCAACCAAACTAAACTGCTTGAAAACAGTGGGTGAGTACTTGATAGCTGAATGTAGAATCATACAGGAAAGTTATATCACTCAGGTCACACTGGAAATGCCTCTCACCAGCGTAGGCCATCACGCAATACACGAGATCATCTTTCCGTGTGGAAATGTGAGTCACTACGTGACGTTTGAAATATGTCCTCCGTGTGAAAGCTGAAAAGGCTTCTTTCCTGTATGGATCGCCACATGACATCTAAGTTTACTTGTTTCTGAGAAAGCTGCACCACACAGGTCACACTTGATAGGCTTCTCTCACACTGTGGGTCACCACGTGTCGTTTGAGATTACCCTTTTGTGAGAAACCTGCATCGCAGAGGTCACACTTGAAAGGCTTCTCTCCAGTATGGGTCGCCATGTGTTGTTTAAGAATATTCTTTCGTGAAAAAGCAGCATCACACAGGTCACACTGGAAAGGCTTCTCTCCAGTGTGGGTCAACACGTGTTGTTTAAGAATATATTTTCGTGAAAAAACAGCATCACACAGGTCACACTTGAAAGGCTTCTCTCCAGTGTGGGTCAACACGTGTTGTTTGAGAGTATTCTTTAGTGAGAAAGCTGCATCACACAGGTCACACTTGAAAGGCTTCTTTCCAGTGTGGGTCACCATGTGATATTTGAGATTACCCTTTTGTGAGAAAGCAGCATCGCAGAGGTCACACTTGAAAGGCTTCTCTCCAGTATGGGTCGCCACGTGTTGTTTAAGATTATGCTTTTGTGTAAAAGCTGCATCACACAGGTCACACTTGAAAGGTTTCTCTCCAGTGTGGGTCAACATGTGTTGTTTGAGATGATTCTTTAATGAGAAAGCTGCATCACACAGGTCACACTGGAAAGGCTTCTCTCCAGTGTGGGTCACCACGTGTTGTTTGAGATTATTCTTTTGAGAGAAAGCTGCATCACACAGTTCACACTTGAAAGGCTTCTTTCCAGTGTGGGTCATCATGTGATTTTTGAGAGAACTCTTCCATGAAAAAGCTGCATCACACAGGTCACACTGGAAAGGCTTCTCTCCTGTGTGGATCATCATGTGTTCTCTGAAAGCACTCTTTCGCGAGAAAGACGCATCACACATGCTACACTGGAAATGCTTCTCTCCGGTGTGTGAAACTATGTGTTGTTTGAGACTACCCTTTACTGAGAAAGCTGCATCGCACAGGTCACACTTGAAGGGCTTCTCTCCTGTGTGGGTCATCATGTGTTCTCTGAAAGCAATCTTTCGCGAGAAAGACGCATCACACATGCTACACTGGAAATGCTTCTCTCCGGTGTGTGAAACTCTGTGTTGTTTGAGATCACCCTTTTTTAAGAAAGCTGCATCGCACAGGTCACATTTAAAAGGCTTCTGTCCAGTGTGAGTCATCAGGTGTTGTTTGAGATTATTCGTTCGTGTGAAAGCCGCATCGCACAGACCACACTGGAAAGGCTTCTCTCCGGTATGGGTCATCAGGTGTCGTTTGAGATCAATCGATCGTTTGAAAGCCGCATCGCACAGGTCACACTTAAAAGGCTTTTCTTTGGTATGGGTAATCATGTGTCCTTTGAGATTATTCTTTCTTGAGAAAGCTGCATCACACAGGTCACACTTGAAAGGCTTCTCTCCAGTGTGGGTCACCACATGATATTTAAGAACACTCTTTGCTGAGAATGCTGCATCACACAGGTCACACTTGAAAGGCTTCTCTCCTGTGTGGGTCATTACGTGATATTTGAGAGCACTCTTTCGTGAAAAAGCTGCATCACACAGGTCACACTTGAACGACTTATCTCCAGTGTGGGTTACCATGTGTTGTTTGAGATGATTCTTTTGTAAGAAAGCTGCATCACACACGCCACACTGGAAAGGCTTCTCTCCTGTGTGGGTCATCATGTGTTGTTTGAGATAATTCTTTTGTGAGAAAGCCGCATCACACAGGTCACATTGGGAAGACTTCTCTCCAGTGTGGGTAACCATGTGTCGTTTGAGATGACACTTTGCTACGAAAGCTGCATCGCACTGGTCACACTTGAAGGGCTTCTCTCCAGTGTGGGTCACCACATGTTGTTGGAGATTATTCTTTTGTGTGAAAGTTGCATCACACAAGTCACATTGGAAAGGCTTCTCTCCAGTGTGGGTCACCGCGTGTCGGTTAAGATTACTCTTTGTCGAGAAAACTGCATCACACAGGGCACATTGAAAAGGTTTCTTTCTAGTGTGGGTCATCGTGTGATATTTAAGATGACTCATGAGATGGGTGTGCCGCGGATGACACAAGATTATATTTATATGACGAATGTAGAGAATCTTTGGATATCTTTTCCCAGGAATTGTTGATAGCTACTCTCATCCTG
Organism: Oratosquilla oratoria; assembly: GCF_046742065.1. Classification (NCBI taxonomy): domain Eukaryota; kingdom Metazoa; phylum Arthropoda; class Malacostraca; order Stomatopoda; family Squillidae; genus Oratosquilla; species Oratosquilla oratoria. The sequence goes on from NC_134788.1 coordinate 61,708,657, forward strand.
AAAGTAAATATGTAATAAGTATGACAACTAAGTTTTTGCGAGACTGTAATAGGAGTGACACCAAGGAATACAAGTAGAGTGGGGCATTAACCAATATGAAATCAGGGAAGGGAATAAACATTTCATAACAAGAAGTTTAAAGGAAAAAGAAAGAAATGGAAGGTTGAACAAATACTAAATAATATGGAGTAGTCAAAATCATTCAGGAAATAATAAAGCGAAAGACCGAACAAATAATGCAATGAGATAGAGACCACAAGAATAAGTATTCAATTTTAGGATACAACACCACAGCTGGAAACAAGAAGTATTTGGAAAAAAAATTACAGAGGACAACTACACACACACATCAATCAAGGATTTCAAAAATCAACATTGGAGAGATTCATGAGATTCTGATATTCATTTTTACAATAAATCACTTGTTTTCCGTTTTTTGAAGAAACCCCCCACCACCACCCTCTCCGTGATAAGTAAATTTTTTATAGGTTAGGTTGGATTCACCCCTCACTTTCATCAAATATAGAGACAAGGTGCACAGTGGGAGTAGCCCAACAGCAATCTTGTAAATCAACATATTTCATTAAGGTTATGGTGAATGGCACTATTTTTCAATCATTACGATATAAAGATTATTACTTGCTAATATTTTTGGAGTATCACAAAAATATACAAATACATTAACCAAAGTGCAACAAATTAAGATAAACAATTCTTACCAAAGAAGATTAAAAAGAAAAGAATGAGAAAAAATGGATGATTGAACAAATGTAAAAACTATGAAGAACCACAGAAACTGGAAAAAGTAGTGAAAAGGTAATGAAAATTTATAGATAAGTCACAAGAATGTATATAAATATTACAAACAGAAAGAATAAGGGGGGAAATTGGAGTATGATGGACACAGTAACACAGATAAATGGACCTATTTTATTCTATCATTATTATTTTTTTTTCAGAGGTCAACCATCCGATAATATAATCGAAGATGCCAGGAATCAATATGTGATTCTTGTGAATCCTTTATTGGTTTCCATTTGTCAGGGAACACCTCCGATCCCGCCCCTACACACATACACACACCAATCACGGATGTCATAAATCAACATTTGAGAGATTTATGGTAATCTAATAATGTATTGGTTTCTACAGCAAATTACTTGTTGTTCATTTTGGAGGGAAACAAGTAAAATTTCACACTAATACCACCAGACTCCTATAGATAAAGATATAAAATATTGAGTAAGTAAATGATTTCTAATCAATATATCCTAACCTGTCCCTACCTACAACCACATTGGGTTAGATTCACCCCTCACTTCCATCAGTTACTATAACAAGGCCCACCAAGGAATTAGCTTGTTGATTTATAGTTCAGTGAAAACAACCAATTCAAATGAATTATGTGTGATCTGTGTAAATATTTGTGCTGTGTAGCAATCCTACTCGTAAATCAACATGATACTCAATTTAATTTCGTAGGTGACTAGTATGGTGGCCAGATGTCCTCTTTTTGTGCACTTTATCCTCTATCCGGCGCAACCTCACGCCAGACGTACATTTGTCCTCCTCTCTTGGGGTGAATAAACAAATAAATAAAAAAATAATAAAGGATATATACATAAATAAATAACCCTAGGTATACAATAATGCCATACAATTAAATTATGTGGGAGTACCCAGGCCAAGGTCAACATCAGAACTCAGCAGCCAAATTAGACAGGCACTGCACAGGACCAATGTTGTGAACGTGTGATTGCATGATTTATATCTCATACATTGGGCTGCAGTCCTGAGGTGGCCATGATGCAGTGTGGTTTGGCAATTAATTTATGAAGTTAAGGAGTCTGAAAATGCTGAAAAGAAAGACTTTGCTTAACTCTGACTGGGCCAAAGAGATTGGATTCATTGCTAAAAGCAGAAAGGATGAGTTTCATACTTTTTGTACACTGTGTCATAGTGATGTCGCGATAGCAGGTTAGGGAAAGAGTGCAGTCGAACGACACGCAGCCACAGACAAACGTAGACTTAACACTCGCAGTGCTGGCAACTCATCACTGCTATCATTTATTTCTTCAGCTCGATCCTCTCAGGATGACAAAATTACAGCTGCAGAACTTTGTAAAGTGTATCATACTGTGAAACATCACCAGTCAAAAAGGTGTAATATGTGGAAGAACCAAAGCAAAAGCTCTGTGTGAAAATATTTGAGCACCATATTCTGTACAGAAGCACGTGGAATATGTAAAAGAACATGACTTGCACTTTTCAATAGCAACTAATGCTTCAAACAAAAGTGCAACAATATGTTTCCCAATTCTTTTGAGATACTTTAATTTTGAGGAGGGAGTGCAACATCCGTTACATGACTTTTACACTGATAATGATGAATCATCAAAAGCTATCACAAATCAGTTATAACAGTCTAAGTTAGAAGTGTCGGGTCTGGATCTGAATAAAGTGTCGGCATACACAGCTGACAATGCAACTGTAAACTATGGAAAATACAACAGTGTTTATCAGAAACTGAAACTGGCCCAAAACAACATTATTGCTGCTAACTGTTTGGCTCATGTTTTGCACAATGCATCAAAATTTGCTGCTGGAAAACTGGACACTGATGTTGAAAATATTGTGCTCAAGGTGTACAGCCATTTTTACATCTCAGCAAGCAGAACACAACAGATGAAGTTCTGTGAATTTGTGGAGTCTGATGAATGCAATCTATTGCGACATATTGTAACTAGATGGCTATCTCTTTTACCATCAATTGAAGTACTGGAAAGCCCTAAAAAGTTATTTTCAGAGCTTAGGAGAAGAGGAATGTCCCAAGGTTCTATGGAAGTGCTTCGGAGATGAAAGAAATGACTCTGAAGTGTCAGAGATCTATTTCCTCTTCCTCATTCACACTCTTAAATTGTTCTCAGACACTATCGAAGCACTAGAAGCCAAATCATTTTGCATGATTACAGTATATAGGCTAATGACTGACCTGAAACACAAGCTCAAGGGAAGAATGAAGGATTTGTTTTTTGGGTATTCAGTAAACACCAAGCTTAGCCAGCTTACTCCAGACATGGCTAAGAAATGTAAAACAAACTTCACTGTTTTCTATGAAAGGGCCAGAAAGTACTTAAGTGACAGATATGACTTTTCTGAAAACAGTTTTCACAATAAAGTATCAAAATTGGGCCTCTCAAGTGATGTATCTTATGGAGAATTCAGTGGTGCAGTTGAGACCTGTAACCATCCAGATATTAGTATGGGATTGTGGACACAATTATTACTACTCCTGAAATGGTAGATTGCCACAGTGATACACAGTTATTACTACTCCTGATATGGTAGATTGCCACAGTGATGAACGCTATCTCAAACTGTCCAGTGAATATAAATCTCAGTTCTCATTCACAAGCCTGAAGAAAGTGAGTGCTTTTATATTCTCCTACCATGCAGTAATGCTCACTCGGAGCGAGCTTTTTTAATGATGACATTAGCTTTGAGGAACGAGAGAAACCATTTGGAAGAATGCACAACTATATACAAAACACTTCTGGCCAACAAGAAACTATTGGAGATGGCCAGTAGAGGGCAGAAGTAAAAAAAAAAAGAAATAAACCTCCAGGCATTCAAGGTGAGTATACAACTAGGTTTTGTTTGTGTTGTAACTTAGCAAGAAATACAGTTATTTGTTGGTTTCATTAGAGGTGAAAAATATTATTCACTTTCAGTTTATTATATATATACATATATATTACTGTATATTATAATCATCAATATGCAGTGTCCTCTTTTTTGGAAATTTGGAAATGGCCACGTACCTAGTGATTAATAAGGTGAAAATTAATAGGGAAATAATAAGGCACAGGAGTGCATGAGTAAACATTACATGGAGAAAGAAGCCACAAGGAAGAAATTAAAATCGGAGAATGATGAAAGATATAATAGCAGAGAACGCTTGAAATAAGAAACATTGGTAACATTTTCACACGTGTCTACACCCACCCAATAATCATGGATGTCAGAAATCAATGAATAATTTTTGCAAATCCTTTAATGATTTTCGTATGTCAGGAAACATCTCAGCAACACCCACCCCCCCGCGTTGTAGAGCCACAGGATTAGCGAGTAAACGAGTGAATTTTAGCACAAGTAGCACAACGCACCCTTAAAGAAAACTAGAAAATATTTGTCATTTATCTAATGAGTGAGAAAATAAAAACTCAACAGAACCTTACCTATGCTAGGTTCTGTTAGACTCATCCCCATCCCATCCTTCCGTTCTATCAACTAAACAATCATTATTTACAATTTATTCATGACCGTGAGAAACTTACTTGTAAGTCACGAATACAACATATAGCATTTTTTTTAGGTTAGGTTATGGTGAATGACTGCTCCTGGAACCTTCCGTTATAAATTGCAAATATTTTGTGAAGCTATGGTTCATTTCGTGACATTTCACTGCATGCATTTGAAGTATTCCAGTCCCCCAAAAATGTATGATACTCCTGCAATCGCAATGAAAATAAGTTGCCAAGAATATATTACCAATAGGCGTTGCATGCGTGGATGTAAACAATAGATGAGCATTTTGACAAAACTTCATTCTGCCAACCAAATTGGAAGTGCCCAAATTCGACCAGAACTAACATGAAACCTAACGGCAACATCAAGTGATGAACAGACAAGGTAAATAACCTCCACCTTACAATAAATACATGTACACGATTGTTGAGCGCCCTTAATATTACACTTATTACCTGCGTGTATGCTGGGCTTCTAAATTCCATGCCGCTTCTGGATATCACAGATGTCCTAGGAATCTCAAAGATTCTTATAAGTATATAGAAAGTAAATGCTCATACTATGAAGCATTTATTTGTATTCGATTAATACGAAGTGGACTTGTAGAAGACGGCCCGCTAAGATAAATGTAAACAAATAGGAAACTGTATATCGCTTGGCGTGTAGGTCAGAATGCAATGGATGAAGTCATTTTTCTAGCCTACCCCTCCCTTTTAGAAATTATTACAGAAAATATTCCAATGAATTTCACCATCGTATTAGTCATATTTTGATTAGAGTAAGACTGTATAAGAGTGGATTTCCGAGCGGATAAGTGACGAAATACCATACGATTGTTCAAATTGGGTGACTATGACAGAATGTAGATTAGACCCTTATGGAGAGTTTCAGATATGGCGCCATCTCGAATTCTACCCAGGAAGCAACTGGCAGCAGCTCGTAGCAAAACTTTTGGGAAACTATAAAAACTCAGGATGTAGAATGTCATTAAAGGTACACTTTTTGCAATCATATTTGGAATGTTTCGTGAAAACTTGGAAGGAGTGAGTGAAGAGCATGGTGAGAAGTTCCATCAGGACATTGCTGCAATGGAGAAAAGATACCAAGGAAGCTGGGAGACTATGGTTCCTGGTGCGTAAAGATCAAGGAGTTTACAGTAAGAAATCACGCTCATCAGTGCATTTCTAGCGGGCTCCTCCGTATCACGTGTTTTTAAACTACATTATCTCATTACTTTAAAAAGGAAATACAAGGATAAGATATCAGCTACAATTTATAGACAATGTGAATATGCTAAATATAGTATATTATCGTAGTTTCATATAGTTTGTTTTGTATACAAAACATCAATTATATTTTGAAATATCGATTATATGCAATTTTCGATTGTATTTCTAAAATCAGGAAAGAAAACGACATTAGTAGCAAGAAAGACATTTAAAGAAACAAAACTAGTGTTACCCAGTGTTATTGGTCACACCACGCTTTGTACAGACTTACATTTTCTCTAACATTACTTTGAATATCCTTAGTTTTGTCGCAATTACTTATCCCTTCTCTCTCTTTTACTGGATAAGATACAAATAGAGTGAGAAGAGGGTCGCGGCCTGAAAGTTAGAAATACAGTGTGTAATAGAAAGAGGAGGACGACACTCCTTATGTATTCATTGGGAGTATCTGAGCTAGCTAGGATATTTTCTTTTCTACTTGTTTAGTTCCATTTCAGTTTACTTAACTACTAGGTTGGTCTGATGCAATGTATACTGGTTATGGCGGTAATGTCTGGGTTCTTGGTAGACTCTGTGGCCACCATGCATGGGGCTGTACTCTTTCCTCTTGTCGTTCGCTTGCTTTTGGATGCTCTGGGGGTAGTGCGGTCTTCAAGTAATTTGTCCCAGGTTTGATCCCACATACGGTGGTGTGTGATGTTCAGAGGATCTACGTTGATTCTTTTGTAGATTTCTTCGATTGTTTCGTGAAATGGTGGGGTTTAGCCACTGGCAAAGCTGAGGGCTGCACCAAACGGACAAAACCCCAGCAGAGGCAGGACAAAACCCAGCATTATAAAAACCCTAGCAGGTTTAGATTGACACAACTTTGGTACTATATGGAAAATATATGGCATTTTTCAACTGAGTTTAATACCAGTAAAAAGTAACTTAGCAGTGTCTCTTCTTGTTAGTTTGGGGTGAATTCATACCCACCATAGTGACACTCTAATGAGGTGTGAGTACCAGGGTAACATTCATTTTGGTTTATTTTATTTATTTTTTATTTTTGCTCACCCACAAATATGCTTAACATTACTGGGGTTTTAAATTCCTGCCCTGCTGTGGTTAAGTATCCAAACTGAGGCAGGTGTCGATTCGCTCAACAAATGACAGCTGAGGTACTGCGCACCTAACAGTCAACATTTGAATAGTGTCCTCTCAGAGGTGTTACCCTGAGATGTGTGAATGATACAGAACAACAAAGGCGGTCTGAAGATTTGTTCTGAAGGCCATGTCTACACAAAGACCAAGTCAAAGAGCACTATCCAGTGGGAATGTTCACAACGAGCAGCATATTCATGTAAAGGTGCAATCAGTACAAACCTCACTATGGACTCAACTTTGAACATCAGAGAGCATAATCATGAACCGAATCCTAATGCTGCTTGAGTTGCAAAACTACGGTCGCAGATCAAATCAGATGCGAAAATGAAAAAGGGGAAGGGAGTCCAAGTGTATGCTGAAGCTATGCTCGGAGCAACAGATGAAGTCCGTACCATGGTTGGGAAACCAGAATCAATTAAGCGGGATATAAGACGTCAAAGGCAAGGAGTCAGACCTGTGGAACCTCCCTCACTAAATAAACTAATCCTAGAGGGAAGTTGGACAACAACTGGTGGAGATAACTCAAAGCCTTTCCTGATTCATGACAGTGGGGTTCGATACTGCCAACAGATTACTCGTATTTGCATCTCGAAAAGGTCTGGGACTATTGGGCAGGTCTCCACGATGGCATATGGATGGTACATACTCAATGGCACCAAATATTGCTAAGCAGGTTTATGTCATCCTTATAGTTTAGAGTGAACCAGTTCTGAGCTATCATGTTCCAAAGGTAGTCCTTCGTGTATGATGGATAGCAATGAAATTATGCATATATACAAGAAATAAGTGTATATAAAGCTTGTGTTAAGGTGACTACAACGAGTAAAAACAGCAACATTCAAGTACATGTAAAGAGCACCCAAGAAACACTTTAAGGAGTGTTGGCTACAGATTGCATTAACAGATGAGTTCTTTTGATTAGAAATACGAGGGAGACATTAAGAGGTCATGGAAACAAATTAAGAAAGACCACATGTTTAACGGATGTGAAGTTGATATAGCCCAAGCTCAAACAGCACATGAGTTAAGATCTAAATATAATTGGATATCAAAGGTATAAATTAAGTTTGAAATGCACATTAATTTGAGACTAGGTGTGATAAAAAGTTAGAGAATAGGGGACGGAATCCAATGAGCGTTGTTCCTCTTCTGTATACTACGATTATTTCATTACAATTAGCTAAACACACACAGACACGCACGCAAATACTAATATAGACAGGTTAGTTTCAGGATTAATTGAACTAAATGATTACCTGTCAAAAGAAAAACCAGACATAATTGTAGGGACAAAATTAAGGGTTCTACTATTACCAAACAGTGTTGGACATGGATTGTAATCACTGCCTTAGAAATCGAGAGGAGAAACAAGGCTTTCATTAAATGAGATGCTGAAGGATGGAGGAAACGTGGTACTTATGGGAGATTTTAACGGCAAAGAAGTTTGTTAGGAAGAGATGATAGTGAAAGGTTTAGAGGATCGACGGGGAAATTTATTACTTGACATGACTATAGAGCATGCACTGACACAATGGGTAGAGGAAATACTAGATTGAGAAATAATGAAGAACAGTTGAGACTAGATTTATTTACGTCAGAACCTGAAATTGTGGAAAAATTGAGTACAAGACACCAATTGGGAAGAGTGACCATATATTACTTGAGTTAGAACTAAAGGAGGAAATATATAGAGATGAAAATGAAAAATGCAGAAAAGAGACTGATGCATAGTAAAACGGACTTGCAGATTTTATTTCTTTTTTTTTAAGCGGATTGGGAAAAAATCAACAATGTAGAAACACAAGTGGAAAAAAATGGATGATTTTGATGGAAATCTATAAAGCAGGAGTGGATGAATATGTCCCAAAGCAAAAAACAGAAAAAGGTGTATTATTAGTGCTGGTTTGATAAAAGGTGCAACGAACCAAAAGATAGAAGAGATGAATATGGGAAAATATAAAAAACAAAGAAAAAAAAGGTGGTGGCAAATATATATGAAAGGCATGACTATGTTAAAATACACATGAAGGAAAAAATAAAATATGAAAAGGACATAACAGGAAAATGTAAGGATAAACCCGAGTTATTACATAAATGTGTGAACGGTAGATAAAAAACAAACAGGAAATAGTGAAACACCACGAACAAGCTATTCTTGGCACAAAAAATAACGTAGTAAATGAATAGAATAAACTTCATGCAGAGGCAGTGCAATGCAGTTCAGCTCGAAGCTTTAAGAATCATTTAGGTAGATATCTAAGCAAGATGCTGTAGTGATTGACATTTATTTCATATTTTGTTATCCTGTCTGATTCTTATTTGCTTGATTCACATTATTAGTTATGTCAATTTATTATTTACTACTTATCAGTTTTTTATTGAACTATACCTATGCATCTCTTATCATTTATAATAGTGTGTTTTTATTTATCATTATTACTTTTTTCCACATCCGACCTAGTTACGGACCAAAAGGTCTCCTGTCGGCATGCTCTGCCTTTGTAATCCCTTGTCATGGAGATGTCATATTTATTTCAGAAATGATCAGACCATGAAATTCTGTCTCAAGAGGTACTAAAGAAGAACAAGCACAATCAAATCTACTAGACTCCAGAAATTCTTCCTGCTACAAACAATAACAAAGTTCAGTAAATAAATTGTATTTCTTCTTCATTAGAAATGAACAATGCATCATATGTCTTGTATCACTCTTGGAAAGACTTAATTGAAGTCTGGGAGTTGTGTCTCACAGGATAAATTGAACACTGCTGAATATATGATGATATATTTACAGTAATACAGATTACAAATAACTTTGGCGTATGCTGTACTCTGAACTACTTTACACAATACTAAGGTAAACAGAACTGTATCCGTCATGATGTACAGATATCTGTATCCACCAGTTGCACAATTTTTTAATATCTTTGACATTTTCCCTAACTGCAAAAACATTCATGCACTTCATGGAACCCTTAAGAATTTTGAAAAAACGAACAAGCAAAAATGCAATTATGAAATAGGCCAAAGGTCACTCAAATAACTTCACAACTGAAAGTAAATTAATTACGATTTCAACTGACACTATGTACGTGACGATCCATCAACCAAATTGGTTTATAACACTGAATCAGTGCTTAATAGCTGACAGTACCATCATACAGGAAAGTTATATCACTCAGGTCACACTGGAACGAGCAAAAGTGCAATTACACAATAGGCCAAATGTCACTCAAATAACTTCACAACTGAGAGTAAATCAACTAAGATTTCAACTGATAGTATGCACGTGATAACCCATCAACCCAACTGGTTTATTACAGTGCATCAGTACTTAATAGCTGCAAGTACCATCATACAGGAAAGTTATATCACTCAGGTCACACTGGAAAGGCCTCTTACCAGCATAGGTCATCATGCAACACACGACATCAACTTTTCGTGAGGAAGTGCGAGTCATTACATGACGTTTGATATAAGTCCTCCGCGTGCAAGCTGAAAAGGCTTCTCTCCAGTGTGGGTCGCCACATGACGTCTAAGTTTACTTGGTTCTGAGAAAGTTGCACCACACAGGTCACACTTGAAAGGCTTCTCTCCACTGTGGGTCACCACATGTCGTTTGAGATTACCCTTTTGTAAGAAAGCTGCATCGCAGAGGTCACACTTGAAAGGCTTCTCTCCAGTGTGGGTCACGACGTGTTGTTTGAGATTACTCTTTTGTGAGAAAGCTGCATCGCACAGGTCACATTTGAAAGGCTTCTCTCCAGTGTGGGTCATTATGTGATATTTGAGATGACTCTTTTGTGTAAAAGCTGCATCACACAGGTCACACTGGAAAGGCTTCTCTCCTGTGTGGATCATCATGTGTCTTCTGAAATCATTCTTTCGTGAGAAAGACGCATCGCACATGCCACACTGGAAATGCTTCTCTCTGTGTCGTGTAATTTCACCCTTTGTTACGAAAGCTACATCGCACAGGTCACACTTGAAGGGCTTCTCTCTAGCGTGAGTCATCAGGTGTCGTTTGAGATAAACACTTCGTTTGAAAGCCGCATCACACAGGCCACACTGGAAAGGCTTCTCCCCGGTGTGGGTCACCACGTGTCGTTTGAGATAACCCTTTCCTGAGAAAGCTGCATCACACAGGTCACACTTGAAAGGCTTCTCTCCGCTATGGGTCATCATGTGTAGTTTAAGATGACTCTTTCCTGAGAAAGCTGCATCACACAGGTCACACTTGAAAGGCTTCTCTCCAGTGTGGGTCATTATGTGATTTTTGAGACCAGTCTTTCGTGAAAAAGCTGCATTACACATGTCACACTTGTAAAGTTTCTCCGCACTATGGGTCATCACGTGATATTTGAGAGCGCTCTTTCGTGAAAAAGCTGCATCACACAGGTCACACTTGAACGGCTTATCTCCAATGTGGGTCCTTATGTGATGTTTAAGAGGACCCTTTCCTGAGAAAGTTGCATCACACAGGTCACACTTGATGAGCATCTCTCCTGTGTGGGTCATCATGTGTTGTTTGAGATCATTCTTTTGTGAGAAAGTCGCATCGCAGAAGTCACATTGGGAAGACTTCTTTCCAGTGTGGGTAACTATGTGTTGTTTGAGATCACTTTTTGCTACGAAAGCTGCATCGCACTGGTCACACTTGAAGGGCTTCTCTCCAGTGTGGGTCATCATGTGATACTTGAGATGACTCTTTTGTGTGAAAGTTGCATCACATAGATCACACTGGAAAGGCTTCTCTCCAGTGTGGGTCATCATGTGGCACTTGAGATGACTCTTTCGTGTGAAAGTTGCATCACACAGATCACACTGGAAAGGCTTCTCTCCAGTGTGGGTCACCACGTGTTGTTTAAGATTACTCTTTGTCGAGAAAACTGCATCACACAGGTCACATTGAAAAGGTTTCTTTCTTGTATGGGTCATCGTGTGATATCTAAGATGACTCGAGGGATAGGTGTGCCACGGATGACACAAGATTATATCTATATGACGAATATAGGGAATCTTCAGATACCTTTTCCCAGGAACTGTTGATAGCTACTCTCATCCTGAAAGTAAATGCTTAATAAGTTTGACAACTAAGTTTTTGAGAGAATGCAATAGGAGGGACACCAAGTAATACAACTACAGTGGGGCATTAACCAAAATGAAATCAGGGAAGGGAATAAACATTTCGTAACAAGAAGTTTAAAGGAAGAAGAAAGAAATGGAAGGTTGAACAAATACTAAAAAATATGGAGTAGTCAAAATTATTCAGGAAATAATAAAGCGAAAGACTGAATAAATAATGCAAAGAGATAGAGCCCACAAGAAAAAGAAATCAATGTATGATATAGGATACAACACCACAGCTAGAAACAAGAAATTCTTGCAAACATTTTTGCAGAGGACCACTACACACACACACATCAATCAAGGATTTTAAAAATCAACGTTGAAGAGATTCATGAGATTCTGATATTCATTTTTACAATAAATCACTTGTTTTCCGTTTTTTGAAGAACCCCCGCACCCTCTCCGTGATAAGTAAATTACTTACAGGTTAGGTTAGATTCACCCCTCACTTTCATCAAATACAAAGACAAGGTGCACAGTGGGAGTAGCCCTGTAGTAATCTTGTAAATCAACACAATATTTCATTTTCAAGGTTATGGTGAATGGCACTACTTTTTTTAAACATTACGATATAAAGTTTATTACTTCCTAATATTTTTGGAGTATCATGAAAATATACAAATACATTCACCAAAGTGCAACAAATTAAGATAACAAACAATTCATACCAAAGATTAAAAAAAGAATGAGAAAAGATGGACAATTGAACAAATGTAAAAATTATGAAGAACCACAGAAACTGGAAAAGGAGTGAAAATGTAATGAAAAATGATAGATAAGAAGCCACAAGAGTGGATGAATAAATATGACAAACAGAAAGAATAAAGGGGGAAATCGGAGTATGATGGACACAATAACACTGATAACTGGACTTATTCTATTTATCTTTTTTTTTTCAGAGGTCAACCACCCAATAATTGAAGATGCCAGGAATCAATATGTGATTCTTGTAAATCCTTTATTGGTTTCCATTTGTCAGGGAATACCTCAGATCCCACCTTTACACACACACACACACACACACCAATCACGGATGTCATAAATCAATATTTGAGAGATTTACGATAATCTAATACTGTATTGGTTTCTATAGCAAATCACTTATTTTCCATTTTGGGGGAAAATGAGACATATTTCACACTAAAACCACCAGAATTCTATACATAAAAATATAAAATATTGATTTATGACATCTTTGAGTGAGAAGTAAATGATTTCTAATCAATATATCCTAACTTGTCCCTACCTACAACTATGTTGGGTTAGATGCAACCCTCACTTCCATCAGTAACAAGGCCCATGAAGGAATCAGCTTGTTGATTTATATTTCAGTGAAGACAACCACTTCAAATAAATTACGTGTGACCTGTGTAAATATCTGTTCTGCGCAGCAATCCTACTCGCAAATCAACATATCTAATTTCGTGGGTGACTAGTAGGGTGGCCAGACATCCTCCTTTAGGCTGAGGACAGTCCTCCTTTTGAGCACTTTGTCCTCCATTTGGCGCAACCTCATGCCGGACGTGCATTTGTTCTCCTTTCTTGGGATGTGACAAAAATAAATGAATAAACAAATAAATAAATAAAAAATTAATAAAGAATACATACATACATAAACCAAAGGCTTTTTCCCCCTTACACAGGGGGTAGCCAAAAAGAAAACGGCAAAGAAACAACTCCCACCCATTCCATCCCCTACATATTACTCTGCTCCCTCCCTCTCACCTTGGCACCTCCTGGATGACGGGTCTTCCCCACATCCTGTCCACTGATACACAATAACATAACGCCATACAATTAAATTATGTGGGAGTACCCAGGACAATGTCAACCTCGGACCTCGGCAACCAAAGTAGACAGGAACTGCACAGGACCAATGTTGTGAACGTGTGATAGCATGATTCACATCTCATATATTGGGCTCCAGTCCTGCCGATGGCCATGGTGCAGTGTGGTTTGGAAATTTATTTTTGAGGTTAAGGAGTCTGCCCCCCCCCCCCCCAAAAAAAACTCTAACTGGGCCAAAGAGTTTGGATTCATTGCTAAAAGCAGAAACGATGAGTTTTATGCTTTTTGTACACTGTCATTGTGATGTGCAGAAAGGAGGTATGGGGAAGAGTGCAGTTGAACAATGCGCAGCCGCAGATATAGACTTAACAGTTGCAGTGCTGGAACCTCATCACTACTATCATTTGTTTCCTCGGCTTGATCATCTCAGGATGACAAAATCACAGCTGCAGAACTTTGTAAAGTGTATCATACTGTAAAACATCGCCAGTCATATAGGAGCATTGACTGTGCAGTGAAAGTTGACAGGTATATAGTGACTCCTCGGTAGCAAAAAGGTGTAACATGTGGAAGAACCATAGCAAAAGCTGTGTGTGAAAATATTTGAGCACCATATTCTGTACAGAAGCACGTGGAATATGTAAAAGAACATGACTTGCACTTTTCAATAGCAACTGATGCTTCAAACATAGGTGCAACAATATGTTTCCCAATTCTTTTGAGATACTTTAATTTTGAGGAGGGAGTACTTGACTTTTACACTGATAATGATGAATCATCAAAAGCTATCACAAATCAGTTATAACAGTCTAAGTTAGAAGTGTCGGGTCTGGATCTGAATAAAGTGTCGGCATACACAGCTGACAATGCAGCTGTAAACTATGGAAAATACAACAGTGTTTATCAGAAACTGAAACTGGCCCAAAACAACATTATTGTTGCTAACTGTTTGACTCAGGTATTGCACAATGCATCAAAATTTGCTGCTGGAAAACTGGACACTGACATTGAAAATATTGTGCTCAAGGTGTACAGCCATTTCAGCATCTAAGCAAGCAGAACACAACAGTTGAACTCCTGCGAATTTGTGGAGTCTGATAAATGCAATCTATTGCGATATATTGTAACTAGATGCCCATCTCTTTTGCCATCAATTGACCGAATACTGAAGTACTGAAAAACACTATAAAGTTATTTTCAGAGCTTAGGAGAAGAGGAATCTCCCAAGGAACTTCTGTGGAAGTGCTTCGGAGATCAAAGAAATGACTCTGAAGTGTCAGAGATGTATTTCCTCTTCCTCATTCACACTCTTACATTATTCTCAGACACTATTGAAGCACTAGAAGCCAAATCATTCAGCATGATTCCAATATATAAGCTAATGACTGACCTGACACACAAGCTCGAGAGGAGAATGAAGGATTTGTATTTTTGGGTATTCAGCAAACACCAAGTTTAGCCAGCTTACTGCAGACGTGGCTAAGAAATGTCAAAAAAACTTCAGTGTTTTCTATGAAAGGGCCAGTAAGTACTTAAGTGACAGATATGACTTTTCTGAAAACAGTTATCACAATAAAGTATCAAAATTGGGCCTGTCAAGTGATGTATCTTATGGAGAATTCAGTGATGCAGTCAAGACTTGATATGGATATTAATATGGATGATTTCTATGAACAGTATGGGATTGTGGACACAATTATTACTACTCCTGAAATGGTAGATTGCCACAGTGATGAATGCTATCTCAAACTGTCCAGTGAATATAAATCTCAGTTCTCATTCACAAGCCTGAAGAAAGTGAGTGCTTATATATTCTCCTACCATGCAGTAATGCTCACTCGGAGTGAGCTTTTTCAATGATGACATCAGCTTGGAGGAACGAGAGAAACCATTTGGAAGAATGCACAACTATATACAAAACATTTTTGGCCAACAAGAAACTATTGGAGATGGCCAGTAGAGGGCAGAAGTACAAAAAGAAATAAACCTCCAGGCAATCAAGGTGAGGATACAACTAGGTTTTGATTGTGTTGTAACTTAGCAAGAAATACAGGTATTTGTTTTTTCTTGGTTTCATTAGAAGTGAAAAATATGATTCATTTTCAGCTTTTTGTTATATATATATACATATATATATATATATATATATATATATATATATATATATATATATATATATATATATATAGCCTAGTTGGTAAGTCACTGCCGCACT
This sequence comes from Oratosquilla oratoria, assembly GCF_046742065.1. NCBI lineage: Eukaryota > Metazoa > Arthropoda > Malacostraca > Stomatopoda > Squillidae > Oratosquilla > Oratosquilla oratoria. Next base: position 61,724,473 of record NC_134788.1, read on the forward strand.
TGTCATGAGGATGCCGGGTTCGATACTGGGCAGTATCACATTTCAATTTCAGCATGATGGCCTTTGATGGCTAAGAATTAAAGTGCATTGTGGTTGTTAAAATGTATCTCTAATCACTGGGACCCATTCAGTGTTGTACAAATGATTTTCCGCGTTTGTATACTTTTAATTGTACTATCATAGTGGAGATGAGTTGAACGCAAAATTTTATATATGTGTGTGTAACTCGAGCACACATGTATATAAGAAATAATGCACTGAACCTATATCTCTCTTGATAGCCTAGTTGGAAAGACACTGTCGCACTTGTCATGAGGATGCTAGCTTCGAGTCTTAGGCAGTACCACATTTCAATTTCAGCATGCTGGCCTTTGATGGCTTAGAATTAATATGCATTGTGGTTGTTAAAATGTATCTCTAATCACTGGGACCCATTATATATATATATATATATATATATATATAAATATATATATATATATATATATATATATATATATATATGTATATATTCCTGTATATTATAATCATCAATATGCTGTGTCATCCTTTTTGGAAATTTGGAAATGGCCCCTCGTAATTAGTAAAGTGAAAATTAATGGGGAAATAATAAGGCACAGGAGTGTATGAGTAAACATTACATGGAGAAAGAAGCCACAAGAAATTAAAATCAGAATATGATGAGATACAATAGCAGCAAACACTTGAAATAAGAAATATTGGTAACATTTTTGCAGGTGTCTACACCCACCCAATAATCAAGGATGTCAGAAATCAATGTATGATTCTTGCAATTCCTTTAATGATTTCCATTTGTCAGGAAACATTTCAGCAACACCTCACCCATCCCCATTGCAGAGCCACTGGGTTGGCGAGTAAATGAGTGAATTTTGGCACAAGTAACACACTGCACCCATAAATAAAATTATAAAATATTTGTCATTTATCTAACGAGTGAGGATAAAGTCTACAGAACCTTAACTATTGCTAGGTTAAGTTAAACTCATCCATCAACTAAAAAAAAAAATAAATAAAAAAAATAATAAATAAAGCATGGTAGGTGTGATTTGTTGAGTTATGAATATTTACAACATATTCATGCTCGTACATCACGACTATAATATGAAGTATTGGGGGGAGGGTTAGGTTATGGTGAATGACTGCTCCTGGAAGCTTCCGATATAAATTACAAATATTGGCTGAAGCTATGGTTCTTTCTGTGACATTTCACTGCATACATTTGAAGTACTCTACTCCCAAATAATGTATGATACTCCTACAATCCGCATCCATCGCAATGAAAAGAAGTTGCCAAGAATATATTACCCCTAGAAACGTATCCCCGAATTTGTTGCTTAGTATCTATGGTCGTTGCATGCGAGAATGTAAACAATAGATGAGGTTTGACAAGAAGTGCCCATATTCGATCAGAACTAACATGAAACCAGGCATTATCAAGTGACGAACAGACAAGGAAAATAACCTCCACCATACAATAAATACATGACACGTATACGATTGTCGAGCGCCTTTAATATTACACTTATTACCTGCGTGCATGTTGTGCTTCTAAAGTCTATGCCATTTCTGGATATCACAGATGTCCTAGGAATCTCAAAGATTCTTTTTACTATGTATTTAGTAACTGCTCATACCATAAAGGATATATTTGTATTCAATTGATACGAAACGACTGTCTCTGGTCCCCTTAACCCCCTCCGAATGTTGTCTGTGTATATTGTAGAATAACAATCTAATGAGGACCACAATGGAAATAAGCGTACATGTTTTTTGTGTTATCCTCGGCAATTTTGTGATTATCATTTCGAAATATGTGTTGTTGTATTTATACTTTGCACTTTATGTATATTGATTCTTTGCCAAATAAGTTTACTTACTTATAACTTGTAGAGGACGAAGTGGCGGCCCGCCAAGACCAATGTAAACAAACAACGCCTGGTATGTAAGTTTAGAATACAATGGGTGAAGTATTTTTTCTATCCCACCCGTTCCCTTTTGTAAGAAATCACGCTCATCAATGCATTTCTAATGGGCTCTTCCGTATCATATGCTTTTATATCTACATTCTTTCATTATTTCTAAAAGGAAATACAAGGATAAAACATCAGCTACAATTTTTAGACAATGTGAACATGCTTAATATAGTGTACTATCGTAGTTTAATATAGTTTGTTTCGTATATAAAACATTAATTATATTTTGAAATCTCGATTATATGCAATTTTCAATTGCATTTCTAAAATCAGAAGAGAAAACAGCCTTAGTAACAATAAAGACATTTAAAGAAACAAAACTAGTGTTACCCAGTGTTATTGGTCTCACCAATTAAGGCTTTAATTTGGTCTAACATTACTTTGAATCTTCTTAGTTCTGTCGCAATTACTTATACCTTTTCTCTTCCCTCCCTCTCTCTTTTACTGGGTGAGAGACTAGTAAAGTCGGAAGAGGGCCGCGGCCTGAGAGTTGGAAAGGAAATAGGGGACGGCACTCCTTGTGTATTCATTGGGAATAGCTAAGCTAGCTAGGGTATTTTCTTTTCTACTTGTTCTGATTCATTTCAATTTACTTAACTACTAGGTTGATCTGATGCAATGTATACTGGTTGTGGCAGTAATGTCTGGGTTCTTGGTAGATTCTGTGGCCACCATGCATGGGGCTGTACTCTTTCCTCTTGTCGTTCGTTTCCTTTCGGATGCTCTGGGGTAGTGGGGTCTTCAAGTAATTTGTCCCAGGTTTGATTCCACATACGGTGGTGTGTGATGTTGAGAGGTTCTACGTTGATTTTCTTGTGGATTTCTTCGATTGTTTCATGAAATGGTGGGGTTTGGCCACCGGCAAAGTTGAGAGCTGCACTGCGAGAAAAAAAAGTGGGCAAAGTTGAGGGCTGCACGGAAAAAAAAAAGTGGGCAAAAACTCAGTGCTCCAAACGGACAAAACCCCAGCATTATAAAACCCCAGTGGATTTAGATTGACACAACTTTGGTACATACATACACATGCCAACGGCTTTTTCCCCCTTACACGGGGGTTAGCCAAAAAGAAAAAGGCAGAGAAACCACCCAACCCATTCCATTCCCTACATATTCCACTCCCCTCCAACCTCCTCCCTCCCTCTTATCTTGGCACCTCCTGGATGACGGGTCATCCCTGCATCCTGTCCACTGCCCTGAGTCAGAAGCACTGTCGCAAGACACAGCACATCCACAGCAAGGCCGCTTCATGAAATCGGCGACCCCCTTCTCTGCCCCCCCCCCCCGTGCAGAAACGGAGAAGACGGGGAGAAATCCCTTCGGGCTGCGTCAATATTTTCTCATACTTCCTCACTCCCCATCCCCCACCCGCTCCCACTCATGCATCGCAGCATCATCCATACACAACCCTTCTCCATTCACCCCTATCTTCTGTCCTCTCCCGTCCTTCCTCAACAGACATTCCTATCCTTTGTGATGCCCCCTTCACCCCATCCATCCATCTCATCCTAGGACGCCCTCTCATATTCACTCCTTCCACCTCTGCCTTCCACACCCCTTTTGCTAATCTTTCTTCACTCATTCTTTCCATGTGTCCAAACCATCCTAATACTCTTTCATCAATCCTATCTCCCAGCTCCCTTTCCACCCGTTCTCCTCCTCACCTCCTCATTTCTCACTCTATTTACCCTAGTAACCCCTATCATACTTCTCAGACATTTCATCTCTAACACATTCAAACTCCTTCTCTCTTCCTCTCTTATGTTCCATGTTTCTGCCCCGTACAATACTGTTGGCACAATCACTCCTTCATATAACCTCCTCTTAGCATCTATTCCCAGATGTCTATTTCTCATTACATTTCAATCCACCAAGGCATTTACTCGTTTCTCTCTATCTACATTCTACCTCCACCCCCACTCCTCCCTTTCCTGCTACATTCGCACCCAAGTATCTAAAACTACCCACTTCCTCCAGTCTTTCACCCTTAATCCTCACCTCCTGCCTGCTGTCACTATCTCCCCTTGTACATCTCATCACCTTACTTTTGCCCACATTTATCTTCAGCTTCCTTCTTCCACACACCTTCTCAAACTCTGTCACTAACTTCCTCAATCCCTCCTCTGATCCTGCTACAAGTGCAGTGTCGTCAGCAAACAACAACTAGCTTATTTCCCACTTTTCTCCATTTTCTTTAACCATCTCCAACCCCTGACCCACTACCCATGCATTCACCTCTCGCACCACCCCATCCATGTATAGATGTACAAGCTGCCTTAGCGTACCTGTATAGCACTGTACTCAGTGTTGTTATTTACAAATGTGGAAATGGATTTTAGCATACTGTCTTCAGTATACGTCAAAGATCAGGAGGACAAATTTCATCTTCAGTTATTTTGTACAATTTTGATCAGTTTCGTTCTTTAAAAAAATCAAAACTAATTATATTAAAAAATAAGAAACACAGGCTGTTTATATCTAAAATTGTATTATGAATAGAAGATTTATCATGTTTACATTATTGACAAGTCAGTAGAACTGTAAGAATTGTTTCGTTATGTTTTGGAGCTGAAGTTCAAGTTAGCTTTAACGGTAAAGGTCAAAATGAAGACTGACTAGGCAAGGCAGCTCGCTGTGATAACATAACAAACCAATGATTTCACAAACACAGTCACTAAACACTCTGAGCTCACCGTCGATGAAGCTCTAGTGTATATTGCCAGACTCGCTTGTAGAATGACATGATAGATGCAGAAACGCCAACCAACAATTACATTTGATACAGGGCTGACAGAGACACTAGATGCCATGGAGGTGTCATAATACTTATCAGAAATTACCTGACACAAAAGTTCTCATAACAAAGATCATCACGTGGAAATAATTGCCATCTACCAAATACTTGTACAAAGATTAATTGTAAACTGATATCCATCACAAAATGATATGTACACTTCACGAAAACAACAAATTGAACAGAAAAAAATACATCACAACTCGACCTAGCAAAGAGGTTCTGTCCCAAGAGTCAAGAGGGAACAAGTACATGCACAACTGCTACTAAACACCACGAACAAGCTATTCTTGGCACAAATAATAATGTAGTTAATGAATGGAATAAACTTCATGCAGAGGCAGTGGCATGCAGTTCAGTTCAAAGCTTTAAGAATCATTTAGATAAATACCTAAGCAAGATGCTGTAATGTCATTTATTTTATATTATTTATTTTTGTTATGTCTGATTGTTATTTACTTGATTCACATTATTAGATATTTGTCAATTTATCATCATTTATTATTTACCTGTTTTTTTTTTTAGATATACCTATCCATTTATTATTATCTATATTATTGTTTTTATTTATTTTCATTACTTTTTTCCACATCTGACCTAGTTACGGACATAAAGATCTCCTATCGGCATGCTCCGCCTTTGTAATCCTTTGTCATGAAGGTGTCATGATATATTTCAGAAATTATCAGACCATGGAATTCTGTCTCAGGAGGTATCAAAGAAGAACAACTACAATCAAATTCTTCTTGCTACAAACAATAACAAAGTTGAGGAAACAAATTAGATTTCTTTATTAAAAATGAACAATTCATCATACAGATTACAAATAACTATGGCGTATACTCCCAACTACTTTATACAATACTAAGGTAAACAGAATTGTATCCATCATGACATACAAATATCAATATCCACCAGTTGCAAAATTTTCTAATATTTTCGTTTTTTTTTCTTTTGTAATTGCAAAAATATTCATGTACTTGATGGAACACTTAAGAATTTTGAAAAAAAAAGAACAAGCAAAAACACATTATGCAATAGGCCAATGGTCACTCAAATAACTTCATAACTGAGAGTAATTCAATTAAGATTTCAACTGACAGTTTATAACAGTGGATCAGTGCTTAATAGCTGAGAGTACCATCATACAGGAAAGTTAGATCACTCAGGTCACACTGGAAAGGCCTCTCACCAGCAAAGGTCATCATGCAACACACGAGATCAACTTTTCGTGAGGAAGTGCGAGTCATTACGTGACCTTTGAAATAAGTCCTCCGTGTGAAAGCTGAAAAGGCTTCTCTCCAGTGTGGGTCGCCACATGACGTCTAAGTTTACTTGGTTCTGAGAAAGCTGCATCGCACAGGTCACATTTGAAAGACTTCTCTCCACTGTGGGTCACTACGTGTCGTTTGAGATTAATCTTTTGTGAGAAAGTTGCATCACACAGGTCACACTGGAAAGGCTTCTCTCCTGTGTGGATCATCATGTGTCTTCTGAAATGATTTTTTTGTGAGAAAGATGCATCACACATGCTACACTGGAAATGCTTCTCTCCGGTGTGTGAAACTATGTGTCGTTTAAGATCACCCTTTGCTAAGAAACCTACATCGCACAGATCACACTTAAAAGTCTTCTCTCCAGTGTGAGTCTTCAGGTGTCGTTTGAGATAAGCCTTTAGTGCAAAAGACGCATCACACAGGTCACACTTAAAAGGCTTCTCTCCGGTGTGGGTCATCACGTGTCGTTTGAGATCACCCTTTCCTGAGAAAGCTGCATCACACAGGTCACACTTGAAAGGCTTCTCTCCAGTGTGGGTCACCATGTGATATTTGAGAGCAGTCCCTCCTGAAAAAGCTGCATCACACAGGTCACACTGGAAAGGTTTCTCTCCAGTGTGGGTCATTACGTGATATTTGAGAGCACTCTTTCGTGAAAAAGCTGCATCACACAGGTCACACTTGAACGGCCTATCTCCAGTGTGGGTCCTTATATGACATTTAAGAGCACCCTTTCCTGAGAAAGCTGCATCACACAGGTCACACTTGAAGGGCTTCTCTCCTGTGTGGGTCATCATGTGTTGTTTGAGATAATTCTTTCGTGAGAAAGCCGCATCACAAAGGTCACATTGGAAAGACTTCTCTCCAGTGTGGGTAACTATGTGTCGTTTGAGATCACTCTTTGCTATGAAAGCTGCATCGCACTGGTCACACTTGAAAGGCTTCTCTCCAGTGTGGGTCACCATGTGTCGTTTGAGATCATTCTGTCGTGAGAAAGCCGCATCGCAGAGGTCACATTGGGAAGACTTCTCTCCAGTGTGGGTAACTATGTGTTGTTTGAGATTACTCTTTTGTGAGAAAGCTGCATCGCACTGGTCACACTTGAAGGGCTTCTCTCCAGTGTGGGTCATCATGTGATACTTGAGATGACTCTTTTGTGTGAAAGTTGCATCACATTGATCACACTGGAAAGGCTTCTCTCCAGTGTGGGTCACCGCGTGTCGGTTAAGATTACTTTTAGTCGAGAAAACTGCATCACACAGGTCACATTGAAAAGGTTTCTTTCTAGTGTGGGTCATCGTGTGATATCTAAGATGACTCGAGGGATAGGTGTGCCACGGATGACACAAGATTATATTTATATGACGAATATAGGAAATCTTCAGATACCTTTTCCCAGGAACTGTTGACAGCTACTCTCATCCTGAAAGTATATGTGTAATAAGTATGACAACTAAGTTTTTGAGAGAATACAATAGGAGTGACACCAAGTAATACAACTAGAGTGGGGCATTAACTAAAATGAAATCAGGGAAGGGAATAAACATTTCGTAACAAGAAGTTTAAAGGAAGAAGAAAGAAATGGAAGGTTGAAAAAATACTAAAAAATATGGTGTAGTCAAAATGATTCAGGAAATAATAAAGCGAAAGACTGCACAAATAATGCAAAGAGATAGAGCCCACAAGAAAAACAAATTGATGTATATGATACAACACCACAGCTGGATGCAAGAAATATTTGCAAACATTTTTGCATAGGACCTCTACACACACACACATCAATCAAGGATTTCAAAAATCAACGTTGGAGAGATTCATGAGATTCTGATATTCATTTTTACAATAAATCACTTGTTTTCAATTTTTCAAAGAACCCCCCCCCCGCACCCTCTTAGTTATAAGTAAATTACTTATAGGTTAGGTTAGATTCACCCCTCACTTTCATCAAATACAGAGACAAGGTGCACAGTGGGAGTAACCCAACAGCAATCTTGTAAATCAACACAATATTTCATTTTCAAGGTTATGGTGAATGGCGCTATTGTTTTTAAACATTACTACATAAAGTTTATTACTTGCTAATATTTTTGGAGTATCACGAAAATATACAAACACATTAACCAAAGTGCAACAAATAAAGATAACAAACAATTCATACCAAAGAAGATTAAAAAGAAAAGAATGAGAAAAATATTGGCGATTGAACAAATGTAAAAAATATGAAGAAACACAGAAACTGGAAAAAGGAGTAAAAGGTAATGGAAATTGGTGGATAAGAAGCCAGAGGAGCGGATAAATAAATATCACAAATAGAAAGAATAAGGGGGGAAATCGGAGCATGATGAAGGTTACAATAGCACAAATAACTGGAATTAGAAAAAAAAAAAAAAATCTTGTTTTTTTTTTCAGAGGTCAACCACCCAATAATCGAAGATGCCAGAAATCAATGTGTGACTCTTGTCAATATTTTATTGGTTTCCATTTGTCAGGGAACACCGCTGCCAATCCCACACACACAAGATTGTCGAGTAAACGTGTGCATTTTGGTAGAAATAGTACCAGAACCCCATCAATAGAACTTTAAACTGTTTATCTTAAAATGAAAATGAATAATGTCGTCTACCGAACCTTACCTACCCTTTATTTATAGCTAGGTTTGTTAAGTTATGCTTATCAAATCAAAAGAGACACTTAAAAAGGATTAAACATATTTTATTTTATTATATATACATATATATATATATATATATAATGATACCGTGACCGCCGTTGTGTCAAAAAATCGTATCTCAAAACAGTTATTCCCATTTAAATTAAAGAAAATAGAATTAATTCGTTCTAGCGATATGAAATAATTCCCAAAATAACTTAAATTACACAAAACAAACACAATTTATTGATAAATACAAGTAATAACACACACAATGATAACATAATAAATAATAATGATCAATATTATCTATCCTATACCACAGGAGACAGGTGTTAGCGGCGAATGGAGATGTGAGCCAGGATGACAACACAGTGCTGCATGCCAGACCTCCCCTGATATCCATCCCTCTGAATCCTCTCTCACACGAAAAGATAGAGTCCACCTGGCCAAATTGCAGTATGGCTACCACCCAGCCCTTCTAAGCTACCAAAAGATACTGGAAGACCGCAATGTGGACAACTACCCAGGATGTAACACTTCACCCCATACTGTTGAACACCTAATGGAAGACTGCATTATACACAATCACGCATGCAAACAACACAACATACTCTCTGTAAAGTATTTGTGGGAAAATCCCTTTCCGGTCATGGCATTGCTTAGGGAGATGGAGCTGCTCAGACAGGCAATCTAAAGAACGACAACAAGGCCCATGGTGGAAGTGGAAACCACTTCAAATGAGTTACATGCGATCTGCATGAATATTTGTGCTTTGCAGCAATTTTACTCGTAAATCAAAATAATATTTAAATTTCTAGGAGACTAGTGCAGTGAAAATTAACAGGGGAATAATAAGGCACAGGAGTGGATCAATAAATATTACATGGAGAAAGAAGCCACAAGAAAGAAATTAAAATCGGAGTATGATGAAAGATACAATAGCAGAGAACACTGGAAATAAGAAACATTGGCAACATTTTCGCAGGTGTCTCCACCCACTCAATAATCAAGGATGTCATAAATCAATGATTCTTGCATTTTCTATATTGACTTCCATTTGTCAGGAAACATTTAAGCAACACAACCCCGTTGCAGACCCACATAATTGGCCAGTAAACGAGTGAATTTTGGCACAAGTAGCACCACGCACCCATCAGTGAAATTATAAGATATTTGTCATTTATCTAATGAGTGAGAAAAAAAAAAAAAAACGACAGAACCTTACCAATGCTAGGTTCGGTTAAACTACCCCCCTCCTCCCATCCTTCTGTCCTATCAACTACAAAAAACAAGGGGCATGGTAGGAGTGGTTTGTCGAGTTATGATTATTTACAATCTGTTCATGCCCATGGCAAATTTACTAGTAAATCACGAATACAACATAAAGCATTTTTTTAGGTTAGGTTATGGTGAATGACTGCTCCTGGAACCTTCCGAAACAAATTACGAATATTTTGTGAAGCTTTGGTTCTTTTCGTGACATTTCACTGCATGCATTTCAAGTATTCCACTCCTAAATAATGTATGATATTCCTGCAACCAGCATGCATTGCAATGAAAAGAAGCTGTCAAGAATATATTACCCCTAGAAACGTATTCCCTAATTTGTGGCTTTGTATCATGCAATGGATGAGCGTTTTGACAAGACTTCATCCTGCCTACCAAATTGGAAGTTCCCATATTCGATCAGAACTAACATGAAACCAGGCAACATCAAGGGATGAACAGACAAGGAAAATAACCTCTACCACACAATACATGCACACGCTTGACGAGCGCCCTTAATAACATTTATTACCTGCGTGTTTGTTGTGCTTCTAAATTCTATGCCACTTCTGGACATCACAGATGTCCTAGGAATCTCAAAAATTCTTTTAGATATATACAAAATAACTGCTCATACTAAAAAGCATCTATTTATATTCGATTCATACCTAGTGGACTTGTAGAATACGAAGTGGCGGCCCGCCAAGATGAATGTAAACATTTGTCGCCCGGCGTCGTCAGAATGCAATGTATTAAGTATCTTTTCCATCCAACTCCTTTTTAGACATTATAAAAAAATGTTCCAGTCGATTTCACCATCGTGATGTTCATATTTCTATTAGAATGAGAGTTTATAAGAGTGGATTTCCGAGTGGATAAGTGACAGACTACCATGCGATTGTTCAAATTGGGTTAAAAGCTTGAAATATGATAGAATGTTAGGCTACCCTTATGAAGAGTTTCAGATATGGGGTCATCTCGAAATCTGCCCATTAAGAAACTGGCGGTCATTTTCCAATATGGCCCTCAGTAAAGAATATAAATTTGATCAATCTGGACTTTACTTAATCATTACATGATTCAAGCGGTTTAATGCTTCTACGCTTATCAACTGGTTATTATAGTAATGAAATATATCTAACAGAGTTGCTCATTAATAAGTTTATGTTAAATACAAAAATACAACATGTTATGGAATGTTTGTGGTGATTCTAGAATTATCGCCTTCTTATTTGGAATTACAGGGTGTATACACCAAGTATTCATGTTTTCTTTGCCTATGGGACAGTCGGGCTGATAATGAACAGTACCAGAAAGTGGAGTGGCCCCCTGGAGGTGACTTGCAGCCAGGAAAACTCAATGTTATTAGACAGCCTCTTGTAGACCCTACCAATGTGTTGCTATCCCCACTTTATTAAGTTAAGGGTGGTATATTCACTGGTCCGCAAATAAAGAAAATGTATCAATGTAGCTTGAGAATGCAACGAGTAATGTCGAAGGAGAGTCGTGGCTTGCATTTCGAAATATAGTTAATGGCAGCTCGTAGCAAAAATTTTGGAAAGCTATAAGAACTTAGGATGTAGAATGTCATTAAAGGTACACTTTTTGCATTCATGTTTGGATTGTTTCGTGAAAACTTGGAAGGAGTGAGTGAAGAGCATGGTGAGAAGTTCCTTTAGGATATTGCTGCAATGGAGAAAAGATACCAATGAAGCTGGGAGACTGCTATGATGGGAGACTATGGTTACTGGTGCGTAAAGATCTCTACCATTAGATGCCATCTGTCGTCATCTCCTAACACAAAATATATTAGATGAAATACTTGTCCGTTACCCCCGCTCTGGTGGGTTTTCCTAATACCTGATGCCCTGCGTGACATCTCTTAACTTACTTCCTCTTTGAACGAATGTACAATACCCAGTGTCCTATATTATGTTACCTGCAACTCATGTATAGTATGTATGTGTACAAGTGTGTATGTGAACGTGTGTAAGCATGTGTATCCCAGTTGCCTTCCTACGTTCATTATGAAAACCTCCCCCCACTGTATGACGCTATTGCGTAATAAATAAATAAAAAAGTTCACAATAAGAAATCACACTCATCAGTGCATTTTTACCAAGCTCTTCCGTATCACCTGCTTTTATACTTACATTATCTCATTGGTTTAAAAAGGAAACACAAGGATAAGATATCAACTACAATTTAAGTCAATGTGAATATGCTAAATATAGTGTACTATCGTAGTTTAGTACAGTTTGTTTTGTATATAAAACATTAATTATATTTTGGAATATCGATTATATGCAATTTTCAATTGTATTTCTAAAATCAGGAAAGAAAACAACCTTGGCAACAATGAAAACATTAAATAAGATAGTGTTACCCAGTGTTATTGGTCTCACCAAGCCTTTGTATTGGTGTACTTCAATTTTCTCTGACATTACATCGAATCTCTTTAGCTTTGTCGCAATTACTTATGCCTTTTTTCTTCTCTCTCTCTTGCAGTGTGTATGTATGTGGGGGGGATTGTTGTGTATACCATGTCTAGTGTTGTTGAAAGACACGATCCTTTGGGTAGACAACTCTTCAGGGGGAATAGTTCGCTTTTGTGTTCTTTTAATCTTATTCTCGCTCTTCGCCCTGTTAGGAATCCACACAAAAGTCTAGTTAGTTCTTCTGGAAACCGTAGTCGGATTATTTTGAGCTTCAGTCCATTATGCCACACCTTATCGAACGATTTGCTAACATTTCGAAGTACTAATATACATTAGTGACGTGATGACATTGCGTTTGCTATCCGTTCTTAAGGTCTTGCAATGGCGGTAATTGTTCCAAGTAGTCGAACCCATATATATATATATATATATATATACATTGGGCAAAAGGACGACAGAATGAGTGGAAGGGTGGTGAGATAAACACCGAGTAATGTTGGAGTGTAAATTTACTGACGTTTCGTCCTTAACAGGACTGCTTCAGAGTATGAGTACATAAGCATAAAATCAACATATATATACACGCGTTCATGTCCGCGTTCCTGCTAACCCACGCCACTCGAGTCCGCTTGTTTCCTCATCTCCCGGCGGATGAGTTGTCCGGACATTTGAGACAGTTTGATGAATCCGTCCCTGTGATTAAGGCAAGGCTGAGATGCTATATATGCTGCCTCAACTAGTTTCCTCTTTTTCTTTTCTAACCCCTGTTGTAAAATCTCTACCCCGCTCCAGTTGGGAAGGTGTCTAAGTTGGTCCACATGAACCACCAATGCGCTGGAAGTGCGATGGGCTTTTAGGTCGTTCTTGTGTTCGTATGTTCGCTTGCGTAGACCTCTCCCAGTTTCTCCAAAGTAGCTCAGTTCACAGCTGCTACATGGTATTTTGTATACCACGCTATTAGTGATGTTGTCTTTTCTCTCCTTACCTCTCACTATTTCGCCAATTTTCATGCTGGATGAGCTGGCAATCTTCAATCCTGTGTTGCGTAGTAGGTGTCCTAATTCTTCCATGTGTTTGGAACTGGGAACCACAATGAAGTCACCTTCCTTAACCTCATCCTTTTTATCCAATGTTCTGAGTGCTATTTTTCTCAAGCTGTGTAACAATCCTTCCGGGTACCTGAGATCTGTGAAGACTTTAAAAATATATTTGACCTCTCTATCAATATGCTCCTCACTGCATACCCGGAATGCCCTAAGAAAAAATCCAATTATTACTCCTCTCTTGGTTCTCTCGCTGTGTGCCGAGAAGTAATGAATAAGGTCATTTTTGTTAGTTGTCTTTCTGTGGACCGAAAAACTCACCGTGCCATTGTCCTGTCTCCAGATTAGTACGTCTACCTTTCTTGGACGTATATTAATTAAAAACAATAGATTAGAAATAACGATAATAACCACAATAACCCAACTAAAATGAATTCCCAGAAAAAAAAACTCACCATTGAGGTAGCTTCAACGTACATTACCCTAACAGGCTTGCTTAAAGATAGTGTTACACGCAGAAAATTCCTTTAACAACTACAGTTTATAGAGAGTGGACAAAAACATAAGTCATGAAGGCGTCGTGATATATTTCAGAAATGATCAGACCATGAAGAACAAGCACAATCAAATATACTACAGAAATTCTTCCTGGTACAAGCAATAACAAAGTTCAGCAAACAAATTAAATTTCTTCTTCGTCAACAATGAACAATTCATCATATATCTTATATCACTCTTGGAGAGACTTTATTGAAGTGTGGGAGTTGTGTCTCATAGGATAAATCAAACACTGCTGAATATATTACCGAAGATATATTTACGGTAATACAAATTACAAATAACTATGGCATATACTCCAAACGACTTTACACAATGCTAGGGTAAACAGAACTCCGTCATGACATACAGATATCTATATCCATCAGTTGCACAATTTTCTAATATCTTCGGCGTTTTTCGTAAGTGCAAAAACATTCGTGCACTTAATGGAACACTTGAGAATTTTTAATTACGAATTAGCAAAAATGCAATTACGCAACAGGCCAAAGGTCACTCAAATAACTTCACAACTGAGAGTAAACCAATTAAGGTTTACAACTGGCAGTATGCATGTAATAACCCATTAACCAAACTGAACTGCTTGATAACAGTGGGTGAGTCTTTAATAGCTGAATGTAGAATCATACAGGAAAATCATATCACTCAGGTCACACTGGAAAGGCCTCTCACCAGCGTAGGCCATCACGCAATACACGAGATCATCTTTCCGTGAGGAAATGTGAGTCATTACATGACGTTTGAAATATGTCCTCCGTGTGAAAGCTGAAAAGGCTTCTTTCCTGTATGGATCGCAACATGACATCTAAGTTTACTTGTTTCTGAGAAAGCTGCACCACACAGGTCACACTTAATAGGCTTCTCTCACACTGTGGGTCACCACGTGTCGATTGAGACTACCCTTTTGTGAGAAAGCTGCATCGCAGAGGTCACACTTGAAAGGCTTCTCTCCAGTATGGGTCGCCATGTGTTGTTTAAGAATATTCTTTCGTGAAAAAGCAGCATCACACAGGTCACACTTGAAAGGCTTCTCTCCAGTGTGGGTCAACACGTGTTGTTTAAGAATATGTTTTCGTGAAAAAACAGCATCACACAAGTCACACTTGAAAGGCTTCTCTCCAGTGTGGGTCACCACGTGCTGTTTGAGATAATTCTTATGTGAGAAAGCTGCATCACACAGGTCACACTTGAAAGGCTTCTCTCCAGTGTGGGTCACCATGTGATATTTGAGACCAGTCCCTCCTGAAAAAGCTGCATCACACAGGTCACACTGGAAAGGTTTCTCTCCAGTGTGGGTCATTACGTGATATTTGAGAGCACTCTTTCGTGAAAAAGCTGCATCACACAGGTCACACTTGAACGGCTTATCTCCAGTGTGGGTCCTTATGTGATATCTAAGAGCACCCTTTCCTGAGAAAGCTGCATCACACAGGCCACACTTGATGGGCTTCTCTCCTGTGTGGGTCATCATGTGTTGTTTGAGATAATTCTTTCGTGAGAAAGCCGCATCACAAAGGTCACATTGGGAAGACTTCTCTCCAGTGTGGGTAACTATGTGTCGTTTGAGATCACTCTTTGCTATGAAAGCTGCATCGCACTGGTCACACTTGAAGGGCTTCTCTCCAGTGTGGGTCATCGTGTGATTCTTGAGATGACTCTTTTGTGTGAAAGTTGCATCACACAAATCACACTGGAAGGGCTTCTCTCCAGTGTGGGTCATCATGTGGTACTTGAGATCACTCTTTTGTGTGAAAGTTGCATCACATAGATCACACTGGAAAGGCTTCTCTCCAGTGTGGGTCACCGCGTGTCGTTTAAGATTACCCTTTGTCGAGAAAACTGTATCACACAGGTCACATTGAAAAGGTTTCTCTCTAGTGTGGGTCATCGTGTGATATTTAAGATGACTCATGAGATAGGTGTGCCACGGATGACACAAGATTATATTTATACAACGAATATAGCGAATCTTCGGATATCTTTTCCAAGGAATTGTCGATAGCTACTCTCATCCTGAAAGTAAATATGTAATAAGTTTGACAACTAAGTTTTTGAGAGAATGTAATAGGAGTGACACCACACCAAGGAATACAAGTAGAGTGGGACATTAACCAAAATTAAATCAGGGAAGGGAATAAACATTTCATAACAAGAAGTTTAAAGGAAGAAGAAAGAAATGGAAGGTTGAACAAATACTAAATAATATGGAGTACTCAAAATGATTCAGGGAATAATAAAGCGAAAGACTGAACAAATAATGCAGAGATAGAGCCCACAAGAAAAAGAAATCAATGTATGATATAGGATACAGCACCACAGCTGGAAACAAGAAATCTAGTAAAAAGTTTTTGCAGAGGACCACTACACACACACATCAATCAAGGATTTCAAAAATCAATGTTGGAAAAATTCATGTGATTCTGATATTCATTTTTACAATAAATCACTTGTTTTCCGTTTGTCGAAGAACCCTCTCACCCTGTGCGTGATAAGTAAATTACTTATAGGTTAGGTTAGATTCACCTCTCACTTTCATCAAATACAAAGACAAGGAGCACAGTAGGAGTACCCCCCACAGCAATCTTGTAAATCAACACAATATTTCATTTTCAAGGTTATGGTGAATGGCACTATTTTTTAGACCTTAAGATATACAGATTCTTACTTGCTAATATTTTTGGAGTATCACGAAAATATACAAATACATTAACCAAAGTGCAACAAATTAAGATAACAAACAATTCATACCAAAGAAGATTAAAAAGAAAAGAATGAGAAAAAATGAACGATTAAACAAATGTAAAAACTACCGTCTGGGGTATTGGCTGCTTGTTATTGTGGCAAAGTAGCATGCAGCTGATATTCTAGGGTCTATATGGGGCGCCCAGAGCCAAACATCATTTTGTCTATGATAGAGGAAAACTCTGTTCATAGAGAAATGATGACACTTTTATACTACGACTGTCCCTCCGTTATGCTGTCCTCCAACCCCTTCTTACTGTCCTGTACCATTTCTCTGAGTATTCTTTTTCTGTGATGGGGGAAAAGAATACTGCCACCAAGTATTCCCACTTGGATCGTAAGAGGCGAGAAGAAAGGGACGAGGATTGGGACTAGGCATCCTTCTCCTTGTAGCCCCACAGGGGACATTCCTAAACGAAAAAGAGAAGGCATATGAGGGGCTGGAAGTTCTCGGACCAGCACCCTAAGGTTTGGGTCTTTTAATGTGTGTGAATGTGGTACAGATGAGAGTAAAAGGGAAGAGATAGGTAGTATGTTTGTGAGAAGAAAGATGGATGTGTTGGCTTTGAGTGAAACTAAGTTGAAAGGGAAGGGTGAGTGTAAGTTTGGGAGTGTAAGTGGGAGGTTATCAGAAGTGAAGAGAGGGCGAGGGAGGGAAGGGGTGGCTATTCTAGTAAGTGAAGAGATAGGTAAACGGGTGGTGGAGTGGAAGGAGGTTTCCTCAAGGATAATGTGGATGAAGGTGAAACTGGGGAAGGAGATGTGGGTTTTTGTAAGTGCATATGGGCCTGGCAGTGAGAAGAGTGTAGAAGAAAGGGAGGCCTTTTGGATAGATTTAAATGAGTGCATAGAGGATTTAGGAAGAAAAGTCAATGTAATAGTACTGGGAGACCTTAATGCTAGGGTAGGAAATGGTCCAATCGATGGAGTGGTTGGGAAATGTGGAGTTCCAGAAAAGAATCATAGTGAAGAGTTGATGGTGGAAATCTGTCTAGAAAGAGAGTTGCTGATAGCAAATATAGTGTTGCGGAAGAAAGTCAAGCATAAGTACACATGGGAGAGGGTGGTAGATAGAGCGTTAATGGATTATGTAGTGGTGAATATGATTATGATAGGAAGAGTTAAGGATGTACATGTGCTAAGGGGAGAGGGTGGGGGAATATCAGATCATTTTTTGGTGGAAGGTAAGTTGAGAGTGGAGGATAGATGGAAAAAGAGGAGAGGGACAAAAGGTAGGGAGGTTCTTAGAGTGAACTCTTTGAATGAAAAGGAAAAGGAGAAGGAGTACGGAAAGAAGCTGAAGGAGGAGTGGGAGGGAATAAAGGGTAGAGTAGAGCTGGGTGTGGAGGAGGAATGGGGATGGTTCAAGGAGGGAGTCATAAAGTGTGCAAGGATGGTGTGTGGAACAAGAAGGACAGGAGGAAATAGAAGGAAGGGTAGTGAATGGTGGGATGAGGAAATAAAGAAGGTTGTAGAAGAGAAGAAGCGAGCTTTCACAGATTGGTTACACAATAGGACGAGGGAGTCATATGAGAGGTACAAAGAAAAGAAAAGAGAAGTAAAGCAAAATGTAAAGGTTGCAAAGAGGAGAACAGATGTGAAATGGGGTAAGAGTTTGACAGAAAATTTTGAGAGTAATAAAAAAATGTTCTGGAAAGAAATTAGGAGAGGAAGAGGAGGCGAATCAAGAAGAGAAGAAAAGGTAAAAGGTGCAGATGGAGAGATGATAATGGAAGAGAAGGCAGTAAGGGGAAGATGGGCAGAATATTTTAGGGAGTTGCTAAATGTGAAGGATAGGTAAGGAAAGATTGCTGCAGTGGGAGGTGCGAAGAAAATGAGAGTGATGAGTGAGGAGAATGGAGGAGAAATAAGGAAGGATGAGGTGAAGGCAGTTGTTAAGATGATGAAAGCAGGTAAGGCACCCGGTCTGGATGGATGCCATGCAGAATGTCTGAAAAAGGGACGTACAGTGATGGTGGACTGGTTGGTGAGGTTATTTAATGTTTGCTGGAGAGAGGGTAGAGTGCCGGAGGACTGGAGGAGTGCTTGTATAGTTCCTCTTTACAAGGGAAAAGGGGACAAGTGTGAATGTAGTAGTTTCGGAGGGATTAGCTTGTTAAGTGTAGTTAGGAAGGCTTATGGGAGGATCTTGATTGAGAGGATTAGGAGAGGAACAGAAGGAGTAATTGGTGAGGAACAGTGTGGATTTAGGACAGGTAGAGGTTGTGTAGATCAGATCTTTGTGGTAAGACAGATATGTGAGAAAGCTATAGGAAAGGGGAAGGATGTTTTTTGGGCTTTTATGGATCTGGAAAAGGCTTATGATAGGGTAGACAGGAAGGCACTGTGGGAGGTTATGCAGATATACGGTGTAGGAGGAAAGCTTCTGGGAGCTGTCAAGAGTTTTTATGAGAGTAGTAGAGCTTGTGTCAGGATTGGAAATGGAGAGAGTGAGTGGTTCGAGGTAAAGGTGGGACTTCGTCAAGGATGCGTTAAGTCGCCCTGGCTGTTCAACTTATACATGGATGGGGTGGTGCGAGAGGTAAATGCAAGGGTAGTGGGCAAGGGATTGGAGATGGTTAAGGAAAATGGAGAAAAGTGGGAGGTGAGCCAGCTGTTTTGTGGATGACACTGCGCTTGTGGCAGGATCGGAGGAGGGATTGAGGAAGTTGGTGACAGAGTTTGGGAGAGTATGTGATAGAAGAAAGCTGAAGATAAATGTGGGTAAAAGTAAGGTGATGAGATGTACAGGGGGTGAAGGTGTCAGTAATCTGGAAGTGAGCATTAAGGGAGAGCAACTGGAGGAAGTGGGCAGTTTTAGATATTTGGGTGCAAATGTGGCAGGAAAGGGTGGAGTGAAGGTGGAGGTAGAATGTAGATTGAAAGAAGCGAGTAAATGCCTTGGTGGTTTAAAAAGTGTAATGAGGAATAGGAATCTGGGTACGGATGCTAAGAGGAGACTGTATGAAGGAGTGATTGTGCCAACAGCACTGTATGGAGCAGAAACATGGAACATGAGGAAGAGAGAAGGAACTTGAATGTGTTTGAGATGAAGTGTCTGAGAAGTATGATGGGGGTTACTAGGCTAGATAGAGTGAGAAATGAGGAAGTGAGGAGGAGAACAGGGGTGGAAAGGGAGCTGGGAGATAGGGTTGATGAAAGAGTATTAGGATGGTTTGGACACATGGAAAGAATGAGTGAAGAAAGACTAGTAAAGGAGGTATGGAAGGCAGATGTGGAGGGAGTGAACATGACGGGACGTCCTAGGATGAGATGGATGGATGGGGTGAAGGGGGCTTTGGGGAAGAGAGGAATGTCTGTTGAGGATGGACAGGAGTGGACAGAGGACAGGGGTGAATGGAGAATGGTTGTATATGGAAAATGTTGTGATGCATGAGGTGGATTTGACAGGGGAATGGGGGTGAGGTAGTGTGTGTGAGCAAAAATTTTTGACGCAGCCAGAAGGGATTTCTCCCCGTCCTCTCCTTTATATGGGGGGACGGAATGGGGGGGTCGCCGATTTAATGAAGCCGCCTTGCTGTGGATGTGCTGTGTCCTGCAACACCGCTTCTGACCCAGGGCAGTGGACAGGGTGCAGGGATGACCCGTCATCTAGGAGGTGCTAAGATGGGAGGGAGGGTAGAGGGGTGTGGAGTGTTTTCGGGGATGAAATGGGTGGGAATATTTTGTGCCTTGTCCTTTTTGGCTACCCCTCTGGTAAGGGAAAAAAAAAAAGCCTTGGTATATGTATATATATATATATATACATATATATATATACATATATATACATATATATATATGAATATATATATATATATATATACATATACATATACATATATATATATTATATATATATGTATATATATATTATATATATATGTATATATATATATACATATATGTATACATTATATATACATATATATATATATATATATATATATATATATCACTATAAAGTAATGTCGTAGCATATTGATAAAATAAACTTTTTATCCCACAGTCGGAAAAAACGTTCGACATTAGTGTTTGACATTAGTGTCTTCTTTTCTCTGACTGTGGGATAAAAAGTTTATATATATATATATATATATATATATATATATATATATATATATATATATATATAATATATATATATATATTATATATATTATATATATATATATACATATATATATATACATATATATATATATATATATACATATATATATATATATATACGGATATATATATATAATAAGAAAAAAAAAAAAATATATATATATATATATATATATATATATATACATTTCAACAACCACAATGCACTTTAATTGTAAGCCATCAAAGGCCAGCATGGAAGTATACAAATGCGAGAAAGTATTTGTACAACACAGTGTTGTACAAATACTTTCCCGTGTTTGTATACCGTACTTCCAATTGTACTATCTTAGTGGAGATTAGTTGAACACAAAATTTCATATATGTGTAACTCGAGCATACAAATATATAAGAAATAATGCGCTGAACTTATATCTCTCTTGATAGCCTAGTTGAAAAGTCACTATCGCACTTGTCATGAGGATGCCGGGTTTGAGTCCTGGGAAGTACAAAATTTCAATTTCAGCATGCTGGCCTTTGATGGCTTAGAATCAAAGTGCATTGTGGTTGTTAAAATGTATCTCTAATCACTGGGACCCATTCAGTGTTGTACAAATACTTTCCCGTGTTCGTATACTACCAATTGTACTATCATAGTGGAGATGGGTTGAACGCAAAATTTCATATATGTGTATGTAACTCAAGCACACAAATATGTAAGAAATAATGCACTGAACTTATATCTCTTTTGATAGCCTAGTTGGAAAGACACTGTCGTACTTGTCATGAGGATGCTGGGTTTGAGTCTTGGGCAGTACCACATTTCAATTTCAGCATGATGGCCTTTGATGGCTTAGAATTAAAGTGCATTGTGGTTGTTAAAATGTATCTCTAATCACTGGGACCCATTCAGTCTTGTACATATATATATATATATATATATATATATATATATATATATATATATATATATATATATTCCTGTATATTATAATCATCAATATGCTGTCATCCTTTTTGGAAATTTGGAAAAGGCCCCCTCGTAATTAGTAAAGTGAAAATAAATGGGGAAATAATAAGGCACAGGAGTGTATGAGTAAACATTACATGGAGAAAGAAGCAACAAGAAAGAAATTAAAATCAGAGTATGATGAAAGATACAATAGCAGCAAACACTTGAAATAAGAAATATTGGTAACATTTTTGCAAGTGTGTACACACCCACCCAATAATCAAGGATGTCAGAAATCAATGTACGATTCTTGCAAATCCTTTAATAATTTCCATTTGTCAGGAAACATCTCAGCAACACCCCATCCACCCCCATTGCAGAGCCACAGGATTGGCGGGTAAATGATTGAATTTTAGCACAAGTAACACACTGCACCCATAAATAAAAATATAAGATATTTGTCATTTATCTAATGAGTGAGGAAAAACCCTACAGAACCTTAACTATTGCTAGGTTAAGTTAAACTCATCCCTCAACTACAAAAAAAAAAAAAAAAAAAAAAAAATGCATGTTAGGTGTGATTTGTTGAGTTATGAATATTTACAACATATTCATGCTTGTACTTCACAACTACAATATGAAGCATTTTTTTTCTTGGGGGGGGGGGGGGTGTTAGGTTATGGTGAATGACTGCTCCTGGAACCTTCAGATATAAATTACAAATATTGAGTGAAGCTATGGTTCTTTTTGTGACATTTCACTACATGCATTTGAAGTTTTCCACTCCCAAATAATGTATGATATTCCTACAATCAGCATCCATCGCAATGAAAAGAAGTTGCCAAGAATATATTACCCCTAGAAAAGTATCTCCGAATTCGTTGCTTAGTATCTATGGTCGTTGCATGCGAGAATGTAAACAATAGATGAGTTTTGACAAGACTTCATTCTGACTACCAAATTGGAAGTGCCCATATTCGATCAGAACTAACATGAAACCTAATGGCAACATCAAGTGATGAACAGACAAGGAAAAAAACCTCCACCATACAATAAATACATGTGCACCATTGTCGAGCATCCTCAATATTACACTTATTACCTGTAGCTAGGTCAACATGAAATGGAATTCCTGATATTTGAGCTGAAGTAGTTCTCATGGGATGCAAAACGTCGCTATGAGTATAATGCAGTTTGAATTATCCATCTAGCTGTCCTAGTTCTCAAGATATTGCATTTTGAATGGAATTTGGGCCGAAACGTGTGGTCTGACTAATCACCGATCAAACGTAAACAATGACGGTTTTTACTGACAAGCACAATTTTATATAAAAATTTAGCATATGGTTGCATTATTTGACCTATTTTCTTAAGATGTGTGATTTCCATGTAATTTGATCATAGAATTACGTTTTTATCCTCTGCAAAATAACCCACCACAGCTACGAATACCGTCAAATTACATGAAAATCACACATTTTAAAGAAAATAGTTTGAATAATTCAACTATATGCAAGTTATTACACTAATAACACAATAATAACAAACTTAATAGTAGTTTGATCCATACCACCAGTGATCATAGATAGCGGGCAGGAAGAATCGTAGCTGTGGTCCGTAATATTACGGAGGATAAAAATGTAACTTCTCTTTGATCAAATTACATGAAAATCACACATTTTAAAGGGAATGGTTCAAATAATGCAACTATAATCTACTACACTAATAACATAATAGTAAGAAACTTAATAGAGTGAAGTTTGATCCATACCACCAGTTATAGATAAGATGGCAGGATGGATGTTGATGTTATTATCCAATAATCCGACCCGATAGAAAAAAAACTAATTAGTACCACCGATTTCTCAGCTCTTCCGTAACACGCTGCCTTTATTTTGGTATTAGAATAATCCGCGAGACTAGTAGTGTTCGTTTATTTTGGTTAGTTGCCATAACTCTGAATTTATTTTGCTCAATTTTTATGCTGAAACATAAACCAATTTTCGAATTACTGCTGAATGCAAACCGACATGTTTATCTTTTGTTCTTATGTACCGACATGTAACTGATGATGTAATTGTTTGAAATTTACTACGATCGTAGTAAATACACTCGCATAACATTTGTATGAATGAAATTTCCGGCGGTATGTAAATTTGGACGTTTGCATGGCGTGCGCATAAAATGACGCCCTATTGTGCTCGTCATCGACGGTGGCGCCTCTGGTGGTGTTTGACCTACCTATTACCAGCGTGCATGTCATGATGTTGTGCTTCTAAATTATATGCCACTTCTGGATATCACAGATGTCCTAGGAATCTCAAAGATTCTTTTTAGTATATATTAAGTAACTGCTCATACAATAAAGGATACATTTGTATTCAATTGATACGAAACGACTGTCTCTGGTCCCCTTAACCCACTACGTCTGTTGTCTGTGTAACTTAGCATAGAATAACAATCTAATGAAGACTACAATGGAAATAAGCGTACGTTTTTTTGTTATCCTCGGCATTTTTGTGATTATCATTTCGAAATATGTGTTATTGTATTTATTTTTTGCACTTCATGTATACTGATTCTTTGCCAAATAAGTTTACTTGCTAATAACTTGTAGAGGACGAAGTGGCGGCCAGCCAAGAGGAATGTAAACAAACAAAATACGAGCAGAGTTGCCAGATTGGCCTTTTCTAGGCCAAAACCCTCAATTTTGGCTTCTTTTTCAAGCATTTGGCCTAAGGATATTTAGTTTGGCCTAAATTACTAAATCTGGCTTTTTTTTTTTTTTTTTTTTAGAATGTGGCTTAAATATATTTAATTTGGCTTCAGTAAGCTCATCTGATAATAGTGAGTTGAATACTGAGTTCATTCGCCACCTCCTAAGACAAAACTAATCCATGTTATAGTCTACCATATAGTCGAGTGCGCGTATCTTTTCTTTTCTTTTTATTTTGTTACCATTGTGATCCATGCAATTTGTCCCATTTACTCTTATGGCACAAAGATGAAATTGGACGAATCACCTGTGTGATGTTGATGGCGCACGGGATCCATGTGCAACTTTTGGCGTGATTTTTTTTTTCTTAACTGTCTGACGTAATTTTAGGCCTTCAATCAATAGTAAGCTATGTTCATAAACAAGCAAGGAGTAGGCTACATTGGTAGGGTACTGAATATAGAAATATATTGTGTTTTGATTAATAAAATTGGTCAAATAATTTTCCATCCCACAAAAGCGTTCGTTCTGGTTGTTTATATTTATGTAGAGTGGAAAAGATCGTTGACATTAAATTTTCATTAGTGTTTTTAGTGATTTTCAAGTGCTTGATTATTTAGGAGTATTTATTTTTTCAGGTGCATGCATTTTAGAATAAGAATCAGCCTGCAATCTTCAATAGCCTAAGATGCCGAAATGGAACTGCAGTTATGACAGTGCCAGGAGGTACAGAGCTGAGTGGGAGAAAAAGTTTATGTTGGTGAAATATGCATCTGATGGCTCTGGTGAGGCGTATTGTAAGTTATGTCACTGTAATCTGGACCCCAAAATGTGCTCATTACAAAACCATGAAAAATCGGAGAAACACAACAAGAAGACAGTACACCAGCACTTGCACCACCAATCAATTTTCAGTCAACAACACCCAACGATGTCAAACAGGCAGAATTGGAACTTGCTGTTGCAGTCTGCTGCTATTGCTTAACTTCCTCTGTGGACCACATTGGTGAAATAAAAAAAAAAAAAAAAAAAAAAAATGGGAAAGGTAGCATCTTAGGAAAAATCAATATTCTTAGAACTAAATGTAGCAAACTGACTACGGAAGTTGTGTCCCCAACCCTTAAACAAGAACTGAAGAAGGATATAGAAGGAGAAAAATTTGCCCTTTTAGTAGATGAGTCAACCGATGTTGGGACAGTGAAGTATTTATGCATTGCGACGCGTTACTGCAGCAAAAAGGAAAAGAGAATAGTAACAGAGTTTGTTGGTCTTATTCCTGTCAATGACACAACAGGGGAAGCATTATTCAGTCATTAATTAAAGCTGCTGTTACAAATCTAGGTTTAGAACTTGGTAACTGCATTGGTTTTGCAAGTGATGGTGCCTCAGTTATGACTGGAGTTAATAACTCGGTTTGGACCCGAATACAGCAGGAGTCTCCAGATTGTGTGCAAGTAAAATGTATTTGTCACTCTCTAGCACTGTCCGTGAAGCATGCATTTGAGAAGCTGCCTTCATGCTTGGGATTTTTAATTTCAGAAATACCAAAATGGTTTTCCAAGAGTACAGTAAGGAGGGCAGCTTACAAACAATTGTTTAGCATAATGGACCCAACTGAAGAAAGGAAAGGAACCTCGCTGCCATTTCAGCAAGCTTCTCAGACCAGATGGCTAGCACGCGGGAAAGTAATGTACAGCATCTTGATGAACTGGGAAGAACTTAAGGCATACTTCATGTGTGCTGAGCAGGCTAGTGGAGCTGATGCCAGGTATAAGGCACGTATGATTTCTGACATCCTAAATGACCCAATCAACTATTGGTATTTTCACTGTGTCACACCCATTGTTATGGAGTTTGAAGGCGTCAACTCATATTTTCAAGCCACGGATGCCGATCCTCAGAGCATGGAAGGTGAGCTTGCTCAACATCATCATAGTCTACGGGCAAGAGTTTTCAGCCCAGATGAAAGTGAATTAGCTATATCCGAAGTAGATTTTGGAGCTCGCTTTGCCATGGAAGTGGAGAGGTATATCGAGATGCATCAAGTTAGTGGTGAAACGAAAGTTCAGGACGTCAAGGCCCGATGTTACAGCTTTCTCGTGGAGGCCATCAAGCAAGTTGAGAAACGTCTGCCTCCTACGAGGAACATACACAAGGGTCTCAGTAGTCTTGACCCATCAAAAATTTTGAGTCAAACAGCAAGGGTGCCATATAAGGATCTACCATTCCCTACCTTACGAACACATAAATATAATGCCATTGAACAGCAGTATAGGAATGTATTACATATAAACTGGGTTGAAGAGGCAGTATTTGACAACAAAATACCAGAAGACTCTGTTCAGTTCTGGATAGGAGTAGGTAATCGTTATGATACACTAGGTAACAAATCTTTTATAGACGTAGCAACATATGAATTGTCCTGTCTTGTCACACCAGTTAGCAATGCTCTTGTTGAACGCATATTTTCTCATGCTACAATAGTTAAAACAAAGTTAAGAAACAGACTGAGCACAAGAACCCTAGATGCCATTATTCGCATTAGAACCCATCTGCACTTCAGAGGTTTGTGTTGCAGGAATTTTGTGGTCACACCTGATATGTACTGCTTATTTTCATCTGCAAATATGTATGGAGATGAATATGATGTATGTGATGATGTGATTGACAATGTTTGAACACTGGTTATGTTGCCTTGTTTACCAAAGTCTGGTGCTATAATGCAGAATATAATTTTGACTTATTTTTTGTTGCTCATGAAAAGGATTATATATATTTATATTGTTTGTGGAAATAATGACTATGAAACTTGCATGCTGAAAAAAGTACACTTTTAATTTGATTTCTGTTTCTCATTAAAAAGAATTATGAAACAAATTATCATACTTTTGACTTACTTTTTATACTGTTTATGAAAAATAAAGAACCATTAATTCATTGTGTGCATATGATCTTTTACTTGGCACCACTGAGCTATTTAGAACATTTAGTTCGTACGCAATATAATCATAGGGGGTCCAATATGGCGGCCACTGCATCACCCGTTGCCCAGGCTGAGGACTCACGAACTACGTAGCGCTTGTGTACCCAGATCGCCAATCCAGTAAACCACTATAGCTCAGTGCTCAGTACAAATCGTATAGTTTTTGGTGAATTGAGAAGGGGAATAATTAAATATTTGGCCTTTTTGCTGCATATTTTTGGCCTTTTTCTGGTCAAAATGCAATGGGTGAAGTAATTTTCCTAGTCCTCCCATTCCCTTTCATAAATTGTCGATTCCAACATGGTAATGTTCATATTTCTATTAAGATAAGGGTATATAAGAGTTGATCTCCGAGCGGATAAGTGACAAAATACCATGTGATTGTTCAAATTGGGTTCAAAGCATGAAATATGACAGCATGACGTTAGACTAGAGTCCCAATCTTATGAAGAGTTTCAGATAAGGGGCCATCTCGAACCCTGCCCATAAAGACACTGGCAGTCTTTTTTCCAACATAGCCGGCATGGCTGGACATTATCTTCAGCATTACATGTTTCAAGTGGTTTAATGCTTGCACGCTTATAAACTGTTTACTGTAGTAATGAAAGGTATCTAACAGAGTTGCTCATTACTAAGTTAATGTTAAAAATATGAAAATATACCATTTTATGGGATATTTGTGGTGAATTAAAAATGGTCGCCTTCTTACTTGGATTACAGGGTGTATACATTAAGTATTCATGTTTTCTTTGCCTATGGGACAGTCGGGCTGATAATGAACACTACTAGAAAGTGGAGTTGCCCCCTCGAGATGGCTTGCAGCCAGGAAAACTCAATGTTATTAGACAGCCTCTTGTAGACCTTACCAAAGTGTTGCTATACTCACTTCATATAAAGCTTGGTTTGGTCAAACAGTTTGTAAAAGCATTAGTTCAAGGTAGAAAAGCATTTCAAGAGATTCGTCAACTCTTTCCAAAAATATCAGAGGCCAAAGTTAAGGGTGGTATGTTTACTAGTCCGCCAGTAAGGAGAGTGTTGAAGTCAATGCAACTTGAAAATGCAATGAGTGCTGTCGAAAGCGAGTCGTGGTGTGCATTTCGAGGTGGAGTTAATGGATTCTTTGCAAATAATAAAGACCCAAAGTACAGGTCGCTCGATGTAGCAAAACTCTTGGAAAGCTATAAGAACTTAGGATGTAGAATGTCATTAAATGTGCACTTTTTGCATTCACATTTGGAATGTTTCGTGAAAACTTGGAAGGAGTGACTGAAGAGCATGGCGAGAAGTTCCATTAAGATATTGCTGCAATGGAGAAAAGATACCAAGGACGATGAGACACTGCTATGATGGGAGGCTGTGGTTACTGGTGCGTAATGATCAAGGAGTTCACAGTAAGAAGTCACGCTCATCAACGCATTTCTAGTGGGCTCTTCTGTATCATATACTTTTATATTTACATGCTTTCATTAGTTTTAAAAGGAAATACAAGGATAAAACATCAGCTACAATTTATAGAGAATGGGAATATGCTAAATATAGTGTACTATCGTAGTTTAATATAGTTTGTTTTTTGTATACAAAACATTAATTATATTTTGAAATCTCGATTATATGCAATTTTCAATTGAATTTCTAAAATCAGAAGAGAAAACAACCTTAGTAACGATAAAGACATTTAAAGAAACAAAATTAGTGTTACCCAGTGCTATTGGTCTGACCAATTAAGGCTTTAATTTGGTCTAACATTTGAATCTTCTTAGTTCTGTCGCAATTACTTGTGCCCTTTTTCTTCCCTCTCTCTCTCTCTCTCTGTTATTTGGAGAGAGACTAGTAAAGTCGGAGGAGGGCCGCGGCCTGAGAGTTGGAAAGGAAATAGGGGGACGGCACTCCTTGTGTAATCATTGGGAATAGCTAAACTAGCTAGGATATTTTCTTTTCTACTTGTTCAGTTTCATTTCAGTTTACTTAACTACTAGGTTGGTCTGATGCAATGTATACTGGTTGTGGCGGTAACGTCTGGGTTCTTGGTAGACTCTCTGGGGCTGTACTCTTTCTTGGCAATCGTTTCCTTTCGGATGCTCTGGGGTAGTGGGGTCTTCAAGTAATTTGTCCCAGGTTTGATCCCACATACGGTGGTGTGTGATGTTGAGAAGTTCTACGTTGATTCTTTTGTGGATTTCTTCCATTGTTTCGTCAAATGGTGGGGTTTGGCCACTGGCAAAACTCAAGGTCCATATAGTATAGGTCAACCCATGAGCGCTCCGATTTTTCTGTGTTCTGCGCATCCGTGACGTCAACGGGAGCAATAGGGGTTAAACGCGGGAGCGTGTGTCAATCTGTGCTTGCCTCTGGTCGGGACAAGGTCACACCTCTGCCTATTTGTCCTCACCGTTCATGTGAAGACCTACCTCCCCAGATGTGCTCATCTGAAGATATGTCTCCCCATGTCCGTCTGGGGAGACAGATCTCAAATTAAAGTTAATAATAGTAGTAATACTAATTATTATTATGAGAGGCATTGAGCGGGAGCAGAGAGAGAGAGAGAGAGAGAGAGAGAGCGGGAGCCAAGGGTAGGGGCAGGAGGAGGAGAGGGACCCCTGACAGGTCACGTGGGATGTACCCAGTGACGTCACTAACACCCCACTTCCCCCGCTGGGTAGTTGGACCTGCGCGTGCATTGACCTATACTATATGGACCTTGGCAAAACTGAGGGCTGCACGGAAAAAAAAAGTGGGCAAAAAAACCAGTGCTCCAAATGGGCAAAACCGCAGCATTATAAAACCCCAGTGGATTTAGATTGACACAACTTTGGTATATACATACACATACCAACGACTTTTTCACCCTTACACGGGGGTAGCCAAAAAGAAAAAAACAGAGAAACCACTCCCACCCATTCCATTCCATACATATTCCACTCCCCTCCAACCTCCTCCATCCCTCCTATCTTGGCACCTCCTGGATGACGGGTAAACCCTACATCCTGTCCACTGCCCTGAGTCAGAAGCAGTGTCGCAAGACACAGCACATCCACAGCAGGGCCGCTTCATAAATTTGGCGACCCCCCCCTCTCCGTCCCCCCATGCAGAAACGGAGAAGACGGGGAGAAATCCCTCCGGTCTGCGTCAATTTTTTCTCATACATACTTCCTCACTCCCCATCCCCCACCCGCTCCCACTCATGCATCACAGCATCATCCAAACACAACCCTTCTGCATTCACCCCTATCTTCTGTCCTCTCCCGTCCTTCCTTAACAGACATTCCTCTCTTTTGCAATGCCCCTTTCACCCCATCCATCCATCTCATCCTAGGACGCCCCCTCATATTCACTCCTTCCACCTCTGCAATACACACCCCTTTTGCTAATCTTTCTTCTATCATTCTTTCCATGTGTCCAAACCATCCTAATACTCTTTCATCAATCCTATTTCCCAGCTCACTTTCCACCCATTCTCCTCCTCACTTCCTCATTTCTCACTCTATCTAGCCTAGTAACCCCTATCATACTTCTCAGACATTTCATCTCAAACACATTCAAACTCCTTCTCTCTTACTCTCTCATGTTCCATGTTGCTGCCCCAAACATTGCTGTTGGCACAATCACTCCTTCATATAACCTCTTAGCATCCATTTCCAGATATCTATTTCTCATTACATTTCAATTCACCATGGCATTTCCTCGCTTCTCTCAATCTATATTCTACCTCCACCCCCACTCCTCCCTTGCCTGCTACATTCGCACACAAGTATCTAAAACTATCCACTTCCTCCAGTCTTTCACCCTAAATGCCCACCTCCAGCCCGCTGTCACTCTCTACCCTTGTACATCTCATCACCTTACTTTTGCCCACATTTATATTCAGCTTCCTTGTTCCACACACCTTCTCAAACTCTGTCACTAACTTTCTCAATCCTTCCTCCGATCCTGCTACAAGTGCAGTGTCGTCACCAAACAACAACTGGCTTGTTAGTTGTTCACAGTGTGAGTTAAACGCTAAGCGAATTGTTCCTCAGTTTATTTGGACAGCACAGCAGCACAGGAGATGAATACTTAAATTCTACACTCACACGAAGTACTTGTCTTTCTCAGCTTGC
The DNA here is from genome assembly GCF_046742065.1 of Oratosquilla oratoria. Lineage (NCBI taxonomy): Eukaryota > Metazoa > Arthropoda > Malacostraca > Stomatopoda > Squillidae > Oratosquilla > Oratosquilla oratoria. The sequence continues at coordinate 61,756,075 of NC_134788.1, forward strand.
TCGCTCAATCTGACTCATATCAGTCACTTCTAGCTTGGGCATGGCGATTGTGATAATTGCGTTCATCCCGTTTTCTCTGATTAATTCTTTGCACACAGAAATTTACATACATCCAAATCTCAGTTATACAATAATTTAAATTTAATAGTATTAATAATCTATATCCCATTCATTCAACTTTCGCATTCCAAATAAAAGGAAGATTAATCATGTAAAAAGAAGTGGCAATTAGTAAAGTTCTGGAACATTCATGCTTGCTATACGTACGAACACGCACACAATGACGCATCACTTTTCCCTGTACACCTACACATAATGCTTAATAAAATTAAATACAATAGGCTTATTTCCCACTTTTCTCCCATTTCTTTAACCATCTCCAATCCCTGACCCACTACCCTTGCATTCACCTCTCGCACCACCCCATCCATGTATAGATTGAACAGCCAGGGCGACATAACACATCCCTGTCAAAAACCCACCTGTACCCCAAACCATTCACTCTCTCTATTTCTAATCCTAACACAAGCTCTACTACTCTCGTAGAAGCTCTTGACTACTCTTAACAGCTTTCCTCCTATTCCATATATCTGCAGTACCTCCCACAGTGCCTTCCTGCCTACCCTGTCGTAAGCCTTTTCCAGATCCATAAAAGGTTAAAACAACATCCTTGCCTTTTCCTATAGCTTTCTCACATATCTGTCTTACCACAAAAATCTGATCTACACAACCCCTACCTGTCCTAAAACCACACTGTTCCTCACCAATTATTCCCTCTGTTCCTCTCCTAATCCTCTCAACCAAGACCCTCCCATAAGCCTTCCCAACTACACTCAACAAGCTGATCCCTCTGAAACTACTACACTCACACTTGTCCCCTTTTCCTTTGTAAAGTGGAACTATACAGGCACTCCTCCAGTCCTCCGGCACTCTCCCCTCTCTTAAACAAACATTAAATAACCTCACCAGCCAGTCCACCATTACTGTACCTCCTTTTTTCAGACATTCTGCATGGCATCCATCCAACCCAGGTGCCTTACCTGCTCTCATCATCTTAACAGCTGCCTTTACTTCATCTTTTCTTATTTGTCCGCCATTTTCCTCACTCCCGTTTTCTTAGTGCTTCCCATTGCAACTACCTTTCCCTCCCTATCCTCCTTCACATTAAGCAACTACCTAAAATACTCTGCGTACCTTCTTCTCACTGACTTCGCTTCCATTAGCTTCTCTCCATCTACACCTTTTCCTCTCTACTTGATTCGCCTCCTCTTCCTCTCTTAATTTCTTTCCAAAACATTTTGTTATTACTTTCAAAATTTTCTGTCATACACTTACCCCATTTCACATATGCTCTCCTTTTTTGCCCCCTTTATCTTATGCTTTACATCTCTTCTCTTTACTTTGTACCTCTCATATGATTCCCTCGTCCTAATTTGTAACCAATCTATGAAAGCTCGCTTCTTCTCTTCTACACTCTTCTTTGCTTCCTCATCCCACCACTCACTACCCTTTCTTCTATTTCCTCCCGTCCTCCTTGTTCCACACAACATCTCTCAACACCTTATGACTCCCTCCTTATCTCTTCCTACTATACTCCTGGCTACCTCTATATAGCCATTAACGCTCTATCTACCACCCTTCCATCCACCACCCTCTCCCATGTGTACTTATGCTTGACTTTCTTCCTAAACGCTGTATTAGGTATCGTCAACTCTCTTTCGAAAAAAGGATATCAGGACTATATAGAATTGGTGCAAAGAAAGTAAAGGAAGGGGGATATGAAAAGCACATGGGAGTAATCATCACAAAGGACATGTCTCCTGACAACAAACAGATAAACAAAATTGTCGGAGAATCCTACAACTTGCTAAGAACAATAAAGGTGGACGAAGAAATTGTAAAGAAAATACTAGTCACACTGATAAGGCTAAAATTAGAGTACGCAGTGACACTATGGTCACCCAGTGCCAAAAAGAATATAAGGAAAATTGAGAGAATCCAGAGGGCAGCTACGAAGATGGTACCAACAATTTCAAAATTGCCATATGAACAGAGATTGTCAAAACTAGAATTACCGACTCTGGAACTAAGGAGAGAAAGAGGTGACTTGTTGACTATCTACAGAATCATGAGAGGTATGAAAATTCTTGATAGAGAAGACTTATTATATTGAGATAAGAGAAATACAAGGGAACATGGAAGGAAGCTCAAAAGGACAGTTATAGAAGAGACCTGGAAAAGAAGAATTTTCTCCACAGAGTTGTGGATATATGGAACAAACGGGATGAAATGATAGTGTGTGTAAAAACCATAAACAAATTTAAGAACAAATTAGACATGGTGAGATACAGAGACGGGACACCACGAGCATAGCTCCTCTTCCTGTGATACTAGGTAAATGCACACTGCTATGTCCAGATATATATTTTTATGCAACTGGTTGCATAGGTGTGTAAGCTGCCTAAGCGTACCTGTATAGCACTGTACTCAGTGTCGTTATTTACAAATGTGGAAATGGATGTTAGCATAAGGTCTTCAGTATACATCAAAGATCAAGAGGACCAATTTCATCTTCAGTTATTTGAACAAATTTTATCAGTTTTGTTCTTTAAAACAATCCAAAACTAATAAATTATATTAAAAAATTAGAAACACAGGCTGTTTATATCTAAAATTGTATTTTGAATAGAAGATTTATCATGTTTATATTATTGACAAGTCAGTAGAACTGTAGGGATTGTTTCGTTATGCTTTGGAGCTGAAGTTCAAGTTAGCTTTAACGGTAAACGCTAAAGTGAAGACTGACTAGGCAAGGCAGCTCGCTGTGATATAGGACAACATAACAAAGCAATGATTTCACAAACACAGTCACTAAACACTCTGAGCTCACCGTCGAGGAAGCTCTAGTGTATATTGCCAGACTCACTTGTAGAATGACATAATAGATGCAGAAATGCTAATCAACAATTACATTTGATAGAGCACTGACAGAGACACCAGATGCCATGGAGGTGTCATGAATATTTATCAGAAATTATCTGACACAAAAGCTCTCATAACGAGGATCATCACGTGGAAAGATTGACATTCACCAAATACTTGTAGAAAGATTAATTGTAAACTGATATCCATCACAAAATGATATGTACACTTCATGAAAACAACAAATTGAACAGAAAAAAAGACATCACATCTCGACCTAGCAAAGAGGGCCTGTCCCAAGAGTCAAGAGGGAACAAGTACATGCACAACTGCTACTAAACACCACGAACAAGCTATTCTTGGCACAAATAATAATGTAGTTAATGAATGGAATAAACTTCATGCAGAGGCAGTGGCATGCAGTTCAGTTCAAAGCTTTAAGAATCATTTAGATAAATACCTAAGCAAGATGCTGTAATGTCATTTATTTTATATTATTCATTTTTGTTATGTCTGATTGTTATTTACTTGATTCACATTATTAGATATTTGTCAATTTATCATCATTTATTATTTACCTTTTTTTATTTAAATATACCTATGCATTTATTATTATTTATATTATGTTTTTATTTATTGTCATTACTTTTTTCCACATCTGACCTAGTTACGGACATAAAGGTCTCCTATCGGCATGCTCCGCCTTTGTAATCCTTTGCCATGAAGGTGTCATGATATATTTCAGAAATTATCAGACCATGAAATTCTGTCTCAGGAGGTATCAAAGAAGAACAACTACAATCAAATCTACTAGACTCCAGAAATTCTTCTTGCTACAAACAATAACAAAGTTGAGGAAACAAATTAGATTTCTTCTTTATCAAAAATGAACAATTCATCATGCAGATTACAAATAACTATGGCGTATACTCCCAACTACTTTACACAATACTAAGGTAAACAGAATTGTATCCATCATGACATACAAATATCAATATCCACCAGTTGCACAATTTTCTAATATTTTCATTTTTTTTAATTGCAAAAATATTCATGCACTTGATGAAACACTTAAGAATTTTGAAATAAAAGAACAAGCAAAAACACATTATGCAATAGGCCAATGGTCACTCAAATAACTTCACAACTGAGAGTAAACCAATTAAGATTTCAATTGACAGTTTATAACAGTGGATCAGTACTCAATAGCTGCAAGTACCATCATACAGGAAAGTTATATCGCTCAGGTCACACTGGAAAGGCCTGTCACCAGCATAGGTCATCATGCAACACACGAGATCAACTTTTCGTGAGGAAGTGCGAGTCATTACGTGACCTTTGAAATAAGTCCTCCGTGTCAAAGCTGAAAAGGCTTCTCTCCAGTGTGGGTCGCCACATGACGTCTAAGTTTACTTGGTTCTGAGAAAGCTGCATCACACAGGTCACACTTGAAAGGCTTCTCTCCACTGTGGGTCACCACGTGTTGTTTGAGCCTAATCTTTTCTGTAAAAGCTGCATCACACAGGTCACACTGGAAAGGCTTCTCTCCTGTGTGGATCATCATGTGTCGCCTGAAAGCACTCTTTCGCGAGAAAGACGTATCACACATGCTACACTGGAAATGCTTTTTTCCAGTGTGTGAAACTATGTGTCGTTTAAGATCACCCTTTGCTAAGAAACCTACATCGCACAGATCACACTTAAAAGGCTTCTCTCCAGTGTGAGTCATCAAGTGTCGTTTGAGATAAGCCTTTAGTGCAAAAGACGCATCACACAGGTCACACTTAAAAGGCTTCTCTCCGGTGTGGGTCGTCACGTGTCGTTTGAGATCACCCTTTCCTGAGAAAGCTGCATCGCACTGGTCACACTTGAAGGGCTTCTCCCCAGTGTGGGTCATCATGTGATACTTGAGATGACTCTTTTGTGTGAAAGTTGCATCACATAGAATACACTGGAAAGGCTCCTCTCCAGTGTGGGTCACCGCGTGTCGTTTAAGATTACTCTTTGTAGAGAAAACTGTATCACACAGGTCACATTGAAAAGGTTTCTCTCTAGTGTGGGTCATCGTGTGATATTTAAAATGACTCATGAGATAGGTGTGGCACGGATGACACAAGATTATATTTATATGACGAATATAGAGAATCTTCGGATATCTTTTCCCAGGAATTGTTGATAGCTACTCTCATCCTGAAAGTAAACATGTAATAAATATGACAACCAAGTTTTTGAGAGAATGTAATTGGAGTGACACCAAGGAATACAACTAGAGTGGGGCATTAACCAAAATGAAATCAGGGAAGGGAACAAACATTTCATATCAAGAAGTTTAAAGGAAGAAGGAAGAAATGGAAGGTTGAACAGATACAAAAAAAAAAAAAAAAAAAAAAAAAAAAAAAAAAAAAAAGAGTTGCGCAGAAAACGAAAAAACAAAAACAAAAACGGGATAGTCAAAATCATTCAGGAAATAATAAAGCAAAAGACTGAATAAATAATGCAAAGAGATAGAGCCCACAAGAAAAAGAAATCAATTATAGGATACAACACCACAGCTGGGAACAAGAAATACTTGCAAAATCTTTTGCAGAGGACCACTACACACACACATCAACCAAGGATTTCAAAAATCAATGTTAAATAGATTCATGAGATTCTGATATTCATATTTACAATAAATCACTTGTTTTCAATTTTTCAAAGAACCCCCCTCCCCACCCTCTCTGTGATAAGTAAATTACTTATAGGTTAGGTTAGATTCACCCCTCACTTTCATCAAATACAGAGACAAGGTGCACAGTGGGAGTAGCCCAACAGCAATCTTGTAAATCAACACAATATTTAATTTTCAAGGTTATGGTGAATGGCGCTATTGTTTTTAAACATTATTACATAAAGTTTATTACTTGCTAATATTTTTGGAGTATCACGAAAATATACAAACACATTAACCAAAGTGCAACAAATAAAGATAACATACAATTCATACCAAAAAAGATTAAAAAGGAAAGAAGGAGAAAAAAAAAATGGAGATTGAACAAATGTAAAAAATATGAAGAAACACAGAAACTAGAAAAAGGAGTAAAAGGTAATGGAAATTGGTGGATAAGAACCCAGAAGAGTGGATAAATAAATATCACAAATAGAAAGAATATGGGGGGAATCGGAGTATGATGAAGGTTACAATAGCACAGACTACTGAAAAAAAAAAAAAATCTTGGGATTCTTTTTTCAGAGGTCAACCACCCAACAATCGAAGATGCCAGAAATCAATGTGTGACTCTGGTAAATCTTTTATTGGTTTCCATTTGTCAGGGAATACCTCCGATCCTGCTCCCACACACGCAAGATTGTCGAGTAAGCGTGTTCATTTTGGTAGAAATAGTACCAGAACCCCATTAATAGAACTTTAAACTGTTTACGTCTATTATCTTAGAATGAAAATGAATAATGTTGTCTACCGAACCTTACCTACCCTAAATTTATAGCTAGGTTTGTTGAGTTATGCTTATCAAATCAAAACAGACACTTAAAAAGGATTAAAAATATTTTATTTTATTATATATACATATATATATATATATATATATATATATATATATATATATATATATATATATATATATATAATGATACCGTGACAGCCGTTGTGTGTCAAAAAATCGTATCTCAAAAGTTATTCCCATTTAAATTAAAGAAAATAGAATTAATCCGTTCCAGCGATACGAAATAATTCCCAAAATAACTTAAATTACACAAAACAAACACAATTTTATAGATAAATACGAGTAATAACACAATGATGAAATAATAAATAACAATGATAAATGTTATTTATCCTATACCACGGAGACAGGTGATAGCGGCGAATGGAGATGTGAGCCAGGATGACAACACATTGCTGCATGCCAGACCCCCTGATATCCATCCCTCTGAATCCTCTCTCACACGAAAAGATAGAGTCCACCTGGCCAAATTGCGGTATGGCCACCACCCAGCCCTTCTAAACTACCAAAAAATACTGGAAGACCGCATTGTGGACAACTACCCAGGATGTAACACTTCAACCCATACTGTTCAACACCTAATGGTAGACTGCATTATACACAATCACGCATGCAAACAACACAACATACTCTCTATAAATGATCTGTGGGAAAATCCCGTTACGGCCATGGCATTGCTTGGGGAGACGGAGCTGCTCAGACAGGCAATCGAAGGAACGACAACAACAACAAGGCCCATGGTGGAAGTGGAAACCACTTCAAGTGAATTATGTGCGACCTGTGTGAATATTTGTGCTTCGCAGCAATCTTACTTGTAAATCAATATATTTAAGTTTCTAGGAGACTAGTACAGTGAAAATTAACAGGGGAATAATAAGGCACAGGAGTGGATCAATAAATATTACATGGAGAAAGAAGCCACAAGAAATTAAAATCAGCATGATGAAAGATACAATAGTAGAGAACACTGGAAATAAGAAATATTGGTAACATTTTTCGCAGCTGTCTCCACCCACTCGATAATCAAGGATGTCAGAAACCAATGATTATTGTGAATTCTATATTGATTTTCAATTGGTCAGGAAACGTCTAAGCAACACAACCCCGTTGCAGAGCCACATAATTAGCGAGTAAACAAGTGAATTTTAGCACAAGTAGTATCATGCACCCATAAATAAAATGATAAGATATTTGCCATTTATCTGATGAGTGAGAAAAAAACTCGACAGAACCTTACCACAAAATTGTTGAGCCGACTATAGCCATTCAAAAAACTATTAAAATGCATTCACTGAAGGAATTACCCTTGGTCTGGCAGCTCAACAATATTGTAGCTATTGTGTAATGCACCTATTAAGCAACAGATGGCATTGGTGTGTGAGACCTCTTCAGTGTAAACAAACCTTCTCAGCATTGCAGCTGCATCACGTTTTCTTCATAACTGTTACTTCATTTCGACTGTGATATAGGTAAGTTATGATTCTTTTTATGCTCTTTTCTATATATTTAGGTGTTGAAGATATAACTGAATATAAGCTGTGTTTGAATTATGATGTTTATGATAGATAACGAGCTGTTTGAATATTGGTCAACAATTTTGTTGAGCGGCACTCATATGGTAAAATTCATGGGTGGAGGAGCGACTCAACAGAATTGCTGAGTTTGACTGTTGGTCCACAATTTTGTTGAGCTACCCTATTATGGTAAGACATATGGGTAGAAGAGTGTTTCAGAAAAGTGTTCAGTCATGGATGACTGTCATTTATCTGTTATTCACAATATTTCTTATATCTTCCTCAGATTATACAATGGATCGGGCATTTTTCTATGGGACTAGACACAAGGATCTGCAGCCAGTGGTGCCACATAATCCAGAGTATTCTAATGATGGCCTGGATGATGATGATGATGTTGCTGATCCAGATTTTGATCCTCATAATGATACAATTGAGAGTGAAGACACAAATGATGACCATAATATGCCAGCCCATCAAGAAAGAAGTTCTCCTTCACAGCAGCCAGCCAAACCACGTGCCAAAAGACGTTAAGTGGATAGAGCAAATATTGCTGTAGTGGACCCTAGTCTTGAGCATCCTAATGAGCCTCTCTCACGAGAGTGACAGTGGAGGAAGAGGGATATTGATAACATATATCCAACAGAGACTGAATTCACCAAGCCAGATGATCTCTCTCAAGACACCTTATCAATACTTTTCCCAGTTCTTTACACATGAAATGGTTAGCCACATATCATACCATACAAACTTGTACTCAGTTCAGGTGTTGACTAACAGTATTCAAACAGATGACAATGAAATCCAAAAGTTTCTTGCAGTGTAGAAGTAGATTTCTATATATTTTCAACAATTTAAATGATATGTATTCTTGTAGAAAAAGAAGTTTTATTTAATCATGGAACTGTGATTTTTTCCCTTTAATTTCTTAAAATATAAGGAAAATATATCATTATATCACAAAAATATATATATATATTTTTTTCTATATCCTAGTGTAGGTAAAAATCATAATGTTTGGAGAAGTTTCCGTAAATGGTCAGCTCAACAAATTTGTGGAGCCTCTGAGCACGATTTTTATGGTAAATGGTTTACTCAACAAAATTGTTGAGCCCCACAGCATGATATCTATTAGGTACACAGAAAAATGTCTTCAGTAAAAGTTGTTATTTACATCTCAAGAAGAAAAAGACCTGAAAAAAAATTATTCACCCAAATTCTTCATGTGACCATTAAAGGGTTAAACTACCACCACTCCATCCCATCCTTCTGTCCTATCAACTACAAAAAACAAGGGGCATGGTAGGAGTGGTTTGTCGAGTTATGATTATTTACAATCTGTTCATGCCCATAGCAAATTTACTAGTAAATCACGAATACAACATAAAGCATTTTTTTAGGTTAGGTTATAGTGAATGACTGCTCCTGGAACCTTCCGAAACAAATTACGAATATTTTGTGAAGCTTTGGCTCTTTTAGTGACATTTCACTGCATGCATTTGAAGTATTCCACTCCTAAATAATGTATTATATTCCTGCAACCAGCTTCCATTGCAATGAAAAGCTGTCAAGAATATATTACCCCTAGAAGCGTATTCCCGAATTTGTGGCTTTGCATCATGCAATGGATGAGCGTTTTGACAAGACTTCATCCTGCCTACCAAATTGGAAGTTCCCATATTCGATCAGAACTAGCATGAAACCAGGCAACATCAAGGGATGAACAGACAAGGAAAATAACCTCTACCACATAACACATGCACACGCTTGACGACCGCCCTTAATAACATTTATTACCTGCATGTATGTTGTGCTTCTAAACTCTATGCCACTTCTGGATATCACAGATGTCCTAGGAATCTCAAAGATTATTTTCAGTATATACAAAGTAACTGCTCATACTATAAAGCATCTATCTATATTCGATTCATACGAAGTGGGCTTGTGGAATACGCAGTGGCGCGCCAAGATGAATGTAAACAGATATCACCCGGCGTCGTCAGAATGCAATAGATTAAGTGATTTTTCCAACAAACTCCCTTTTAGACATTATATAAAATATTCCAGTCAACTTCACCATCGTGATGTCCTTATTTCTATAAAAACAAGAGTTTATAAGAGTGGATTTCCGAGCGGATAAGTGACAGACTACCATGCGATTGTTCAAATTGGGTCAAAAGCTTATAATATGACAGAATGTTGGGCTAGACCCTTATGAAGAGTTTCAGATATGGGGCCATCTCGAGCTCTGCCCAATAAGAGACTGGCAATCATTTTCCAATATGGCCCCCAGTAAAGAATATGGATTTGATAAATCTGGACATTACTTAATCATTACATGATTCAAGCGGTTTAATGCTTCTATGCTTATGAATTGGTTATTATAGTAATGAAATATATCTAACAGAGTTGCTCATTAATAAGTTTATGTTAAATACAAAAATATAACATGTTATGGGATGTTTGTGGTGATTTTAAAATTATCGCCTTACTTGGATTACATGGTGTATACACCAAGTATTCATGTTTTCTTTGCCTATGAGACATTTGGGTTGATAATGAACAGTGCCAGAAAGTGGAGTGGTCTCCTCGAGGTGACTTGCAGCCAGGAAAACTCAATGTTATTAGACAGCCTCTTATAGACCCTACCAATATGTTGCTATCTCCACTTTATTTAAGTTAAGGGTGGTATATTTACTGATCCGCAAATAAAGAAAATGTATCAATATAACTTGAGATTGAAAGGTTTCTCTCCAATGTGGGTCAACACGTGTTGTTTAAGATGATTCTTTAGTGAGAAAGCTGCATCACACAGGTCACACTGGAAAGGCTTCTCTCCAGTGTGGGTCACCACGTGTTGTTTGAGATGATTCTTTAGTGAAAAAGCTGCATCACACAGGTCACATTTGAAAGGCTTCTCTCCAGTGTGGGTCACCATGTGTTGTTTGAGACGACTCTTTTGTGAGAAAGCTGCATCACACAGGTCACACTGGAAAGGCTTCTCTCCAGTGTGGGTCATCACGTGTCGTTTGAGACCATCTTTTCGTGGAAAAGCCGCATCACACAGGTCACACTTAAAAGGCTTCTCTCCGGTATGGGTCATCATGTGTCCTTTGAGATGACTTTTTCCTGAGAAAGCTGCATCACACAGGTCACACTTGAAAGGCTTCTTTCCAGTGTGGGTGACCATGTGATATTTGAGAGCAGTCCCTCCTGAAAAAGCTGCATCACACAGGTCACACTTGAAAGGCTTCTCTCCAGTGTGGGTCATTACATGATATTTGAGAGAACTCTTTACTGAGAAAGCTGTATTGCACAGGTCGCACTTGAATGGCTTATCTCCAGTGTGGGTCCTTATGTGATATTTAAGACCACCCTTTCCTGAGAAAGCTGCATCACACAGGTCACACTTGAAAGGCTTCTCTCCTGTGTGGGTCGACATGTGTCGTTTGAGATCATTCTTTCGTGAGAAAGCCGCATCACACAGGTTACATTGGAAAGACTTCTCTCCAGTGTGGGTCCACATGTGTCGTTTGAGATCACTCTTTGTTACTAAAGCTGCATCACACTGGTCACACTTGAAGGGCTTCTCTCTAGTGTGGGTCATCATGTGATACCTGAGGTGACTCTTTTGTGTGAAAGTTGCATCACATAGATCACACTGGAAAGGCTTCTCTCCAGTGTGGGTCACCACGTGTCGTTTAAGTTTACTCTTTGTCGAGAAAACTGCATCACACAGGTCACATTGAAAAGGTTTCTCTCTAGTGTGGGTCATCGTGTGTTATTTAAGATGACTCATAAGATAGTTGTGCCACGGATGACACAAGATTATATTCATATGATGAAAATAGGGAATCTTCGGATATCTTTCCCAGGAATTGTTGATAGCTACTCTCACCCTGAAAGTAAATATGTAATAAGTATGACAACTAGGTTTTTGAGAGAGTGCAATAGGAGGGACACCAAGGAGTATAAGTAGAGTGGGGCATTAACCAAAATAAAATCAGGGAAAGGAATAAACATTTCGTAACAAGAAGTTTAAAGGAAGAAGAAATGGAAGGTTGAACAAATCCTAAAAAGAATATGGAGTAGTCAAAATTATTCAGGAAATGATAAAGCGAAAGACTGAACAAATAATGCAAAGAGATAGAGCCCACAAGAAAAAGAAATCAATGTATGATACAGGATACAACACAGCTGGAAACCAGAAATACTTGCACAATTTTTTGCTGAGGACCACTACACACACACATCAATCAAGGATGTCAAAAATCAATGTTGAAGAGATTCATGAGATTCTGATATTCATTTTTACAATAAATCACTTGTTTTCCGTTTTTCGAAGAACCCCCTCACCCTCTCCGTGATAAGTAAATTACTTATAGGTTAGGTTAGATTCACCCCTCACTTTCATCAAAGACAAGGTGCACAGTGGGAGTAGACCCATAGCAATCTTGTAAACCAACATAATATTTCATTTTCAAGGTTATGGTGGATGGCACTACTTTTTTAAACATTACGACATAAAGATTATTACTTGCTAGTCTTTTTGGAGTATCACGAAAATATACATATACATTAACCAAAGTGCAACAAATTAAGATAACAAACAGTTCACACCCAAGAAGATTAAAAAGAAATGAGAACAAATGTAAAAACTATGAAGAAGTAATGAAACTGAAAAAAGGAGTGAAAAAGTAATGAAAATTGATAAATAATAAGTCACAAGAGCTGATGAATAAATATTACAAACAGAAAGAATAAGGGGGGAAATTGGAGTATGATGGACACAATAACACAGATAAGTGGACTTATTTTATTTCATTTTTTCAGAGGTCAACCACCCGATAATCGAAGATGCCAGGAACCAATATGTGATTCTTGTGAATCCTTAATTGGTTTCCATTTGTTAGGGAACACCTCCGATCCCGCCCCTACACACACACACACACCAATCACAGATGTCATAAATCAACATTTGAGAATTTTATGATAATCTATTACTGTATATGTTTCTACAGCAAATCACTTGTTTTCCATTTTTGGGGGAAACAAGTAGAATTTCACACTAATACCACCAGAATTCTATAAATAGAAATATAAAATATTGGTTTATGACATCTCTGAGTGAGAAGTGAATGATTTCTAATCAATATATCCTAATCTGTCCCTACCTACAACTACGTTGGGAGGTCCTGGAGCTGCAGCGTCTATGTTGTGGGACGACCCCCCCAACCTCAAGAGTTGGGGGCCAAACAGCGGCAACCAGCCCTGGCCACTGGCTCTACGCAGGTGGCACTGATCCCCAAGAGGAGCTGCGACTGCCTTGGGGAGTACCACAATAATTTTTCCCAACATGCACTGTTACCTTTTTTCTGCACTGAGGGGTGATTTTCCTGCGATCACCTCTCTTCTTCTACTTTTAGCCGGAGATGTAGAGAGCAATCCTGGGCCCATCACAAAATACACATGCCCGACATGTTCTAAACCCATTACCTCGAGCAGACAGACAAAGGGCTCAATTTAGCGCAATATGTGCAAAATCTGGGCCCACCTCACTTGTACAACACTTGCTGACACAAACCAATACACAAACACTTGGACATGTTCTACCTGCCCTACAGTAACCCCACTCCCACCTCCCCAACCACAGCCAGCACCCTTACCCACTCCCAATTTCCCTTCGCCCTTATCCCTAATCAGTACCCCCCTTTCTTTGTTCCCAATCTCTCCTTTCCCCCCCTCTAACCCAGATCCTATATCTTCCCCATTAACACCCCAACCTCAACCCCAAACGGCAACATACAACACATACAGAACACACAACATCAACATATCAAAACACAACATTGACGGTATTAACACGAAAAAAACATGAATATGAACACTTTCTTAAACAACACACCATACACATTTCAATCCTACAAGACACAAAAACTAAGACACTCACACAAAACACCATCATTTCATAATTCCACCACCGTCAGACAAGACCGCACCGATGGCAATGGCGGTGGACTCATCACCCTGATCCCACCACTCCCATCTGTTTTGTGGACAAAAGTGCCACAACCAAAATTCTCCTCCCTACCACAGATAACACTACAGAAATCCAATCCATTCGAATCCGCACAGGCAACAAATCAACACTGACAATTGTTAACATGTACATTCCCCCCCCCCCCAATCATCCCCCACAGTTCCAAACACCTTCAGGCCTCAATTTAGCCAACTCGCCTCAATCCCCAATGTGATCATGGGTGGTGACTTCAACGCCAAGTCGTCGGCCTGGTATGTCGACAACCCTGACACAGACAGAGGGCTTGATATACAGACTCAGTTTGACTCATTGACTACCATGAACAACACACATAATCATACACATACTCGTATCCCACACCAAGCCCTCTACTCTCCCTCCTCTCCTGATATCACCTTTTGCTCCCCATGCCTAACCCCAACAACATCATGCAGAGTGGTCAGAACCCTTTGTTCTGACCACCTTCCAATCATCATCACCACCAAAATAAGATGCACCCCAGTTGGCCACAGACACACATATACCAATTACAAGAGAGCTAAACTGGGAAGCTTTTACTGAAGAGACAGAACAACATTTTTGAAACACTTAACAGTACACCAATCACAAACATAAACAATGCCATGCACACTTTTAATACAATCATACAAAATGCAGACAAGAGATACATCCCTAGAGGCAACAGAAAATCACACAACCCCCAACTTCACACCAGAAATCCAAGGCTTCATCAGACAATGAGATATACTTAAACACAATACCCTCACACCCTATCCCTCAAAACATAGCAGACCAAATACAAACACAAAACACTGCGATTGCCAATAAAATATACAAACAAAAAACATAAAATTGGCAAAACTTTATCAATACACTTGATCACAAAACAAACACCAGCAAATTGTACAAAACACTCAACAGCATTACACTATCCAACAGTAACACAACACGCTCTCACGCAGCAATAATCACAACAACAGACAATCTACCCTCAAACAGACAACAAGCAAACACACTCATAAATCATTTTGCACAGACAAGCCATCTCACTTCTCACCCTGACGACCGACCCACTATTCGATGTAAGAAAGACTTCCCACAGACTCAGACTATACACCCTTCATAGACAGTCCAGACAAAACACATAATACATAATCTCATGCACTCATCTGCCTGTGGCCCTGATAACATAAGTAACATCCACCTAAAACACATTGGACCACAAGGTATACAGGCACTCACAAACATTGCATACTACAGCTATTCACACAACACTATACCCGACATCTGGAAGCATGGTAAATTAGTCACCATTCCAAAACCGAACAAAGACCCAATGATCCCAACATCGCACCGCCCAATCACACTTCTCTGCACCCCCTCTTAAGTCATTGAATGCCTAATACTTAAACTTGTCACACCACATATTCCCCTTGCTGACTCACAACATGGTTTTAGGCCACTACATTCCTGTAAGAGGCCGGTAGTGTACGAATGGAAATGAGCTAGGGCAGTAGAATAATTCAGACTCGACGCCTGCTCGAGGGCAATGTTATGTCTAGGTGAGGGCGACGTTTTGTCTATGTAAACACACCGACGGTGGTGACTGTTTTTATAATCGCTTATGTAATCACAACATTGTAAGCGCAGGTTACCTTCGTTTGACTAATGCTGAGGTAAACAATTTTTGCTAGTGGCATTGAGATAGCTTTCCGGATTGGTGCAAGGTGGAGAAGGAGGAAAAAAACTATTGGTGCATGAATTCAAAGTCACGCCCATAAGGAGTGACAGTTACTTGAGAAGTCACCGAAGATTGGTTTAGAAAAATTAGTGACGTCAGACGAAGGTAGCTCAGCGTACGATACGGGATCTCGGGGGAGAAGAGATAGAGAAGATATAGAGAGAAGATATAGGGAGAAGATATAGAGAGGGTGTGGAGAGAGAGGATCAGGAGACGATGTAGAGACGAGAGAAAAGAGATCCCGAGTGTAAGCTGAAGGTGAAATTACAGTGAAAGAAGAAAGAAAATTCACCACCCTTTTATTAACCCAAAGGACGAGAGGAATAGGCATGGGGCCTAGAAAATAGTGAGACTACAGGAAAAAGAAGGCATTGGGCCTACTACTTAAGAGGAACTTGAATATTAGTGAACCTCACGTAACGAGAGGCAAGGGGCCTCGAGACGAGTGATATTACAAGTCAAATTTAAGTGACTGTGGTGACAAGGGGAGGTGAAAATTCCACAAACACTCTTCTGATAAACCTCACACAAAGAATTTTAGATGGCATCAATTCAGATAGGCCCCACCACAGAACACTTCTTATAACATTAGACATTAGTAAAGCTTTTGATGCTATCCCCCACCACAACCTAACAAATAAAATATATAACACAGACATGCACAATAACACCAAAAGATGGCTGGCCAATTATCTGGCAGGTAGGAATGCTTATGTGTCATATAATGGCCAATCATCGCACATCAGAAACATTAAGAATGGAGTACCACAGGGTTCTGTTCCATCCCCTACGCTCTTTAATCTATACATGCATGACATACCCACACCAGACACCTCAGAAATACAAATCTCTTCCTATGCAGACGACATAACAATCACATGCACACATTGTAACACAGTCAAAGCTGCAGAAATAATCCAGCTATACCTTGATACACTCAATACATGGTTCATCACAAACAGACTCAAAATAGCTCCAACCAAATCTACAGCAACAATTCTCACCAACTGGACAAAAGAACACAAATACATACCTCATCTCTACAACAACAACACTAATACCACACACAAACACACCGAAAATTCTTGGTGTAACATACGATACATCCATGTCTTTCAAACAACACATCACAAACACAAAAAAAAAAAATGCACACCTAGACTTAACGCACTTAAGTCTATCACTGGAACAACATTTGGTCAAAACAAAGAAACTAATACAACAATATACAAACAATGCATACGCTCAGTGATGAATTATACGAGTCCTGCATGGGCTCCTAATCTCAGTAAGACACACCACAACACCCTTCAAATCATACAAAACAAAGCCCTAAATACAATTACAGGCTGCACAAATACAACACCTACAGACCATTTACACCATGAAACAAAAGTCCTTAAAGTCAAGGACCACCTTGACATGGGAGGCACACAAACACTTGCCGCAGCCACCACAAACACATCACACCCGCTACACTACATAGCAGAACACTCACAGACACCAAGAAACATTAAAACGACACCCAAAGACCTGTATCACACACAGATGCTCTCTTCTCCTCCTCCACAATAACCAAATACCAGGCTTCGGAAACATATTTATAATTATATCACTCACCGCTCCATTAACACACTAAAAGACAACACACTACTGCATGCCAGACCCATCCACCCTTCTGAATCCTCTCTCCCACAAAAGGACAGAGTCAACCTGGCCAGACTGCAGTCCGGCCACCACCCAGCACTTCTAAGCTACCAGAAGAGGCTGGATGACTGCATTGTGAACATCTGCCTAGGATGTAACACTTCACCCCATACCATACAACACACAATGGAAGACTGCATTATACACAATCATGCGTGCAAACAACACAACATACACTCTATAAAGGATTTGTGGGAAAACCAAGTTTCTGCTGTGGCATTCCTTGGGGAGACGGGACTGCTTGGACAGACAGTCTAGGGAACAACAACAACAACTATGTTGGGTTAGATTCACCCCTCACTTCCATCAGTTACTATAACAAGGCCCACGAAGTAATCAACTTGTTGATTTATAGTTCAGTGAAAACAATCACTTCAATTGAGTTTATGTGTGATCTGTGTAAATATTTGTGCTGTTAAGCAGTCCTACTTGTAAATCAACATGATATTCAATTTCGTAGGTGACTAGTAGGGTGGCCAGATGTCCTCTTTTTGAGCACTTTGTCCTCTATCTGCAGTGCTGGCACCTCGTCATTGCTATCATTTACTTCATCAGCTCGATCCTTGCAGGATGACAAAATCACAGCTGCAGAACTTTGTAAAGTGTATCATACTGTGAAACATCACCAGTCATACAGGAGCATTGACTGTGCAGTGAAAGTTGACAGAGAGGTATACAGTGACTCCTCAGTAGCGTAAGGTGTAACATGTGGAAGAACCAAAGCAGAAGCTCTGTGTGAAAATATTTGAGCACCAATATTCTGTATAGAAGCATGTGGAATATGTAAAAGAACATGACTTGCACTATTCAATAGCAACTGATGCTTCAAACAAAGGTGCAACAATACGTTTCCCAATTCTTTTGAGATACTTTAATTTTGAGGAGGGAGTGCAACATCTGTTACTTGACTTTTACACTGATAATGATGAATCATCAAAACTTATCACAAATCAGTTATAATAGTCTAGATTAGAAGTGTCGGGTCTGGATCTGAATAAAGTGTCGGCATACACAGTTGACAATGCAACTGTAAACTATGGAAAATACAAGTGTTTATTGGAAACTGAAACTGCCCCTAAACAACTTTATTGCTGTTAACTGTTTGGTTCATGTTTTGCAGAATGCAACAAAATTTGCTGCTGGAAAACTGGACATTGATGTTGAAAATATTGTGCTCAAGGTGTACAGCCATTTCAGCATCTCAGCAAGCAGAACACAGAAGTTGAACTTCTGCAAAATTTGTGGAGTCTGATGAATACAATCTATTGTGACATGTAACTAGATGGCTATCTCTTCTGCCATCAATTGACTGAATACTGAAGTACTGGAAAGCCCTAAAAAGTTATTTTCAGAGCTTAGGAGAAGAGGAATGTCCCAAGGTTCTGTGGAAGTGCTTCGGAGATGAAAGAAATTAATCTGAAGTGTCAGAGATCTATTTCCTCTTCTTCAGTCACAATCTTAAATTGTTCTCAGACACTATCGAAACACTACAAACCAAATCAATCAGCATAATTTCAGTATATAAGCTAATGACTGACCTGAAACACAAGCTCGGGAGAAGAATGAAGAATTTGTTTTTTGGGTATTCAGTAAATACCAAGCTTAGCCAGCTTACTCCAGACGTGGCTAGGAAATGTAAAACAAACTTCACTGTTTTCTATGAAAGGGCCAGAAAGTACTAGTGACAGATATGACTCTCTTGAAACAGTTTTCACAATAAAGTATCAAAATTGGGCCTGTCAAGTGATGTATCTTTTGGAGAATTCAGTGATGCAGTCAAGACCTTTACCCTTGCAGATATGGATGATTTGTATGAAGAGTATGGGATTGTGGATGCAATTACTAATACTCCTAAAATGGTAGATTGCTACAGTGATGAACACTATCTCAAACTGTTCAGTGAATATAAATCTGAGTTCTCATTCACAAGCCTAAAGAAAGTGAGTGCTTATATATACTCCATTCCATGCAGTAATGCTCACTCGGAGGGAGTTTTTTCAACGATGACATCAGCTTGGAGAAACACGAGAAAAAGTTTGGAAGTGGACACTGTCAAGGCAGAGCTTCAAATCTGTATCAACCTCTCAGAAGAAGAGAATGCACAGCTATGAATAAAATACTTTTGGCCAACAAGAAACTATTGGAGATGGCCAGTGGAGGGCAGAAATACAAAAAGAAATAAACCTCCAGGCAATTAAGGTGAGGATAGAACTAGGTTTTGTTTGTGTTGTAACTTAGTAAGAAATACAGGTATTTGTTTTTGTTGGTTTCATTAGAAGTGAAAAATGTTATTCACTTTGTTTTTTATTATATATATATACATATATATTACTGTATATTATAATCATCAATATGCAGTGTCCTCTTTTTTGGAAATTTGGAAATGGCCACGTACCTAGTGATTAATAAGGTGAAAATTAATAGGGAAATGATAAGGCACAGGAGTGTATGAGTAAACATTACATGGAGAAAGAAGCAACAAGAAAGAAATTAAAGTCAGAGTATGATGAAAGATATAATAGCAGAGAACACTTGAAATAAGAAACATTGGTAACATTTTCACAGGTGTCTACACCCACCCAATTATCATGGATGTCAGAAATCAATAAATGATTTTTGCAAATCCTTTAATGATTTTCATTTGTCAGGAAACATCTCAGCAACACCCACCCCCCTGTGTTGTAGAGCCACAGGATTAGCGAGTAAACAAGTGAATTTTAGCACAAGTAGCACAACACACCCATAAAGAAAACTAGAAAATATTTGTCATTTATCTAATGAGTAAGAAAAAAAAAAGACAGAACCTTACTTATGCTAGATTCTGTTAGACTCATCCCCATCCTGTCCTTCTGTTCTATCAACTAAACAATCATTATTTATGATTTATTCATGACCGTGACAAACTTGTAAATCACAAATACAACATAAAGCATTTTTTTTTATGTTAGGTTAAGGTGAAAACGGCTCCTGGAACCTTCCCTTATAAATTACACATATTTTGTGAAGATATGGTTCATTTCGTGACATTTCACTGAATGCATTTGAAGTAATCCAGTCCCAAAAAATGTATGATACTCCTGCAATTGCAATGAAAATAAGTTGCCAAGGATATATTACCAATGGTCGTTGCATGCGAGGATGTAAACAATAGATGAGCATTTTGACAAAACTTCATTCTGCCAACCAAATTGGAAGTGCCCAAATTCGACCAGAACTAACATGAAACCAGGCAACATCAAGTGATGAACAGACAAGGAAAATAACCTCCACCATACAATAAATACATGTACACGATTGTCGAGCGCCCTTAATATAACACTTATTACCTGCGTGTATGTTAATCATGGCTGTCCAGTCAAAACGGCCCCGGGTCATAACGGCCCCGCATTCTAATCATATTATGATGTTGTGCTTCTAAATTCTATGCCACTTCTGTATATCACAGACGTTCTAGGAATCTCAAAGATTCTTTTAAGTATATACAAAGTAACTGTTCATACAATAAAGCATATTTTTATATTCAATTGATACGAAATGAACCTGTTGAAGATGAAGTGTCCGCCAAGATGAATGTAAACAAATAACATACGGGTATGTCGCCTGGCATGTAAGCTTAGAATACAATGGGTGAAGAATTTTTTCTAGCCCACTCGTCCCCTTCTAAAAATTGTCGATTCCAACATAGTAATGTTCATATTTTTATTACAATAAGGGTTTATAAGAGTGGATTTCTGAGTGGATAAGTGAAAAAATACCATGCGTTTGTTCAAATCGGGTTTAAAGCATGAAATATGACAGAATGACGTTCGACTAGAATCACAATCTTATGAAGAGTTTCAGATAAGGACCTTCTCGAACTCTGCCCATTGAGAGACTGGCAGTCTTTCTCCAACATGGCTGGCAGTAAAGAATATAAATTTGATAAATCTGGACATTATTATCCGCATTACATGATTCAAATGGTTTAGACTTTTGGCAATGAATCAATGTACATGAAGTGCAAATAATGACAAGAACACATAGTTCGAAATAATAAATGTAAATTGCCGAGGATAACACAAAAAGCATGTACGTTTATTTCCATTGTGGTCCTCATCAGATTGTTATTCTACACTAAGTCACACGGACATCATACGTAGGGGGTTAAGGTGACCAGAGGCACTCATGAGTAATACCAGTCAGTACACATATGACACATAAACATTGTTATAGTTTTGCTATTACTAAAATATTTGTACACATAGGAACATTGAGTCCAAAAATTTGAGCACCATCCAAGAGAACATTGCATTAAGCAAAGGAACAACAAAATAATGTTAAACTGTAACAAAACAGTATGAGTGAGTACTATATCGGAGTAGTGCCATTAATAATATACTGCATTTTTCTAGAGCTGTATCAACATGTATGAGTGAGTACTATATCAGAGTAGGACCATTAATGATATACTACAATATTCTACATCTGTAACAACTTGTAGTTATAGTGAATACTACAAATCTAACATTTAACCTGAATGTCAGGACGGAGTGGGCAATTAGTATGAGCACTAGGGAGTAGTACATTATAACCTGAAGCACCAGAGGTAGGGTACAGGGGACCAGTACTCGAATGGGTAAAACAACAAGGAGAATGAGGAAAAAGGTCAGATCATAAACTGTTCTCGGACCCTACCTGAGACATATACCATATTATGACTGGCAAAACAAAGGTGGACACCAATTTGTAAACATCATTGTTATACTGAACTAAACTTCAGAAGAACAAAAAAGGGGGGGGAGGTCAGAACAGTTATGAGTGAACACAGATATGGATGGTATTACTCATGGAATCAGGTATCCCCCACTAAGCTAGTAGTACACAAAATCAAGGCTGTTCTCTGTCCATAGCTGAGACATATAGTAACCCTTGACTTTTTCCTTGAAGGTAACCTTGCTATTTGACTTCTTAATGGACACAGGTAGTGAGTTCCATAGTTGAGCACCTGTGAAGTGAAATCTGTTTTTGGTGAAAGGACGTGCATGAGGTACAATAAGAGACTCTTGACTGTTCCGGGTTCGGTTCTCAGCCGTTAATGTAGAATTACAGCTCACATATGAGGGAGCAGAATTATGAACGACATTGTAAACCTGGTTTAGTTTCAGCTGCTGGACACGATATTTTACAGGTAATATTCCTACCTTGCTAAATTCTTCAATACCAATATGACTACGTTGAGGTAAATTGAGTATGAATCTAATTATCTTATTGTGTGTAACCTGTAGCCGGGACTGTTATTTTTCTGTTCAGACTACTGTACCAAGAGCTACAAGCGTAATCAAAGTGATGTTGTAACAAGGCTGAGACCAGAATCATCTTTGTTTCCAGATCAAAATTTCTGTCTTTTCTGTACTAAAATCTGACTTTATGTGAACACTTGGATACAATCTTATCTGTTATGGCATTCCCTGAGAGGGACTGATCTAAGGGTATTCCAAGAAAGGTTACCTCTTGTTTTGACTCCAAGACATTAACCCCACACCTGACCTGTACATCGCTGTGTTTCCTGAGGTTGGGTTTGGATGCGAAGACAATACTTTCCGTTTTACCGAGGTGTAAGGACAGCCTATTATCTAGGAGCCAGTCCTGGACCGATGACAGTTCGACACTCAGTTTCTCCTTTACTTCAACTGGGTCCCTACCTGAGACAATTAGAGAGGAGTCGTCTGCAAATAGCAGTAACTTACAGTTCACCGCACTTGGCATGTCGTTAATATAGAACAGGAACAGTAGCAGTCCTAGAATTGAACCTTGTGGTACACCACAAGTTATCTCTCTGTCATCTGAGCAGGCTTCATTTACCTGTACTAGTTGTTTGCGACCTGTAAGGTAGGACTTGAACCAGCCAATATTCGCCACTCCTAATGCCTGAATTTTTTTTTTTAATAAAATATCATGGTCCACTGTATCAAATGCCTTTTGTAGAACCAACAAGACTAAACCCGTGTAATTACCTCTGTCGCATTCCTGTTTTATCAGATCGTAAAGGTATATTAAGCTGATGTCTGTTGAGTAATTCGTTCTGAAACCAGATTGCATACCGTATAGTAGATTACGTTCCCTGAGGTATCTAACTGATTGTATACGATACGTTCCAAAACCTTGGAGATTGTAAGAGGCCGGTAGATGGAGGTAGACAATTCAGTAGATGAAGAGGTAGATGGGAGAACGAATGCTAATAATGTTGTGAAACACTAGTGTATTGAAATGCTGAGTCGCCGATTGTTTAGTCGCCGACAAGCGACAATAGCTGAGTCAGACTCGCATTAGCTCGGATTTGACTGTTTTTATAAACAAGACTGAAGTCACTGTTCTGTCTGCGTAAACACGGCCGACGGGAGGTGCCTGTAAAAATTGCTGATGTAACAATGTATGAGCGCAAATTTTTTCGTTTGACAAATGCTGAGGTAAACGATATTGCTTGTGACAATGTAACAGCTTTCCGGATTGGATAAAAGGTGGAGGAGGAGAAAAGTTATTGGTGCATGAATTCAAAGTCACGCCCATAAGGTGTGACAAATTTTTGAGAAGTCAGAGGAGATTGGATTAGAAAGATTAGTGACGCCAGACGAAGGTGGCTTGGCGTATGGTATAGAGATCTCGGCAGGAGACGGAAAGTGAGAGAGATCCTGAGTGTAACCAAAAACAGTGTAAACTAGTGAGAAGAAAAGAAAAAGAAGTTAATCGCTTTACTTAACCTAAGGACTTGACTGAAGTATGAGAAGTACAAGGCATGGGGCCTTCTGAATAAGATGAACTTGAAATTAGTGAAACTGACGTAACGAAGGCAAGGGGCCTTGCGAGTGGAATTACGAGACTAATAAAAGTGTAAACGGTCGAGGACCGATAGTGGTGGTGACAGTGGTGACAGCGGAGGTGAAAATGGTGAACAGCGGTGCGTCGAACTGGGTGTTAAACATACCTCCGAAGAGATTATAAGACTGGTGTAAGCAAGATAGACTGGTGCGTGAAGTGGCGCAAGAGAAGAGAGAAGTCTACGGGAATACATCATCCGCAACCACAACAGAGGCGTGAAGGGACGAGCAACTGAACGAGAGGCTACAAGCAACTACTACTACGAATGGAACAAGCATTCTTCAAGGTGATCATCATCTATAAGGCGGTCTTCAAGGCAGTGGGTGATGAAGCTGAGGAACAACGTCGCTGGCGAATGACAAGGCTGAAGAAGGACAAGATAGAAGTTGACATCGCAAGCAGCCAGGCTAAAGCAAGGTAGTATGAGTACCGCCCAGAATTCTAACGTGTTAAGACATGAGGTTCATACCTCCAACACAAATATCCCAAAATTTACAGGGGAAGCGAATACCTATG
Source organism: Oratosquilla oratoria (assembly GCF_046742065.1). Taxonomy (NCBI): domain Eukaryota; kingdom Metazoa; phylum Arthropoda; class Malacostraca; order Stomatopoda; family Squillidae; genus Oratosquilla; species Oratosquilla oratoria. The sequence goes on from NC_134788.1 coordinate 61,780,873, forward strand.
GTGTTAACAAATACTTAAATTTAATAGATACTCTGATAGTGAGTAAAACCATTACTGACGAGAACAGGAGGATAGAAATTCTCAAGGAAAATGTCGATACTGTGCATGGGAGGGCTAGGTTTGCCATTAACTTCCAGCAAATGGAAGAGATCAATCAATATGAGGCTTATAAGAAGGATTTCATTAAAAATTTAATGTCCAAATGTGCTTACACATCAAGACTTTCTAATAGTGCGGAGAGAAACTATATAACAGAAAGAGAAACTTTAGCAGTAATTTATTCTTTGGAAATTTTTAGGAATATGATACTAGGATATCCAATCAGTGTTTAGACTGATCACACAGCTATTCAGAACTTCTTTAAGCATAAGAATCTTAGAGGAAGACTGGCTAGATGGTTTGCGATACTCCAGTGCTATGAAGTTCAGTTTGAATATATTCCGGGTAGAAGGAATCTAGCAGATCCACTTTCTAGAAACATTAGTCAACCAATGACTGGGACTGGGTTGATTTATTTTGTTTGTAGTATAGAAGAATTAGTAACTTTAGATGAGGAAATGCTAATAAGAGAACAGAGAGATGATAAGACACGTGATTCATTAATCAAGCATTTGATGAACCCAAGAGGAGATCCTCCAAAGTTACCAAAGGGGTATAAGATAGAGGAATTTCATTTGATTAATGGAATTTTGCATAGGAAAACATTTGCAAGTGAGAAAGATATTTCTAGAGGTCAAGTAAATCAGTTGGTTATACCACAAACTCTTGTAAATGAGATATTGAAGTTACTTCATGACAGTGATTGTAATTCACATCCGGGAAAGGATAAAACTTATAGGCAAGCACAACTTAAATACTTTTGGCCAGGTATGAAGAAATCTATATATGGTTATATAGAAAAGTGTGTAAAATGTGTAAAGTAGAAGGGAAATACACCAAAACCTGCTCCTATACTCATCTATCCCATTCCACAGAAACCTTGGGAAAGAGTTCACATTGACACATTGGAATTACCTATGTCTGAGAATGGATATAAATATCCATTTGTTGCTATTGATTATTTTTCAAGATTCTGTATATTACAACCCATAGTCAATAAGAAAGCTGAAACTATTGCTTCAGTAATCTATGATCAGATAATCTGTAATTTCACTACACCTAATATCTTAGTTTCAGATAATGGAACTAAATTTAATAACAAAATCTTGGAAAATTTATGTAGTGTATTCCATATAAAGAAAGCCAATATATTAGTGAATCATCCACAAAGTAATGGAGTAGTAGAAAGGTATAGAAAAATAATTATATGTTTCAGAACTCTGATAAGTCCTCATAGTGTAACTTGGGATACTTGCATTCCTTGTGTAAAGTGTACCCTGAACAATCAAATTAATGTAGCCACTGGTGATACATCTCATTTTATAATCTTTGGGGAGGACAAAACTCTTCCATATGAAATGTTGACTGCAGAGCAGAAACCCATCTACAATTTAGATGACTATATATCAAATAGAATAATTACTTTTCAAAGTATTCACCAAAGAGTTAGGGAACATATGCTGGTGTACTCACAAGAGATGAAAGAACAACAACACAAAATAGCTCACAAACTAGAATTGAAAATTGGAGATTTAGTAATGGTCAAACTAACTTCACCCAATAATAAACTTTCACCAAGGTACACTGGTCCATATAGGGTAATTGATTCTGCAGGTGGGAACAAATTTATACTTAAACATTTAGAAACAAGAGAAGAATTGATAGGACATTTAGATGATTTAAGGAAAATAAGTTTGCAGGTCTATGAGGATGATTGTTATGATACCCTGTGTATCAATGTTGAGAACCCTGAAGAGTATAGAGAATATTATAAGGATATCCTTCTTGAGTTGAATATTAATCTTGATGCATTTTACAGATGAGGGCTGCAATATTTATTTTTCTATGCTTGGTGAATGCCATGGACTGGAACCCAATTCGTCCTGGAGCATTGGTACATCATCAAGGTAACCTAATCTTGGTGGATAAGGTAGTAAGAGTAGTTCTTGATTATAAGAATATAACCAAAATTAAAGAAGATGTGGACTCCATAAGTGGAAACTTAAAGGTATTGAAACAGAACATTTCCAGTAGATATGTTCAAAGTAGACTTGATAATATGATAAAGGAAATAGATGATAAATTGCACATCATAGGTTCAAATTTCAAAAGCAATGATAGACAAAAGAGAAGTGTAATAGCTGTGGCTCTAGGAACTCTTGCTGGATTGGGAATTGCCAATTTTGCCTTCCTTGCTGAATTGAAACTTTCTATACACAAATTAAAGGAGAAAACTGGAAAAATTGTTGATTTACAAACAAGCATTAAAAACATTGAGGAAATGATCTCTAATATTTCAGATAACTTAGAGAATCTCAGTTTGAAACAAAGTGAACAAGAGAATACAATGCAACTTCTCTTGTTACTCAACACTATGCATTTGAAATTACCTGAGCTGCAAGTTCAGTTGGAATCTTTTTGTACAAGATTTAGTTATGGCAAATTCGAGTCAAGTAACTTCTTCTCTCCTTCCAAGACCTCAACTCATTAAAATAATTAATTCAGCAAGGAAGGATTGGAACTTTGAACCTTTTTTTTTTTTTTTTTTTAGTAAGCTAATGTGGCCTTATATTACCCATTATTGACCAAATACTTGAATATATCCTCAGTGATAATAGAAATCCCCTTTTCATCAAGCATGAAATTTAACTTATTCGAGTTAATACCTTTCCCATTGAAGGTAAATGGTTCATTATATGAAGTAGATATTCCAGTTGTAGATCCAATCAACTACATCCTTTCTGTAGACAATCTAAGAGAAAGCATGATCTCTAATGATAAATTAAATGGTTGTAAAAGAGTTGATAAGAATCTTCATCTTTGTCATTCTTCTCTTTTTGTGTTCCGTGAAGCTTTGAAAAATTCATGTGAAGCTTCTCTGGTTAGGAATGTGTCTGTTATGAACAATTGCCATTATAAAAAAAATCTGTAGACCACATTCCTCATTGTAACATACATAGATCTCATTATCTGTTTTTTCCCTAACAAGACAAAGGTATCAATCAATTGTCCCGGGTTGAGTCCTATATTGGATTTGGTTGAAGTCTTATCTCTGTATTTGATAATTGTGAATTGCTTGGAGACAATATTTCCACAATTTCTAATAGCCTTAATACAATGCATTTAACAGATGATTCATATATTTCAACCTTCAACTTCACATTGACTGAAAACTCACCTACTTTGAAAATTAAGAGAAGACCATTGTCAAGATCTCCCTCAAATGATTTTCCTGTTACACCAATTATTCTTATACCTTTTCTTTCGATGTTATTGTCGGCACTGATTGCCATTGTTGTATTCCGGAGGTTGACTCTGTCAAAACTCATTAACCATATTAACCATGTGTCTGCTTAACTTTACATTGACATTCATTTATATGTATTATTCTAACATTCACCATTGACAAATAGTGTTCTGAGTGAATTTTGCAAATTATTTTACTTGCAATTTATATAGTTGCATGCATGTTATTTACATTTATTCTGTGTTTTGTGCATTTTGGAGGGTTGCTTATATCTTTGATAAACAATTTTAGCTTATTCTTAATATATATTAGCTAGCCCTGTAGGAGGGAAATAAGAAATTGGTCGGGACGACCAACGGTAGCTGCCGAGCCCTGTAAGAAACCGGTAGATGGAGGTAGACAATTCAGTAGATGAAGAGGTAGATGGGAGAACGAATGCTAATAATGTTGTGAAACACTGGTGTATTGAAATGCTGAGTCGCCGATTGTTTAGTCGCCGACAAGCGACAATAGCTGAGTCAGACTCGCATTAGCTCGATTTGACTGTTTTTATAAACAAGACTGAAGTCGCTGTTCTGTCTGCGTAAACACGGCCGACGGGAGGTGACTGGAATAATTGCTGTTGTAACAATGTGTGAGCGCAAAGTTTTTCGTTTGACAAATGCTGAGGTAAATGATATTGCTTGTGACAATGTAACAGCTTCCGGATTGGATAAAAGGTGGAGGAGAAAAGTTATTGGTGCATGAATTCAAAGTCACGCCCATAAGGTGTGACAAACTTTTGAGAAGTCAGAGGAGATTGGATTAGAAAAATTAGTGACGTCAGACGAAGGTGGCTTGGCGTATGGTATAGAGATCTCGGCAGGCAGACGGAGAGTGAGAGAGATCCTGAGTGCAACCAAAGACAGTGTAAACTAGTGAGAAGAAAAGAAATAGAAGTAAATCGCTTTACTTAACCTAAGGACTTGACTGAAGTATGAGAAGTACAAGGCATGGAGCCTTCTGAATAAGGTGAACTTGAAATTAGTGAAACTGACGTAACGAAGGCAAGCGGCCTTGTGAGTGGAATTACGAGACTAATAGAAGTGTAAACGGTCGAGGACCGATAGTGGTGGTGACAGAGGTGACAGCGGAGGTGATAGAAATAATACCTAGAATTGAAACAGGCCTGTAGTTACCTGCCTCAGTTTTTGCGTTTTTCTTGTAAAGAGGTGTTACCCGAGCCTTTTTAATGTCGCTTGGGATAAATCCTGAACCAATAGACAAATTTATTATGTGGGTTATTGTGGGAGTAATAATTGAGGCTCCATCCTTAACAAACCTCGCAGGAATTTCGTCTAACCCTGTAGCCTTATTGGCACTTATGCTAGCCAGTAATTTAAACACTTCTTTTTGAATGGTCTTATGCAGTTTGAAACACTTTGAGGACTTGTCTTTATAGTACTCCTGAACGTACCCCAGCCCAAACTTCCCAGAACCTGTAGGGAGGGATTGAACTAGTTTTGTGGCCATGGTTGTGAAAAAGGTGTTGAAGTGGTTGGCTATGGTGTTCCTATCAGAGTTAAGCTCGCCGTTTATCAAGAGTCCTATCCTATCTACTTTGTTACTAGGCTTTGTGTGAACCTCAAGGGTCTCCAGTGTTTGCCAAAGCTTCCTTGGATCGTGTTTGTTCTGGTGCACCATCTTAGTACAATAATCAGCTTTGGCTTTATCCTTCTAATGATTCACCTGATTCCTATAGTACAGAAAGCCATCATAGTCCTCCTGATTTCCACTTTTCCTAAATCTGGCAATAAAATCTGTCTCTATCTCTAATTAAACCCAGTACTTCGTTAGTCATCCATGGCTCCGTCCTCTGTTTTATTCGTATCTCTTTGAGAGGCGCTACTCTGTCTATAATAGTAAGAAATGTGTACTTAAAATTAGACCAAGCCTTATAAACATCTGTACAATTTAGAACTGGCGACCAGTCTGTCCTACCCAGTTCATCTACAAGATGTTCTCGTGAGTAATGCTTCATGGAACGAAGCTTCACTGTGTTGTGCTTGTTGAAAATCGTCTTCCTAGCTTTCCTAGTACAACATATGAGCTTGTGGTCACTGAGACCATGATCACAAGCACCAGCCTGCGTTATCTTGTTACGATCGGAGACCAGGATAAGATCTATGATGGACCTGGATGTGCCTGTTATTCTAGTGGCCTCGTCAATCAGTTGTGTCAGGCCATGAGATATAAGCAAGTTTCTCATTGCTTCAATAAGGTTATAATTTGTACTTGCCAGATTCGTATTTAAATCACCTAGGATAATTTCTTGGTCATGCATATTGACCCGATTGAAACAGGTAGATTCTAATGCGCTATAGAAGGACATCTGTTTCGGTGGTCTGTAACAAACCCCGTATAAGATGGGATGCGATTTAGGGAACAGTATTTCTACCCACACAGCTTCGAGCCCATCGTTACTCATAAGGTCTGTACGGGAGTTCAATGCTAAATCTAAAGATTTAGCATTCAACCCCCGTACAGACCTTATATGTAAGTGCAAACCCCTCCTCCGGTCCTCTTTCTATCATTACGCACAACACTATAACCCGGAATCGCAATTTCTGAGTCGGAGATGGTACTGTCTGGCCAAGTTTCGCTGACACCGATGACTGCTGCCCTGGTCCGCCGCGCAAGTAGACGGAATTCGTCTATCTTAGGTAGAAGGCCTCTGGCATTTAAGTGCACGAAGTGGAGGTCCCGCTTGTTGAAGCAGTTGAAATCATCCCCCGGGTGCTGACTGGGGGGAGGCATAGCGATCGGGGTTAACAGGTGAAGGGTCAACCTCACCGTCGGACAAGGGGGCTCCTGGTAGTTCATTGAGTGTACACCCATTGCAAGTGAAGTGGAGAATGTCCTCACTCACCAGGGCAGCATTGTAGGTCTCGAGAGAAATTCCACAACACATGATGTGAGTCCATTTCCCACACGATTTGCAGCTGATGGCTCGGCTATTGCGACGGACTCCTTTTAGACAGCTTACACATGGGTGTTGTGGGACTCTCGTTGCAGCTGGGCCAGGACAGGGATGTATATCACCACAGAGAAGGAGGGCGTAGGACACCAGAAGCTTGGAAGTGTTGATTTTTCGCTTCGGTGTTACATGAGAACTTCCCCTTTGTTTGGCTAAACGAATCCGACGCCACTTTCTGACTTCTGTTGTTGTGGTAGGCGGGGGAAGGAACTGAAACAGAGTATGGTGGTTAAGAGAGATTATAGAGCTTCTGTCTCTCACCCCAATGTTAGAAAGGAGCGGAGGGTAACCAGGAGTGCCCACTGCAACGTATGAAGGTTGACCACTTGCAGCTACGTTAATCAGTAAGACCGCTCCCAGCATGGCTAAAAGCATACCGGTCATCCCTGGCGCCATGTCGTAAATTTTCACGTGTATATACTATTCACGGCACCTATTACAAGCTCTTGAACTGGAGACACTTAAACACGCGTACTCGCAACAACACTTCGGCCCCATTCAGGGATTTAAACAAGTCAATTAAGATTTCTTCTCTGTGCCAGGTTTATCCCTTCTGCCTTTACTACGATGAGCATTAAAGTCAGGATGGTTAAAAGTTTGGGAATAAGATCGGAGGGATAAAAAGAGAAGGAAATAAGATCGGAAAGAGAAGGAGAAGGATACGAAAGAGGGAGGAGGGGGAGGAGGAGACTTGGCGAGGGGAAAGCAGGGAGGAGGAGGAGGTCTAGCCGTCCAGAGCCGTTTACTTGGTGTGCGAGGTGTGTTTGGGGGGGGGGGGGTAGATGGTTTATGACACAGCCACAATGGCACTCTTGTTCAACTTATAAACAAGCTCGGCCTCGGGCCTCGGGCATTTCGATTCTTCCTTTCAAATTTCAAATTTGTTTTCCTAATTGTGGCTGCCACTGGCTCGGCTAGTCACTGCATCTGTGAGCCATGCTTAGATTATTCATTCACGAGTCACTTAGAAACCTAACCCCTCCTTTGGCACTCCCCCCGCGCGATAAAATCCCCAAAACACGGGATCACGCACACATACGTCCGCACAAACACACACGACACTTATAAACTGTTTACTGTAGTATTGAAATGTATCTAACAGAGTTGCTCATTACTAAGTTAATGTTGAAATATAAAAATATAGTATTTTATGGGATGTTTGTGGTGAGTTTACAATTATCGCCTTCTTACTTGGATTACAGGGTGTATACACCAAGTATTCTTTTTTTTTTCTCTTTTCCTATGGGACATTCGGGCTGATAATGAACACTACTAGAAAGTGGAGTGGCCCCCTCAAGATAGCCAAAGTTATGGGTGGTATACTTATTAGCCCGAGAATGTTGATGTCAATGCAACCTGAGAATGCCACGAGTACTGTCGAAAGTTCTGGGTGTACATTTCGAGGTATAGTTAATGGATTCCTTGGTAATAATAAAGACCCAAGCCACACGCAGCTTGTAGCAAAACTTTTGAAAAACTATAAGAACTTAGGATGTAGAATGTAATGTTTCGTGGAAACTTGGAAGGAGTGAGTGAAGAGCATGGTGAGAAGTTCCATCAGGTCATTGCTGCTACGATGGAGAAAAGATACCAAGGAAGCTGGGAGACTATGGTCCCTGGTGCGTCAAGATCAAGGAGTTTACAGTAAGAAATCACGCTCATTTTCATTTCTAGCGGGCTCCTCCGTATCACGTGTTTTTAAACTACATTATCTCATTACTTTAAAAAGGAAATACAAGGAAAAGATATCAGCTACAATTTAAAGACAATGTGAATATGCTAAATATAGTATACTATTGTAGTTTCATATGGTTTGTTTTGTATATATAACATTAATCATAATTTGAAATATCGATTATATGCAATTTTTAATTGTATTTCTAAAATCAGGAAGGAAAACATTAGTAGCAAGAAAGACATTTAAAGAAACAAAACTAGTGTTACCCAGTGTTATTGGTCTCACCAGGCTTTGTACAGATGTACATTTTCTCTAACATTACTTTGAATATCCTTAGTTTTGTCGCAATTACTTATGCCTTCTCTCTCTCTCTCTCTCTTTTACTGGATAAGATACTAATAGAGTGAGAAGAGGGTCGCGGCCTGAAAGTTAGAAATACAGTGTGTAATAGAAAGAGGAGGACGACACTCCTTATGTATTCATTGGGAGTATCTAAGCTACCTAGAATATTTTCTTTTCTATTTGTTTAGTTTCATTTCAGTTTACTTAACTACTAGGTTGGTCTGATGCAATGTATACTGGTTGTGGCGGTAATGTCTGGGTACTTGGTAGACTCTCTGGTCACCATGCACGGGGCTGTACTCTTTCTTGTCATTCGTTTGCTTTCGGATGCTCTGGGGTAGTGAGGTCTTCAAGTAATTTGTCCCAGGTTTGATCCCATATACGGTGGTGTGTGATGTTGAGAGGTTGTGTGTTCATTCTTTTGTGGATTTCTTTGATTGTTTCGTGAAATGGTGGGGTTTAGCCACTGGCAAAGCTGAGGGCTGCACGGACAAAACCCCAGCGAACAAAAACCCAACAGACAAAACCGCAGTGCTCCAAATGGACAAAAACCCAGCAGAGGCAGGACAAAACCCTAGCGGACAAAAACCCAGTGCTCCATACGGACAAAGCCCCAGTGCTCCTAACGGACAAAACCCCAGCAGAGGCAGGACAAAAACCAGCATGATAAAACCCCAGCAGGTTTAGATTGACACAGCTTTGGTACTATATGGAAAATATATGGCATTTTTCAACTTAGTTTAATACCAGTAAAAAGTAACTTAGCAGTGTCTCTTCTTGTTAGTTTGGGGTGTATTCATATCCACCACAGTGACACTCTAATGAGGTGTGAGTACCAGGGTAACATTCATTTTGATTTATTTTATTTATTTTTTATTTTTGCTCACCCACAAATATACTTAACATTACTGGGGTTTTAAAATTCCTGCCCTGCTGGGGTTAAGTATCCAGACTGAGGCAGGTGTCGATTCGCTCAACAAATGACAGCTGAGGCACTGCGCACCTAACAGTCAACATTTGAATAGTGTCCTCTCAGAGGTGTTACCCTGAGATGTGTGAATGATATGGCTATATCAACTCTTATGCTGGATGGACTAACCAGTAATCCAACAATCCCAGAAGAAGCATGGAGGTGATACAGAACAACAAAGGCGGTCTGAAGATTTGTTCTGAAGGCTATGTCTACACAAAGAAGACCAAGTCAAAAAGCACTATCCGGTGGGAATGTTCACAGCGAGCAGCATATTCATGTAAAGGTGCAATCAGTACAAACCTCACTATGGACTCAACTTTGAACTTCAGAGAGCATAATCATGAACCGAATCCTAATGCTGCTTGAGTTGCAAAAGTACGGTCGCAGATCAAATCAGATGCGAAAATGAAAAAGGGGAAGGGAGTCCAAGTGTATGCTGAAGCTATGCTTGGAGCAACAGATGAAGTCCGTACCATGGTTGGGAAACCAGAATCAATTAAGCGGGATATAAGACGCCAAAGGCAAGGAGTCAGACCTGTGGAACCTCCCTCACTAAAGGAACTAATCCTAGAGGGAAGTTGGACAACAACTGGTGGAGATAACTCAAAGCCATTCCTGATTCATGACAGTGGGGTTCGATATAGCCAACAGATTACTCGTATTTGCATCTCGAAAAGGTCTGGGACTGTTGGGCAGGTCTCCACGATGGCATATGGATGGTACATACTCAATGGCACCAAATATTGCTAAGCAGGTTTATGTCATCCTTATAGTTTAGAGTGAACCAGTTCTGAGCTATCATATTCCAAAGGTAGTCCTTCGTGTATGATGGATAGCAATGAAATTATGCATATATACAAGAAATAAGTGTATATAAAGCTTGTGTTAAGGTGACTACAACGGGTAAAAACAGCAACATTCAAGTACACGTAAAAAGCACCCAAGAAACACTTTAAAGGAGTGTTGGCTACAGATTGCATTAACAGATGAGTTCTTTTGATTAGAAATACGAGGGAGACATTAAGAGGTCATGGAAACAAATTAAGAAAGACCACATGTTTAACGGATGTGAAGTTGATATAGCCCAAGCTCAAACAGCACATGAGTTAAGATCTAAATATAATTGGATATCAAAGGTATAAATTAAGTTTGAAATGCACATTAATTTGAGACTAGGTGTGATAAAAAGTTAGAGAATAGGGGACGGAATCCAATGAGCGTTGTTCCTCTTCTGTATACTACGATTATTTCATTACAATTAGCTAAACACACACACAAATACTAACATAGACAGGTTAGTTTCAGGATTAATTGAACTAAATTATTACCTGTCAAAAGAAAAACCAAACATAATTGTAGGGACATAATTGAGGGTTTCACTATTACCAAACAGTGTTGGACATTGATTATAAATACTGCCTTAGAAATAGAGAGGAGAAACAAGGCTTTCATTACATGAGATGCTAAAGGATGGGAGATTTTAACTGCAAAGAAATCTGTTGGGAGGAGATGATAGTGAAAGGTTTAGAGGATCGACGGGGAAATTTATTACTTGACATGACTATAGAGCATGCACTGACACAATGGGTAAAGGAAATACTAGATTGAGAAATAATGAAGAATAGTTGAGAATAGATCTATTTACGCCAGAGCCTGAAATTGTGGAAAAATTGAGTACAAGACACCAATTGGGAAGAGTGACCATATATTACTTGAGTTAGAACTAAAGGAGGAAATATATAGAGATGAAAATGAAAAATACAGAAAAGAGACTGATGCATAGTAAAACGGACTTTCAGAAACTTTTTTTTTAAGCGGATTGGGAAAAAATCAACAATGTAGAAACACAAGTGGAAAAAAATGGATGATTTTGATGGAAATCTATAAAGCAGGAGTGGATGAATATGTCCCAAAGCAAAAAACAGAAAAAGGTGTATTATTAGTGCTGGTTTGATAAAAGATGCAACGAACCAAACGATAGAAGAGATGAATATGGGAAAATATGAAAAACAAAGAAAAAAATAGGTGGTGGCAAATATATATAAAAGGCATGACTATGTTAAAATACACATGAAGGAAAAAATAAAATATGAAAAGGACATAACAGGAAAATGTAAGGATAAACCCGAGTTATTACATGTGTGAACGGTAGATAAAAAACAAACAGGAATTAGTGAAACACCACGAACAAGCTATTCTTGGCACAAAAAATAAAGTAGTAAATAAATAGAATAAACTTCATGCAGAGGCAGTGCAATGCAGTTCAGCTCGAAGCTTTAAGAATCATTTAGGTAAATATCTAAGCAAGATGCTGTAGTGATTGACATTTATTTCATATTTTGTTATCCTGTCTGATTCTTATTTGCTTGATTCACATTATTAGTTATATGTCAATTTATTATTTACTACTTATCAGTTTTTTATTCAACTATACCTATGCATCTTTTATTATCTATAATAGTGTGTTTTTATTAATCGTTATTACTTTTTTCCACATCCGACCTAGTTACGGACCACAAGGTCTCCTGTCGGCATGCTCCACCTTTGTAATCCTTTGTCATGGAGATGTCATATTTATTTCAGAAATGATCAGACCATGAAATTCTGTCTCAAGAGGTACTAAAGAAGAACAAGCACAATCAAATCTACTAGACTCCAGAAATTCTTCCTGCTACAAACAATAACAAAGTTCAGTAAATAAATTGTATTTCTTCTTCATTAGAAATGAACAATGCATCATATGTCTTGTATCACTCTTGGAAAGACTTAATTGAAGTCTGGGAGTTGTGTCTCACAGGATAAATTGAACACTGCTGAATATATGATGATATATTTACAGTAATACAGATTACAAATAACTTTGGCGTATGCTGTACTCTGAACTACTTTACACAATACTAAGGTAAACAGAACTGTATCCGTCATGATGTACAGATATCTGTATCCACCAGTTGCACAATTTTCTAGTATCTTTGACGTTTTCCCTAACTGCAAAAACATTCATGCACTCAATGGAACACTTAAGAATCTTGAAAAAACGAAAAGTAAAAATGCAATTACGAAATAGGCCAAAGGTCACTCAAATAACTTCACAACTAAGAGTAAATAAATTACGATTTCAACTGACACTATGCACGTGATAATCCATCAACCAAATTGGTTTATAACAGTGAATCAGTGGTTAATAGCTGAGAGTACCATCATACAGGAAAGTTATATCACTCAGGTCACACTGGAACGAGCAAAAGTGCAATTACCCAATAGGCCAAAGGTCACTCAAATAACTTCACAACTGAGAGTAAATCAATTAAGATTTCAACTGACAGTATGCACGTGATAACCCATCAACCCAACTGGTTTATAACAGTGGATCAGTACTTAATAGCTGCAAGTACCATCATACAGGAAAGTTAGATCACTCATGTCACACTGGAAAGGCCTCTTACCAGCATAGGTCATCATGCAACACACGACATCAACTTTTCGTGAGGAAGTGTGTCATTACGTGACATTTGAAATAAGTCCTCCGTGTGCAAGCTGAAAAGGCTTCTCTCCAGTGTGGGTCGCCACATGACATCTAAGTTTACTTGGTTCTGAGAAAGCTGCATCACACAGGTCACACTTGAAAGGCTTCTCTCTAGTGTGGGTCATTATGTGATATTTGAGACAATTCTTTTGTGAGAAAGCTGCATCACACAGGTCACACTGGAAAGGCTTCTCTCCTGTGTGGATCATCATGTGTCGTCTGAAATCATTCTTTCGTGAGAAAGACGCATCACACATGCTACACTGGAAATGCTTCTCTCCGGTGTGTGAAACTATGTGTTGCTTAAGGTCACCCTTTGCTAAGAAAGCTGCATCGCACAGGTCACACTTAAAAGGCTTCTCTCCAGTGTGAGTCATCAGGTGTCGTTTGAGATCATTCGTTCGTGTGAAAGCCGCATCGCACAGGCCACACTTGAAGGGCTTCTTTCCAGTGTGTATCATCAGGTGTCGTTTGAGATCAATCGTTCGTTTGAAAGCCGCATCGCACAGGCCACACTTAAAAGGCTTCTTTCCGGTATGGGTAATCATGTGTCCTTTGAGATTATCCTTTCTTGAGAAAGCTGCATCACACACGTCACACTTGAAAGGCTTCTTTCCAGTGTGGGTCACCATATGATATTTAAGAACACTTTGCTGAGAATGCTGCATCACACAGGTCACACTTGAAAGGCTTCTCTCCTGTGTGAGTCATCACGTGATATTTGAGGCCAGTCTTTCGTGAAAAAGCTGCATCACACAGGTCACACTTGAACGACTTATCTCCAGTGTGGGTTACCATGTGTCGTTTGAGATGATTCTTTTGTGAGAAAGCTGCATCACACAGGTCACACTGGAAAGGCTTCTCTCCTGTGTGGGTCATCATGTGTTGTTTGAGATAATTCTTTTGTGAGAAAGCCGCATCACACAGGTCACATTGGGAAGACTTCTCTCCAGTGTGGGTAACCATGTGTCGTTTGAGATGACACTTTGCTATGAAAGCTGCATCGCACTGGTCACACTTGAAGGGCTTCTCTCCAGTGTGGGTCACCACGTGTTGTTGGAGATTATTCTTTTGTGTGAAAGTTGCATCACACAAATCACATTGGAAAGGCTTCTCTCCAGTGTGGGTCACCGCGTGTCGATTAAGATTACTCTTTGTCGAGAAAACTGCATCACACAGATCACATTGAAAAGGTTTCTTTCTAGTGTGGGTCATCGTGTGATATTTAAGATGACTCATGTGATAGGTGTTTTGCGGATGACACAAGATTATATTTATGTGACGAATATAAGGAATCTTCGGATACCTTTTCCCAGGAACTGTTGATAGCTACTCTCACCCTGAAAGTAAATATGTAATAAGTATGACAACTAAGTTTTTGAGAGACTGTAATAGGAGTGACACCAAGGAATACAAGTAGAGTGGGGCATTAACCAAAATGAAATCAGGGAAGGGAATAAACATTTCGTAACAAGAAGGTTAAAGGAAGAAGAAAGAAATGGAAGGTTGAACAAATACTAAATAATATGGGGTAGTCAAAATTATTCAGGAAACGATAAAGCGAAAGACTGAACAAATAATGCAAAAGAGATAGAGCCCACAAGAAAAAGAAATCAATGTATGATATAGGATACAACACCACAGCTGGAAACAAGAAATATTTGCAAAAATGTTTGCAGAGGACCACTACACACACACATCAATCAAGGATTTCAAAAACCAACGTCAGAGAGATTCATAAGATTCTGATATTCATTTTTACAATAAATCACTTGTTTTCAATTTTTCAAAGAAACCCCCACCCTCTCCGTGATAAGTAAATTACTTACAGGTTAGGTTAGATTCCCCCCTCACTTTCATCAGATACAGAGACAAGGTGCACAGTGGGAGTAGCCCCATAGCAATCTTGTAAATCAACACAATATTTCATTTTCAAGGTTATGGTGAATGGTACTATTTTTTAAACATTACGATATTAAGATTACTTGCGAATATTTTTGGAGTATCATGAAAATATACAAATACATTAACCAAAGTGCAACAACAAACAATTCATACCAAAGAAGATTAAAAAGAAAAGAATGAGAAAAAAAATGGACCATTGAACAAATGTAAAAAATACGAAGAACCACAGAAACTGGATAAAGGAGTGAAAAGGTAATGAAAATTGATAGATAAGAAGTCACAAGAGTGGGTGAATAGATATTACAGAAAGAATAAGGGGGAAATTGGAGTATGATGGACACAATAACACAGATAACTGGACTTATTATTTTTTTTTCAGAGGTCAACCACCCGATAATTGAAGATGCCAGGAATGAATATGTCATTCTTGTAAATCCTTTATTGGTTTCCATTTGTCAGGGAACACCTCCGATCCCGCCCCTACACACACACACACCAATCACGGATGTCATAAATCAACATCTGAGAGATTTATGATAATCTAATACTGTATTGGTTTCTACAGCAAATTACTTGTTTTCCATTTTGGAGGGAAACAAGTGAAATTTCACACTAATACCACCAGAATCCTATAAATAGAAATATAAAATATTGATTTATGACATCTTTGAGTGAGATGTAAATGATTTCTAATCAATATATCCTAACCTATCCCTACCTACAACTACGTTGGGTTAGATTCACCCCTCACTTCCATCAATTACTATAACAAGGCCCACAAAGGAATCAGCTTATTGATTTATAGTTCAGTGAAAACAACCACTTCAAATGAATTACGTGTGATCTGTGTAAATATTTGTGCTGTGTAGCAATCCTACTCGTAAATCAACATGGAGTTGCTAACCATAAACCTATCCTAACCTAACCTAACCAAACCTATTGTGACCTAACCAAACCTAAGCTAACCTAAGCTAACCTAAGCTAACCTAAGCTAACCTAACCAAACTTAACCTAACCTAACATAACATAGCCTAACCTAGCGTAACCTAACGTAATGTAACCTAACGTAACATAAGCTAATGTAACGTAACGTAACCTAGCGTACGTTAGTTTACGGTTAGCAACTCCTGCGCATGTGGAGTGGTCTTCGCTAAATGTTAGGTTACATTATGTTAGGTTACGCTAGGTTAGTTTACGATAGGTTAGGTTAGGTTAGGTTACGTTAGGTGAGGTTAACTTTGGTTAGGTTAGCTCAGGTTTGGTTAGGTTACGTTACGTCAGGTCACAATAGGTTTGGTTATGTTATGTTAGGATAGGTTAGTTTACGGTTAGCAACTCGTGCGCGTGTGGAGTGGCCTTCGCTAAATGTAGCTGATATAGCGATAAATATTTCGAATTGTTGGTAGCTTGGTAAACAAACATGGGTACCGCTCGCGTTAGCCGACCACACTCCGGACCTCAAATGTGATTTTTTTTTCCTTAGATCTTTTTTGTGTTCTTGTTCATTTTCTACCTGTTTTGCAACGTGCATTACTTGATTTAATGCTCCCCACCCAAAAACCCCGATTTCGCACAGGTCCCCCAAGATCGTTGGGGAGATGTAGCCATAAGTGCATACCTTCAATAATTACTTGAAAAGTACGCATTTGCGATGGAAATGATGTACACCATCATTCATATCACAACATTTTTCACCAGAAACACATAAGTCACATATCAAAATCGTTGGTTGGGTGAAACTATAAATTGTCCCTCATCCCTCACCTAAAAAAAAAAAAAGCATGGTAGGTGTGATTTGTTGAGTTATGATTATTTACAACATATTCATGTCAGTACATCATGACAACAATATGAAGCATTTTTTTCTGGGGGGGGAGGGGTAGGTTATGGTGAATCACTGCTCCTGGAACCTTCTGATATAAATTACAAGTATTGAGTGAAGCTATGGTTCTCTCTGTGACATTTCACTGCATACATTTGAAGTATTCCACTCCCAAATAATGTATGATACTCCTGCAATCCGCATCCATTGCAATGAAAAGAAGTTGCCAAGAATATATTACCCCTAGAAACGTATCCCCGAATTTGTTGCTTAGTATCTATGGTCGTTGCATGCGAGAATGTAAACAATAGATGAGAATTTTGACAAGACTTCATTCTGACTACCAAATTGGAAGTGCCCACATTCGATCAGAACTAACATGAAACCTAACGGCAAAATCAAGTGATAAACAGACAAGGAAAATAACCTCCACCATACAATAAATACATGATATGTACACGTTTGTCGAGCTCCCTTAATATTACGCTTATTACCTGCGTGCATGTCGTGATGATGTGCTTCTAAATTCTATGCCACTTCTGGATATCACAGATGTCCTAGGAATCTCAAAGATTCTTTTTAGTATATACTAAGTAAACTGCTCATACCATAAAGCATACATTTGTATTCAATTGATACGAAATGACTGTCTCTGGTCCCCTTAACCCCCTACGTCTGTTGTCTGTGTAACTTATTGTAGAATAACAATCTAATGAGGACAACAATGGAAATAAGCGTACATGCTTTTTTGTGTTATCCTCGGCAATTTTGTAATTATTATTCGAAGTATGAGTTATTGTACTTTTTTTGCACTTCATGTACATTGATTCTTTGCCAAATAAGTTTACTTACTTATAACTTGTAGAGGACGAAGTGGCGGCCCGCCAAGATGAATGTAAACAAATAACATACGAGCGATCTCACTAAACGTCGACCAAAGTCGCCCAACGCCAACCAAAGCCGACCAAACCTAAACAATGACAGCTTTTGCTCAAATGCATAATTTATATATACAAATAGCATTTGGTTGCATCATTTGACCTATTTTCTTTAAAATGTGTGATTTCCATTTAAAATGATCAAAAGAGAAGTTACGTTTTTATCCTCTGCAAAATTACCAACCGCCGACTAAAGTCGACTAAAGCCGACCAAAACCAAACAATGACGGCTTTTGCTCAAATGTATAATTTGATATAAAAAACTAGCATATGGTTGCATTATTTGACCTATTTTCTTTAAAATATGTGATTTCCATGTAAAATTATCAAAGAGAAGTTATGTTTTCATCCTCTGCAAAATTGCCAACCGCCAACCAACGGCGACCAAACCTCAACAATGACGGCTTTTGGTCGGCGTTTGTTATTTTTTTAGTGATTAAAAACGTAACTTCTCTTTGATCATTTTACATGGAAATCACACATTTTAAATAAAATAGGTAAAATAATACAACCTTATGCTATTTTATATATATAACTTATGCATTTGAGCAAAAACCGTCATTGTGTGGTTTTGGTCGGCGTTGGTCGACGTTTAGTGACCCACATACGAGTACATCGCCTGGCATGTAAGGTCAAAATGCAATGGGTAAAGTAATTTTTCTAGCCCACCCATTCCCTTTCATAAATTGTCGATTCCAACATGGTAATGTTCATATTTCTATTAAAATAAGGGTTTATAGGAGTGGATTTCCAAGCGGATAAGTGACAAAATATCATGTGATTGTTCAAATTGGGTTAAAAGCATGAAATATGACAGAATGACGTTAGACTAGAGTCCCAATCTTATGAAGAGTTTCAGATAAAGGACCATCTCGAACTCTGCCCATTAAGAGACTAGCAGTCTTTTTCCAACATGTTCGGCATGGCTGGACATTATCTTCAGCATTACATGCTTGTACGCTTATAAACTGTTTACTGTAGCAGTGAAAGGTATCTAACAGAGTTGCTCATTACTAAGTTAATGTTGAAAATATAAAAATATACCATTTTATGGGATATTTTGTGGTGAAATTAAAATTATCGCCTTCTTACTTGAATTACAGGGTGTATACACCAAGTATTCATGTTTTCTTTGCCTATGGGACAGTCGGGGCTGATAATGAACACTACTAGAAATAGGAGTTGCCCCCTCGAGATGGCTTGCAGCCAGGAAACTCGATGTTATTAGGACAGCCTCTTGTAGACCTTACCAAAGTGTTGATATACCTACTTCATATAAAGCTTGGTTTGGTCAAACAGTTTGTAAAAGCATTAGTTCATAGCAGAAAAGCATTTCAAGAGATTCGTCTACTCTTTCCAAAAGTATCAGAGTTCAAAGTTTAGTGTGGTATATTTACTAGTCCGCAAGTAAGGAGAATGTTGAAGTCAATACACCTTTGAAATTGCAATGAGTATTGTTGAAAGAGAGTCGTGGCATGCATTTCGAGGTAGAGTTCGTGGATTCCCTGATAACGATGAAGAGGGCTGCGGCCTGAAAGTTGGAAAGGAAATACAGTTTGTATGGGAAAGAGAGGGACGACACTCCTTGCGTATTTGTTGGGAATAGCTAAGCTAGCTAGGATAGTTTCTTTTTCCTTGTTTAGTTTCATTTCAGTTAACTTAACCACTAGGTTGGTCAGATGCAATGTATACTGGTTGTGGCGGTAACGTCTGGGTTCTTGGTAGACTCTGTGGCCACCATGCAAGCATGGGACTGTACTCTTTCCTCTTGTCGTTTGCTTGCTTTCGGATGCTCTGGGGTAGTGGGGTCTTCAAATATTTGTCCCAGGTTTGATCCCACATACGGTGGTGTGTGATGTTGAGAGGTTGTATGTTCATTCTTTTGTGGATTTCTTCAATTGTTTCGTGAAATGGTGGGGTTTAGCCACCGACAAAGCTGAGGGCTGCACGGACAAAACTCTAGTGGACAAAAACCCAACGGATAAAACCCCAGTGCTCCAAACGGACAAAACCCAGCATTATAAAACCCCAGCAGATTTAGATTGACACAACTTTGGAAAATATATGGCATTTTTCAACTGAGTTTAATACCAGTAAAAAGTAACTTAGCAGTGTCTCTTCATGTTAGTTTGGGGTGAATTCATACCCACCATAGTGACACCCTAATGAGGCGTGAGTACCAGGGTAACATTCATTTTAGTTTATCTTATTTTATTTTATTTTATTTTTTTTTTTTTTTTTTGCTCACCCACAAATATGTTTAACATTACTGGGGTTTTAAAATTCCTGCGCTGCTGGGGTTAAGTATCCACACTAAGGCAGGTGTCGATTCGCTCAACAAATGACAGCTGAGGCACTGCGCACCTAACAGTCAACATTTGAATAATGTCCTCTCAGAGGTGTTACCCTGAGATGTGTGAATGATACAGAACAACAAAGGCGGTCTGAAGATTTGTTCTGAAGGCTATGTCTACACAAAGAAGACCAAGTCAAAAATCATTATCCGGTGGGAATGTTCACAGCGAGCAGCATATTCATGTAAAGGTGCCATCAGTGCAAACCTCACCATGGACTCAACTTTGAACTTCAGAGAGCATAATCATGAACCAAATCCTAATGCTGCTTCAGTTGCAAAAGTACGGTCGCAGATTAAATCTGATGCGAAAATGAAAAAGGGAAAGACAGTCCAAGTGTATGCTGAAGCTATGCTTGGAGCAACAGATGAAGTCCGTACTACCATGGTTGAGAAACCAGAATCAATTAAGCGTGATATAAGACGCCAAAGGCAATGAGTCAGACCTGTGGAACCTCCCTCACTAAAGGAACTAATCCGAGAAGGAAGTTGACAACAAGTGGTGGAGATAACTCAAAGCCTTTCCTGATTCATGACTGTGGGGTTCGATGCTGCCAACAGATTACTAGTATTTGCATCTAAAAAAGGTCAGGGACTGTTGGCCAAGTATCCACAATAGCATATGGATGACATATACTCAATGGCACCAAATAATGCTAAGCAGGTTTATGTCATCCTTATAGTTTAGAATGACCAGCTCTGAGCTATCATGTTCCAAAGGTAGTCCTTCGTGTATAATGGATAGCAATGAAATTATGCATATATACAAGAAATGAGTATATATAAAGCTTGTGTTAAGGTGACTACAATAGGTAGAAACTGCGAAATTCAAGCACATTTAGAGAAAACTCAAGGAACACTTTAAGGAGTGTTGGCTACGGATTGCATTGACAGAAGAGATCTTTTGATTACAAATACGAGGGAGGCATTAAGAGGTCATGGAAACAAATTAAGAAAGACCACATGTCTAACGGATGTGAAATTGATATAGCTCAAGCTCAAACAGTACATGAGTTAAAATCTAAATGTAATTGGATATCAAAGGTATAAATTAAGTTTGAAGTGTACATTAATTTGAGACTAAGTATGATAAAAAGTTAGATAATAGGGGACGGAATCCAATGAGTGTTGTTCCTTTTCTGTATACTACAAGTATTTAATTACAATTAGCTAAACACACACAGACACACAAATTGAAGTGATAAGTGGTGTTCCACAAGGAACATTTTTGGCCCCCATAATGTTTGCTATATATATTAATGATATGGATGAAGGAATTGAAAGTTATATGAGCTTCTTTGCGGATGATGCAAAATTGTTGAAAAAAGTGAACACTGAAGATTGTGAGTCGCTACGGAGTGATCTCAATAAAGTATGGGAATGGAGTAGGAAGTGGGAGATGGAACTCAATATCAAGAAGCGTAGTATAATGGAATTTGGAAGAAAGCCACAAAAGAATAGTGGGATCATATAAATTGGGAGAAGAATTAAAAAAAAAAGTAGAAAATGAGAAGGACCTGGGAGTCATTATTATGAATAATATGTCACCTGAGAGGCATATAAACAAATTTTTTGGAGAAACTTACAAATTAATAAGAACATTCAAGGTGGCTTTTACATACCTGGACGAAAAAATGGTGAAGAAAATACTAGTTACCTTGATAAGACCAAGATTGGAATATGCAGCAACGATGTGGTCACCAAGTACAAAAAATGTATAACAAAACTTGAAAGAATACAAAGAGCAATTACAAAACTAGCACCAACACTCTCAAAACTATCATATGAAGAGAGACTAAAAAAAACTTGAACTACAGACATTAGAACAAAGAAGAGAAAGAGGAGACTGGATAAATATCTATAGAATCATGAAAGGCATAGAAACCATTGATTGAGAAGATCTAATAAAATGGATAGTAGAAATACAAGAGGACACGGAAAGAAAATCAAGACAGTTATAGAAGGGACCTGAAAAAGAATAGCTTTCCCCACAGAGTAATAGATATCTGGAACAAGTTGGACAAAAAAGTGGTGTGTGCAAAAACAATTCATGAATTTAAAAACAGTTTAGATAAAATGAGATATGAAGACGGGACACCACGAGCATAGCTTCCCTTCCCGTAAAATACAACTAGATAAATACACAGATACTAATATAGACGGATTAATTTCAGGATGAAATGAACTGAATGATTACCTGTCAAAAGAAAAACCAAACATGATTGCAGGGAAAAAAATAAGGGTTCCACTATTACCAGTGTCGGACATGTATTGTACTCACTGCCTTAGAAATAGAGAGGAGAAACAAAGTTTTCATTAAATAAGATGCTGAAGGATGGAGGAAACGTGGTACTTATGGGAGATTTTAACTGCAAAGAAATCTGTTGGGAAGAGATTATAGTGAAAGGTTTAGAGGATCGACGGGGAAATTTATTACTTGATATGACTATAGAGCATACACTGACGCAATGGGTAAAACGAAATACTAGATTGAGAAATAATGATGAACAGTTGAGATTAGATTTTTAATTTATGTCAGAACATAAAATTGTGGAAAATTTGAGTACAAGACACCAATTGGGAAGAGTGACCATATATTACTTGAGTTAGAACTAAAGGAGGAAATATATAGAGATAGAAATGAAAAATACAGAAAAAAGACTGATGCATAGAAAAACGGACTTTCAGAAACTTTTTTTTATTTTTATTTCTTAACAGATTGGGAAAAATCTACAATGGAGAAACGCAAGTGGAAAAAAAATGACTGATTTTGATGGAAATCTATAAAGCAGGAGTGGATATGTTCCAAAGCAAAAACAGAAAAAGGTACATTATTAGTGCTGGTTTAATAAAAGGTGCAACGAACCAAAAGATAGAAGAGATAAATATGGGAAAATATGAAAAAAAAAAATAGAAAGTGTCATATATAAAAGGCATGACTATGTAAAAATACACATGGAGGAAAAATTAAATATGAAAAAGACATAACGGGAAAATGTAAGGATAAACCAGAGTTATTACATATATGTGTGAACGGTAAAGAAAAAAACCACACACACACACAGGAAATAGTGAAACACCATGAACAAGCTATTCTTGGCACAAATAATAACGTAGTAAATGAATGGAATAAACTTTATGCAGAGGCAGTGCAATGCAGTTCAGCTCGAAGCTTTATGAATCATTTAGATAAATATCTAAGCAAGATGCTGTAATGGTTGTCATTTATTTCATATTGTGTTATCATGTCTAATTCTTATTTGCTTGATTCACATTAGTAGTTATATGTCAATTTATTATTTACTAACCAGTCTTTGTATTTTGTATTTAACTATACCTATGCATCTTTTATTATCTATAATATGATGTGTTTTTATTTATCGTTATTACTTTTTCCCACATCCGACCTAGTTACGGACCAAAAGGTCTCCTGTCCGCATTCGCCGCCTTTGTAATCCTTTGTCATGGAGATGTCATATTTATTTTCAGGAAATGGATCAGACCATGAAATTTCTGTCCTCAGGAGGTACTAAAGAAGAGACAACCATAATCAAATCTACTAGATTCAGAAAGAAATTCTTCCTGCTACAAACACTAACAAAGTTCAGTAAATAAATTGTTATTTCCTTCTTCATTAAAAAAATGAACCAATGCATCATATGTCTTTATATCACTCTTGGAAAGACATTAATTGAAAGTGTGGGAGTTGTGTCTCATTATGATAAATTAAGCACTGCTGGAATATATGAAGGATATTTTACAGTAATACAGATTACAAAATAAACTTTGCGCGTATGACTGTACTCTGAACTACTTTACACAATACTAAAGTAAACAGAACTGTCATCCGTCATGATGTACTGATATCTAATATCCACCAGTTGCACCAATTTTCTAATATCTTTGACGTTTTCCCTAACTGCAAAAACATTCATGCACTTAATGGAACACTTAAGATTTTTGAAGAAAAAAAAAAACGAACAAGCAAAAATGCAATTACGAAATAGGCCCAATGGTCACTCAAATAACTTCACAACTGAGAGTAAATCAAGTAAGATTTCAACTGACAGTTTATAACTGGATCAGTACTTAATCGCTGCCAGTACCATCATACAGGAAAGTTATATCACTCAGGTCCTTCTGGAAATGATAAAAAGGGGTGCACAGCAACACACATGTACCCAATAGTCTCATTCGACCATCAAGGCCTTGTATTCTCTTGAACATAGATGGTACGAGGCATGAACAGGGGATGACACAGTCGGGCATTGGGCCCTGGGGGAGGCCAGGTCAATGCAGGTATATGCACCTGTGTCTTCTTAAGCCTATCAGAGACTGCAGAACCTCACTAAGTCTCTAAGATGGGTAGAAAAAAACCATGAACTTATTGGGATGAAAGCTTCTGCGTCACCAGAAAAGGATCAGTAAATTTGTTGTTTAGCTGTGACTGGCTTTCCAGGCATTTGCTTATATACATTGATCATCCACTTGGATGGAAACAGGTGTTAACCTTACTATGTTTATTATGTTTGACCTAGGACTCCTGAAGTTGACATAATCATAAATGGTATACAACGTATTACACTAAAGTTGAATGTAAACCAGAACTGTAGAGACGATGAATCGGACTATCCAAAAGATCCGTGTGGAAGGGGCGAAGAAGGAGTAGGATACTCTTAGAATAGGTGCAGTGTGTGTAGAACCTTTGTTCTGAGTACAAGACTTGCACTAGGCTACATGAGTGGGCAATATTTACATGCATTCTAGGTCAATAATATTTCTTGTGAGCCATAGGCAGAGTTTTGTCACGGACCTGGGTGACCCAGGAGAGGGGAATCATGAGCAAGAGATAAAACCACAGGCGACTGAGAGGTCACTAACTGTTGCCACGTCTGTGCTCAAACACTTTTACTTTATGAGTGACAACACTGTCTTGCAATGAGAATTGAGACAGAC
>NC_134788.1:61806227-61908727 GCF_046742065.1 Oratosquilla oratoria
AAGAAGAAGAAGAATAAGAAGAAAAAGAAGAAGAAGAAGATGGGTCGCCGCCCCCTCTGTCTGGCTGCCGATGATGGGTCGCCGCCCCCTCTGTCTGGCTAACGAACGTGGTTGAAAATGCATTCACACGGTCAAAACAGGTCTGGCAAGCGGTTCGTCAAACGCGGTCGAAAATGCATTCACACGGTCAAACCAGGTCTGGCAAGCGGTTCGTCAAACGCGGTCGAAAATGCATTCACACGGTCAAACCAGGTCTGGCAAGCGGTTCGTCAAACGCGGTCGAAAATGCATTCACACGGTCAAACCAGGTCTGGCAAGCGGTTCGTCAAACGCGGTCGAAAATGCATTCACACGGTCAAACCAGGTCTGGCAAGCGGTTCGTCAAACGCGGTCGAAAATGCATTCACACGGTTAAACCATGTCTGGCAAGCGGTTCCTTACACGCGGTCGAAAGTGCATTCACACGGTCAAACCAAATATTTTTGCCTTATGTGAAGATGAAAATCGACGGTATTTTTGCTTAGTGTGAAGATGGAAATCGATGGAATTTTTGCTTAGTGTGAAGATGGAAATCGACGGCAGTTTTGCCTAGTGTGAAGGAGGAAATCGACGGTATTTTTGTCGAGTGTGAAGATGAAAATCAACGGCCTTTTTGTCCTGTGTGAAGGAGAAAATCGACGGTATTTTTGCTTAGTGTGAAGATGGAAATTGACGGCAGTTTTGCCTAGTGTGAAGATGGAAATCGACGGTAGGTTTGCCTAGTGTGAAGGAGGAAATCGACGGTATTTTTGCCTTGTGTGAAGATGAAAATCGACGGCATTATTGTCCTGTGTGAAGGAGAAAATCGACGGTATTTTTCTTAGTGTGAAGATGGAAATCGACGGCAGTTTTGCCTAGTGTGAAGATGGAAATCGACGGTAGTTTTGCCTAGTGTGAGGAAGGAAATCGACGGTATTGTTGCCGAGTGTAAAGATTAAAATCGACGTTTTTTTTTGTCCTGTGTGTGTGTGTGTGTGTGTGTGTGTGTGTGTGTGTGTGTGTGTGTGTGTGTGTGTGTGTGTGTGAATAGATAGAAAATCTTGTCCTTCGCTCCCTATCTCTCTCACCCTCCCTATTCCTAAGCCAATTTTCCTCCATCTCCTCACCCGCTCCCTCCCAGTACCCTTGTTGCCATGTACGCATGCGTCTTGTCAAGATGTCCTATTTTATGTGACAAAACCTATACAAATATATTGAATATATTTTGATTATTACAATCTTATTTATATGAAAAAGAATATATTACAGGAAAACTGCTGGAGATAAAAATTTGTGTCAAAAATAAGAAGTTGCTGTATATTTGCATAGCTGTAATACATCGGATGTCAGGGTAAACGTATATAAACAAATACACGCAAATATTCATATCTTGCGCTCAGTAGCATGAAAGGTAAATTCTGTAGCTTGTCTATCAATCCCCCACCACCCCCTCCCTCCTTAATAAAAATGTGTTTAGTGGTCTGTGTTGTCTATGTTTGCACGATTCCCATTCTCTTAGATTAAAGACGACTCCGTTCTCTTAGTTAAAGTAGACCTGTGACGTAATGTCGCGCGGGCACGGGAACATTAAACGGTCAATTTCAAATTTGGCGACGACCAACTGAAACACAAATATACAAACATTTATATATCATTTGCTGCATAATGCCTAAGCATTGCCTTCGACATACTTTTTTTTGTCTCAGTGAATAATTGCTGAGAAAACAATGAAAAATATACAATGGAATGATTTATATCTTTTTTAAATGGCCATTGGAAACACCGCGACTAAATGAGGATAACAGTTATCCTTTATATTACAACTAGGTTAATAGATATACAAGATCATTTTGAAACACGCTGTTTTATATCAAAAATCGTTTATTTTTTTGTTTTTCGTTTTATTTGTAAACTACAGAGTTGTTTAATTTGTCAATACTTTTATAAAGAAATCGAATTAGTTGCTAATGTTATGGTCACGCCCAAGGCTCGGAAAAATATCACAATGCTGCTCCCAAGAAATGGATATATGATTTGAAACAGCCATTTTGATAAGTGCATATGTTTGCCTGCATGAGATGATTTCATATTTAATGTGTGTACGCTTTTTATATAAATGGAATTTTCCGTGTTTCGGCGTGTTTATGTATATTTTGTATTTTTCATCACACACACACACACACACACACACACATATATATATATATATATATATATATATATATATATATATATATATATATATATATATACACACATCGTGCGTCTTATTAATTGGAAATGCAGCTACGTCATGTCAGTAATTTGAATATCATATATTTACTTTTATATACAGGTGGGAGTGGGTACTTGCCTTTTGATTTGGCAACCTCCCATATAAGGGGGAAAAAGCCTTATGCATATATATAGACTTGTTATTGGTATATGTGAAAGTTTATATTTACTGCGCTGAATTGAGGTTGGTACCCCTGACAGTGTGATGACGTATGTTTAACTTGAATATTTTCCCGCCAAAAGTAGATGAACAAATAAAGGAATAGATAAGTAAAAATATAAATACATTAAACAGATAGATTAGGTATTAAATATATAAGCAGAATAAAGAGGTAAGGTAGGTAAATAGATAAATAATCATTTTCTTTCGGAAATTTTCCAACGTCTTGTTGAAATCATCATCTATCTCGCTACTCATTTCATTATCATTGGTTTTCATAATTCCTTTGATTAGTATGGAACTAGTATTTGATAAAAATAATTAAGTATAATCGTGTGTATGTTTATATACGCATGTGTTTAAGTATGTATTCGTGTGTTTGTATGCCGTATCTTACACCTTAAAGTTGGTAAGCCTGTCTCTGTGTAGACACCAAGAAAGACATAACTATACATACATATATGTAGTATGTACATGTATGTACATGTATGTATGTATGTATATATATATATATATATATTTATGTATATATGTATATATATATATATATATATATATATATATATATATATATAATGTTTCAGTATTTCTATTCTTCATAGAACATGTTGATTGGCTCGTAGTACTATATCTGTGAAATATGGACCTCATCTGGAATATGGACTTCCCGTGGAAAATGGACCCCATTGACGTAATTGTTAACGTATCTTAATCTAGCTTAACCTAACCTAATCGTCAGGGGGTCTATTTGTCACGCATAGTTCACATTTCACAACGAATGTAGTGGAGGTATATATTTTACGAAAGGGTATTTATTTTACAAAGAAGGCATGTATTTCACAAAGGGGGTATATTTATCACGAAGATGGGGTACTTATTCTACAAAAGGTGTATGTATTCTACAAAGGGGTATGTATTTTGTTAAGGGGTTGTGTATTATACAAATGGGTATTTATTTTACAACGGCGGTATTTCAAAAGGGGGTATGTATTTTACAAAGGAAATTTGTATGTATATATATATATATATATATCATTGAATGAAATGGCAAGCTTGTTGTGACAAAGCTTTTTGTCAGTCTTCTCTCTGTTTCGTAAGGCGACTTTGCCTTCCATAGATAGGCAGCAGGACAGGAGTCCGAGTACCTACTTGGCGCCCGTATGCCATGAGATAGAAATAGGAGGCGGCCTCCTCGTCGTCGTCGAGAACCAAAAGGCGTTTTCGCACCTCCTGCTGCTTCTTCAGTGGATATTGAAGTAATGGAGATTTTTTCTTTTTTTTTTTTTTAGAGGGGGGCAGGATAGATAAGAGGGGAGAGAGGGAGGGAGGGAGGGAGGGAGGGAGGGGGATTTGTGGAAGGAAAGAAGGAAATGGAAGGAGGGAAGGTAAAGATGTGTGTGGGGCAGACGACCCACTTGCTTGCAGCAGCTCGGTTATTCATTTATAGTCACGTGGACTGTTGGGGGGCACTCGGTGAAGATCAGCAACTTTTATATCCGGAAGGTGGATATCAGTGATTGGCTGGATTGCTGCTGCGGGTCCTATAGGTACGGTCTCTTCTCCCATCGGCTGAGCGGTGCGTGACGTCATCAGTATTCATGATATTTTTTAGTGTTTGGTCATCTTCCTTTTTTTGGTACTACGTGTCCATTGCCTTCCAAGTTATTCTTTCAATGTCTTTGTTGGCAAATCCGTTGTTGATGAGGACTTGCGTGGCCCTTCCTTTCCAACTCTGAGTGCACGGCCCACCAGTTGCTGCAGCGTGTTGTGTGGGTAGGGGCTCTTCTAATGAAGGCACCTTTTGTCGAATCCTTGTACGTACCTGTGAGGGCACTCACTCGCTTGATCCATTTAGGCAATGTCGTCCTTGATTGGTGGATTTAACATAAACCGAGGTGTTGAAAGTGTCTTCTCCCTGTTTCACCAGAACATCAAGAAATGGGAGATAGACCCCCATAACCATATATATATATATATTCTGATACCTTATCCCTCCAGGTACTTGGATAACTATATCCAATTCAAAATATATATATACATTTTGGTTAGGGTTAAGGGTTAAGGTGGGGTATAGTTAGGTTAAGGACTATTCATGAACTCGCGACAACGCGCGGGTAATTTGGCTAGTATATATATATATATATATATATATATATGTGTGTGTGTGTGTGTGTGTGTGTGTGTGTGTGTGTGTGTGTGTGTGTGTGTGTGTGTGTGTGTTCGTAATAAAAAAAATTATTCAAACATGTTTCTATTATAAAAGAAAATTAGATATTTCATAAAGTGATAAAAACGAAATGAGATTTTTGTACTGCGAGAGCGACATGACGACATGACGCACAAAAGGTTACTTTGTGTGGGTTTGTGTTAATCTCTTTAGTTTTCATTTTGTAATTTATTAAGATATATTTCTTTTATATAAAAAACGTGAAATATAATTTCATAAAGTGATGAACACGAAATATAACAGTTTAAGAGATTTTTGGACTGCTGGTTCGACATGACGTCATAACGTGCGGAAGGTTACTTTGCGTGGGTTTGTGTTCATCTATTTAGTTTTCGTTCTGTAATTTCTTCAAATATATTTCTTTTATATTAAAAACATGAAATATAATTTCATAAAGTGATAAACACAAAATATATCAGTTTATGAGATTTTTGGACTGCGAGAGCGATATGACGTCATAACGCGCGAAAAGTTACTTTTCCCTGGGTTTGTGTTAATCTAGTTTCTATTTTGTAATTTATCCAAATAAATTTCTTCTATATAAAAAACGTGAAATAATTCCATAAAGTGATAAGCACGAAATATAACAGATTATGAGATTTTTGTACTGCGAGAGCAACATGACGTCATAACACGCGACAGGTTACTACGAGTATTTGTGGGTTTGAAATGATCTATCTAATTTTCATTTTTTTTAAGTCAAACATATTTCTATTATATAAAAATGTGAAAAATAATTTCGTAAAGTGATAAACACGAGATATAACAGTTTATAAGATTTTTGTACTGCGAGAGGGACATGACGTCATAACGTGCGAAAGGTTACTTTGCGTGGGTTTGTGTTAATCTACTCGTATTTAGTTTCCATGTTGTAATTTATTCAAATATGTTTTTGCTTTATATAAAAATGTGAAATATAATTTCATAAAGTGATAAACACGAGATATAACAGTTTATCAGATTTTTGTACTGCGTGAGCGACATGACGTCATAACGAGCGAAAGGTTACATTGTATGGGTTTGTGTTAATCTATTTAGCTTTCATTTTGTTGTTTATTCGAATATATTCCTTTTATAGAAATAACGTCAAATAAAATTTCATAAAGTGATAAACACAAAATACAACAGTTTATAAAAAAGAATTGTACTTCAAGAGCGACATGACGTCATAACGCGCAAAAGATTACTTTGCGTGGGTTTGTGCTAATCTCTTTAGTTTTCATTTTCGAATTTATTCATATATATTTCTTTTGTATAAAAACGTGAAATACAATTTCATAAAGTGATAAACACAAAATATAGCAGTTTATAAGATTTTTGTAATACGAGAGCGACATGACGTCATAACGAGCGAAAGGTTACTTTGCGTGGGTTTGTATTAATCTATTTAGTTTTCATTTTGTAGTTTATTAGAATATATTTCTTTTATGTAAAAACATGAGAAATAATTTCATAAAGTGATAAACACGAAATATAACAGATTATAAGATTTTTGTACTGCGTGAGCGACATGACGTCATAACGAGCGAAAGGTTACTTTGCGTGGGTTTGTGTTAATCTAGTTTTCATTTTGTAATTTATTCATATATGTATTTCTATTATATAAAAAACGCAAAAAACAATTTCATAATGTGATAAACACGAAATATAACAGTTTATAACATTTTTGTACTGCGAGAGCGACATGACGTAATAACGTGCAAAAGGTTACTTTACGTGGGTTTGTATTAATCGTTTTAATTTTCATTTTGTAATTCATTCAAGTATATTTCTTTTATAGAAAAAACGTGATATATAAGTCAATAAACTGATAAACACGAAATATAACAGTTTATGAGATTTTTGTACTCCGAGAGCGACATGACGTCATAGCGCGCGAAAGGCTACTTTGCTTGGATTTGTGTTAATCTATTTAGTTTTCATTTTGTAATTTATTCAAATATATTTCTTTTATATAAAAAACGTGAAAAATAATTTCATAAAGTGATAAACACGAAATATAACAATCTATGAAATTTTTGTACTGCGAGAGCGACATGACGTCATAACGAGCGAAAGGTTACTTTGCTTGGATTTGTGTTAATCTATTCAGTTTTCATTTTGTAATTTATTCCAATATATTTCTTATATAGAAAAACGTGAAAAATAATTTCATAAAGTGATAAACACGAAATATAACAGTTTATGAGATATTTGTACTGCGAGAGCGACATGACGTCATAACGCGCGAAAGGTTACTCTGCCTGAGTTTGTGTTAATCTATTTAGTTTTCATTTTGTAATTTATTCAAATATATTTCTTTTATAGAAAAAACGTGATATATGATTTCAAAAAGTGATAAACACGAAATATAACAGTTTATGAGATTTTTGTACTGCGAGAGGGACATGACGTCATAACGATCGAAAGGTTACTTTGCGTGGGTTTTTGTTAATCTATTTAGGTTTCTTTATGTAGTTTATTCGAATATATTTCTTTTATATAAATAATGTGAAATATAATTTCATAAATTGATAACCACAAAATATAACAGTTTATATTTTTTTTTGTACTGCGGGAGCGACATGACGTCATAACGCGCGAAAGGTTACTTTGCGTAGGTTTGTGTTAATCTGTTTAGTTTTCGTTTTGTACTGCGAGAGCGACATGACGTCATAACGAGCGAAAGAGTATTTTTGTATGGAATTGTGAAAATGTATTTAGTTTTAATTTTGTAATTTATTCAAACATATTTCTTTTATATGAAAAAACGTGAAATATAATTTAATAATATGATAAACATAAAATATAACAGTTTATGCGATTTTTGAACTGCGAGAGCGACATGACGTCGTAACGCGCGTAAGGTTACTTTGCGTGGGTTTGTGTTAATCTATTTAGTTTTTATTTTCTAGGTCAAACATATTTATTTCATATAGAAAAACGTGAAACATAATTTCATAAAGTGATAAACACGAGATATAACAGTTTATGAGATTTTTGTACTGCGAGAGCGACATGACGTCATAACGCGCGAAAGATTTCTTTGCCCAGGTTTGTGTTAATTTATTTAGTTTTCATTTTATGATTTATTCAGATATATTCATTTTATATATAAACGTGAAATATAATTTCATAAAGTGATAAACAGGGGATTTATTAGATTTTTGTACGGCAAGAGCGACATGACGTCATAACGAGCAAAAGTTTACTTTGCGTGGGTTTATGTTAATCTATTTAGTTTTCGTTTTGTAGTTTGTTCAAATATTTTTCTTTTATATAGAAAACGAGAAATATAATTTCATAAAGTGATGAACACAATATAAAACAGTTGATAAGATTTTAGTAGTGCGAGAGCGACATTACGTCATAAAGAGTGAAAGGTTACTTTGCGTGGGTTTTTGTTAATCTATATAGTTTTCATTTTGTAGTTAATTCAAATATATTTCTTTCATGTAAAATGCGTGAAATATAATTTCATAAAGTGATAAACATAAATATACTAGTTGATAAGATTTTTGTACTGCGAGAGTGACATGACGTCATAAAGAGCGAAAGGTTACTTTGCATGGGTCTGTGTTAATTTATTTAGTTTTCATTTTGTAGTTTATTCGAATATATTTCTTTTGTGTAAAACGTAAAATATAATACCGTAACGTGATAAACACAAAATACATTAGTTTGTAAGATTTTTGTACTGCGAGAGCGACATGACATCATCAGGCGCGAAAGGTTACTTTGCTAGGGTTTGTGTTAATCTATTTAGTTTTCATTTTGTAATCTATTCAAAATATTTCTTTTATATGAAAAACTCCGTGAAATATAATTTCATAAAGTTATAGATACGAAATATAACGGTTTACAAGATTTTTGTACTGCGAGAGCGACATGACGTCATAACGTGCGAAAGGTTACTTTGCGTGAGTTTGTGTTAATCTATTTAGCCTTGATTTTATAATTTATTCAAATATAGATCTTTTATTAGGAAAAATGGAAATATGATTTCATAAAGTGATAAACACGAAATATAACAGTTTATGAGGGTTTTGTACTGTAGGCTACTGCGAGAGCGACATGATGTCATATGGTGCACGACACAATGTCGAAAGACAGAACGTCGAAACAATAGGATGCCGAAACGACAGAATGTCGACTGCAACAAAATGTCGAAATTTCAGATATCGACGTGAATGTGTACATAAAATCATCGAAAAATGCAAGCCTGTGTTCACGCTCAACAGCAATAACTGAAATATCCACCAAAAACTTGGTACTATCCCTAATCAACTTTCTTGACTGTACATAAAGTGAATATTCTAATTTCAAAATAAATTCTTGAACTACATTCATTCGAACACAATACAAAGAAAACATGGCAGAATTCTTCGTTGCTCAAAAAGGAGGAAAAAACTTCCATACTAAGGTTTCCTTGACACCAAAAACAAATGTGTTAAGGAAAAAATGTACTGGCGCTGCGAGGACCATGCCTCTTCAGGAAAAGCTGCTACTGTCGATGGTGTGATAGTAACCACAAAAGTCACAATATATGTACATGGACTAAATCGTGCAAGGGATAAGGTCCGGCAATCGATGTCCAGGATTAGGCGTATCGCCGCCAAAGAAATTTTGGAAGGGACGACGTCGCGAATGATATGCCAAGAAGAACTCTCCAGCCAGCCGCCATCTTCCAGAAGAGGTTCGTGGATATCTTCCGGAGGAGGAACCGAGCATCAAAAGGCTGATTCAGAGGCTGGCGGCGTCGTAAAAGCCAGCCGGGCTTACCTCCCTCGTAGTGCTACAGACCTTACCTACCTGATCCTCACATCAAGACAAAACAAGGAGGGAACCCTTGGGTTATGGCTGATATCAGTTTTGGCGACAATGAGCGGATCATAGTGTTTTGTTTAAAAACATCCTGAGAAATTGATGATCAAATTTTTCGGTGTGGTACGGTGATGGCACCGTTGACGTCTCCCCGGGATTGTTTGATCAACTCTACTCCACCCTGCTGCATGCACCAGTGATGGGGCAGCACATGCTGCCTCTCCTTTTCGTGTTGACAACCAAGAACACCAAAGACGCTCATTGTCGTATCTTCTCAGCCAGCCATCCAAGAAGCTGCATCATCACAGCGCGGTCTGGATCTCAGAGTCAATGTTTGCAGAAGTGACTTTGAACGTGCTACGATGGAAGCTGCAAAGGATATCATCCTGTTTGTCTAAGGAGGTTCGAAGCCTGTTTCTTCTTTCACTTTGCTCAAGCGCCGCACTGGAGCAAGGTAGTGTGGACGTGGGTTTGTGTGAAATGTACGTGGACGAACGACAGCGGTTTTGCACAGACTTAAACAGCAGCAGCTCACTGCTTTGGCAGTCCCCCTTCATCCGACATCTCAAGAGCCTTCCATGATGGGTAGAGTAATTTGGGAAATACATATCCGTCTTTATTGCCGAGTAAGATTTTCTTTAAAACAATACCCAACTTCAAACAACATCTTTTAGTCATGATTAGTCAAGTGCCACTGATACAAAAGGCATACATGACCGAATAATCAGTGAAATGCATATTTCGACATTATGTCGCATTCGACCATACGTCGTGTCGACATTTGGGCCATTCGACATCCTGTCTTTCGACCTTCTGTCGTAGACACGGTTGGCTGCAGACCCTCTCGGGAGGGTCGTCGGTGTTTATCCTGTCCCAAACTATCCTAAGTGTTTGTTACCCGTTAACAATACGATGCTCCTGAACTTAGTAAGCACTTGAAAGGGTTGATTAGTTAGAGTGGCTTGTTAGGCTTGTAATGAAGTTGATTAGCCTCCTTCAGGAACTTTTACATGAGTGAGTGAATCAATCATTTGGAGCCACCGGAGGATTCTTTCAACAAAATTTATAATTCGATGCGTTTCTCTGTTTACTTCTCCTGTGATGCACAGTATCTGGAAGATCTCTTTTATCATTCTGAGCGTTTCTTGTTAGGTAGAAACAATTTTTTTTAGATTAGAATGTATGAGAAGCACCATTAAGGTATACTTGGCAGCCGGATGTGTATGGATGTTTAGTAATATATATATAATACCACCGCAACACCAGTGCACTCGTGAACCACATAGACGAAGAAGGACATCAACCTAAATGGGATCAAGCGAGTATTCTGCAAAATAATCTCAGCAAAAGGCAAAAGGGAAATCGTAGAAGCTTTATACATAGCCACCAACAAATGTACGAACAATAGAGTAGGTGATATAGAATTATCGGAGACAATAGCACGACACTCGCAGCAAAAGAGTTGGAAGAAAACGAGACGATTGATCACCAGAGGCATCCCACGGAGTGTCAGTACGATCAACGCACGAGAGTTAGAGCCTCCTTGAACTCAGACCTATCCTAGTTCATTACCCACATATTTTCTGTATTTATTGCCAGTATTTTCTGTTGTATAATATTCTTTCTGAAGAAGCACCATAGATAGTGCGAAACTAGTAAAATAATAAACTCGTTCTATTTGTGTCTTTTCCCCTCTGCCTCTCTCACAACCTGTCAAGATGTCGTCATATGTATATATATATATATATATATATATATATATATATATATATACATATATGGTTTGCATGAATACATGCAATATGCATAAGCTTACCTGCGAGCCATGTATGTCTCAAAAATAATTAAAGTACCACAGAGCAAAGCCTCGTTATGCTGACCAGACTGACAAAACCGCAGAAGATCTCTGTCTGTCTGTTGACATTCCAAGACAAAGGCACAGCCGCCAGGGAGGGGAGGGGAGAGGAGTGGGCACTGCCGAGGAACAGGATATAGAAAGAGATAGG
Source organism: Oratosquilla oratoria (assembly GCF_046742065.1). Lineage (NCBI taxonomy): Eukaryota > Metazoa > Arthropoda > Malacostraca > Stomatopoda > Squillidae > Oratosquilla > Oratosquilla oratoria. Next base: position 61,817,716 of record NC_134788.1, read on the forward strand.
AACGGGCAAGTGGTAGTGCGCCGTCTGAAGCCAAAAGTCAGGTGAACCCCCTCTATCTACGCCTTTGTATGGAAACACTTGCAATGAATGAACAACGCCACTCACACTCAGTCATGGCCGTCTCCTCCTCCTCCTCCTCCTCCTCTTCCACCTCCTGTGGAAGGAAGCCCCTGAGGAGTCCAGCAGCAGCCCCCCCTGCTCGCTCGCTCCTCCTCCTCCTCCTCCTCCACCTACTCGTCCACCTCTCTCCGGCTCCCCCAAAGTCGATGATGACCTTTGACCTCCTCTGGCACTGACCCCCCTGTCATCGTTAATGACCCTTCCCCCCCCCCGCCCCCTGTTAACCCATTAAACTCCGATGACAAGATGTCTTGTCATTTGGTCAAATAAAACAAAAAATCATAAAACACCAAAATGTTTGATCAAACATTTTGGTGTTTTATGATTTTTTTGTTTTATTTGACCAAATGACAAGACATCTTGTCATCGGAGTTTAATGGGTTAACACTCTCGTCACCGTCCAACAGTGAAACTTTCATTACATCGTTGTCATCTAATTATTCTCTCTCTCCCTCCCCGCCCTCTCTCTCTCTCTGTCACGTATCTCGTAGCTGTGGACCAAGTTTGACACACGCAGTAGGTCAAGCAATGGTCAGACTAAGGGCATCAGGCCAAGTAGCCGTGGCCGTTACTAAGCATGGGGGGGGGCGTAATATTGCCAAGTTGTATGATTTTTTTTTTTATCTTATTGTGGTATGTTTCTTTCTTTTTGTCGTTTAAGATTTGGATTGAATGTAGCCAGCATTCCATCAACTTATATACAACCAATTATCAAACTAATTCATGGTTGAAATTTTCTTATTGTTAATAAAAATTAACAGAAGAAATATAGTTGGCGTGTTCTCTTATGATATTCAAAGAAAATGTATTACTTTTAAAACCAATAATTGTCGTGCCTCTGGTATAATCGGTCAGTGACTGCAACCGAGTAGAGGGCAGAGTCGTACGTGCTGATCCTTTGTGTTACATCTCTCCCTTCTTTACTGACCGGTCTATTCCTTCTCCCTTTCTCTTTATACAAGTCTCTTTTTGCAGATACAGGCAAAGTATACTGACCAATATTTGTCTAAAAAATAACCGTTAAAGAATGATCAATGGAATTCTTCAATTATTTCTCGTGGAAACTCGGGTTTGTTTAAAGGAAATTGTATAATAAAAAGTAATCAGCTCTCTAATGTAACAAGAGAAGTGTGACCAAAAAATTATGTAACCATTAGAACATCCACTGGAGACCTACAGCCAGTATACATACCCTACATGCGTTTACGTAACATCGGGCGACTCGATTCAAATCTGAGAGATCAGGTTGCTATAATGTCGACATTTACAAGAAATATCTATTGCTCCAAGGGACGAGTGAATGGATAGCTATGGTCAAGATGGAAGGGAAATATAAAAAACGTAAATTGCATTCTACGAATGATCAAGTAGAGGAGGATTAAGAAAATGGCAAAAGTCAATGGAAGACCGAAGAGAAGGGTTGACAAGAAGTTGTGGAATTAGACGAAGCATTAAGGTAATAAGGGAGTGGGAAGAGAGGACGTGGCGAAAGTAAACGAAGTAATATGGGAAATTTGATGAGATATGGGAAGTTGAGTCGAAGCGGAATGGATAATTACTGATCTATAAGACGACTGGTGAATTAGAAGAGGAGATATATAGGGAAAAGGAAATAACGGAAATTATCAGAATAGATATTAAACACTAAATGAATAGATCATGTCCTTAGGTTAAGCTAACGATTCATTTCTATTTTCCACGTGACAACTGAGCAAATAATCTAATAGATTATAAGTTGCATTAAAAGTATAGTTCCGTTCAATAAAGCCATATAACTAAGATTTCAATGTATGTGTGTAGTGGAAAGACATAATATAATCTTTAGAATGTCAAGAATATAGAAATGTTTAATGATACTTTTAAAAATGTCAGTTTTCCAAATTGACATCTACTGTGGAACGAATAGATTACATGAACTGAACAATGAAATATAAGGAAGCTATGCTCATTCTAATTTTTCAATTTGAGAAAAAAAATGTATGAATAAAAGAATAGAATATTAGCAACCTATGCATTTTTTTTTTGGGGGGGGGACATTAATTTTAGTCGATTTTTGTATGATTTATTTTTGATATTTGGAATCCGTTTTGTGGCTCGCCGTTGTACTTGTTCCAATCTGTCAATGTCTTTAATGAGATTCGGTGACCATTCGGAAACGGCATATTCTAAATGTGGACGAACTAACGATTTATATAGCTTGTTAATGAGAGATGGACTTTTGAAGCCAAAAGATCGCGCAATCAGTCCTACAATCTTATTTGTTTTCTCAAAGGCTGAAATACACTGCTTAGATGATTTGAGATCGTTACTGATAATTACGCCGAGATCCCTCTCACTATCCACTTTTGTTAACGAATTTCTAAATAACTTGCAATCGTGCTTACTGTTATTTTTATCTCTGTGCATAACTTTGCATTTACTTGCCTTAAATTCCATTGGCCACTTTTTCAGATTATTGCTGTAATCTATCTAAATCTTCTTGAATATCTAATTGATTTAAGTGATCATTTGCAATTCCGCACAATTTTGTATCATCAGCAAATTTGGAGACAGCGATCTTAGTCCGTTGTCTATATCATTTGTATACACTATGAATAGAAGTGGCCCAAAAACGGAACCTGAGGAACTCCACTAGTAACAATTTTTCATGCCATTTAAAACCACTCTCTGTTTTCGATCATTCAACCAATTTCTAGTCCAACTTATCAGGCTACACTTGTCTGTGTGAAGCTAATTCAGTAAGTAGTCTTTCGTGGGGGACGGTATCAAAAGCTTTTACAATGTTTAAATGTATTAAATCTATATTGTTTTTGTCATAATTCGATATAACTGTGTTGTAGAATCTGAGTTAGTCTCGCAAGAACGTTTCCGTCTGAACCCATGCATGTGGCTATCATTTATCAGTTACTTTCTTATAGGCCTGTACTTATTTGATTTCTTTTTGTCACTTTTTTTTTTTTTTTTTTTTTTTTTTTGAAAATGATAGCTAGCTTCCATTCTCTTTGGACATCTCCAGATATGATGGATTTTTTTTTTTTTTAATATAATTTCTAATGGAACAATATTCTCATTTTTCGTTTCCTTTAAGATTTTTGGTGTTTTATAAATTTTGAGTTTCTCTATACACCTTTTAATTTTTTCTTTTATATTGACCGTAGTAAGTTTACCCAGTTTGGAGTTCACTTTGAGGTGTTTAGTTTACGAATACTGAGCTACAATTCGTTTAAAATATCACACATTACTTTGAATGCTCAAGTTGACCGTCAGCAGATAATAGTGGGCCAATGTGATTCCTAATGACCTATTTATCTCTAATGTAACTATAAAAAAATTTGGGGATTCTCTTTGGGTCTATCAGCGATATTCATTTCGTATTGTCGTTTTCGTTTTTTATTGCCTTTTTTAAATCTCTCTGTATTATGACAAGTACTAAACCCATCCAAGTACAACTTCAGTCCACCTCTTGATATGACTCTTTTTTTTTATGAGTACATCATACATACAAACTATCACATTTTTTATTTTATCAAATTATTCAATAGACCTATTCATATATTTACTGATACAGGATCAGTAGTAAGTTTTACAACCAGTAAAGTGCTTAAGGTTGAAACCAGGAATGAAGTTATTGGAACTTGATAAAATACAAAAACTGTGAATCAAATTAATATAGTCGCTATGCCGTAATAATCTGCCGATTGTTGTCGAAGCAGGACATTCAATCTAGTCCCAGTGCATGCGATAATCTATTAGGGGTAAGAATCTTTTTATGTCATATTTTATTTTTATTTTATCAAATTATTTCATATAGTACATGCAAAATTTCACATTTTTTGTTTTATCAATATTTATATAGAACATACATATATGGACACCTGGACTGCCTGCATGGGTGGAATTCTCGAGATTATTCCAAACAATAATGCCGTAAAGACTGGTGAAAGGGTGGAGGAGAAAGATCGTTGGCCCACGTATGTAAGATCACGCCCTTTGGTGAGGACCTTAAACAACTGAACCAAGGAAGTCACCACGTCACTGCAAAGCTCGCGTAAGATCTTGTATATATCATCTCGGGGGGATTCCTGGACAGGAGGTTATAACTAATAGAAGTGAGTCGCCATATCCATAAGAGAGGATTACAAGGGCGGCGACAGTTACATCTATATTTTCATCTATTTTCAACCACATTAACTTATTACTTTTAATTCCATGTCATCACGAGCGAGACTGACAATGCGCTCAACGGAGACATATGCGGAAACTGATACGCAGTGAGGCCAAGGACTCGAACCCAGCTCAGACATACCAAAGTGAACAGTGACTAACCACTGCGCCATCAAGAGAGATATAAGTTGAGCACAATTTCTTCTATTTGTATGCTCGAGTTACATACATATACAGCACGAATCTTATGCTCAACCCATCCCCGCTATGATGGTGCAATGGTAGTACGTGCGCGTGGGCAAGTGTTATACACACACACACTGAATGGTCCCCAGTGCAGATATTAATCCATTTTCAACCACATTAATTTTTCATGTCTTCGTTGAGCGCATTGTCAGTCTCGATCGTGATGACATGGAATTGAAAGTGAAAAGTTAATGTGGTTGAAAATAGATTAATATTTGCACTGGGGATCATTGAGTGTGCATGTATATCTTCATGTATAATACTCTACCTGCATGAATGAAATTCCCAACATAGTCTGGATACCGCTTCCTATAATTGATCGCCATCCCATGACTCAACCTTGACAACGGCTTCGTCCATCCCTTGTAGGTCGTCACCCATCCTAATTGAATTACTCACATCGGGCATTCCTAATTATCGATATTTCCGGTGTTATGGGATTATTCAAACTCTCCCAGTTTCTCCTTTAATAAAAATGCTGACTCCGTTGGTATGTGAACGGCACATACCAAATAGGTAGAAATGACAAGGGGAGGGGAGTATACTTTACCACCTACGTCTGATTATATCTACGATTGCCTTCATTCCTGACATGTTCCCGAGAACCCATAAACATAGATAATGGAATCAGGAGTGCCAGTATTACCCTATGAACTTCAAGTTCTTATCTCGTGTGAGTTACCATGTGATATTTGAAAGCATCTCTCGCGAGAAAGCTGCATCGCACAAGTCAGACAATCAAGTCTTCTCACCTGTGTTGATTACCATATGCTGTTAGATACTTACTGCTCCTTCAAGCTGTTGGAAAGGCCTTTTTTGTTCCGGAGTGGGTCATCAAGTGACATTTCAAATCGTCCTTATTATATCAGAAAGCTTCATCCCACAGGTCACACCGTAAAAGGCTCAATCATGCGTGGATCACCGTGTGACATTTGAGAAAAAAAAAAAAAAATCGGGGAAAATGTTTATGGCGCAGGTTGTTACACTGACTGCAATGGGTTCTCTCCTGTATGGGTAATCATGTGACGTGACGTTTGAAAAGACCCTTACGTAAATAAAAAAAAAAGCTTTATTGCACAGGTCACACTGCAATGACTTCTTTTCAGCGTGGGTAATAATGTGACATTTAAGATCGCTCTTTAGTGTCACACTGGAAAGAGCGACTCTCTAGTGTGGATCATCGGGGTTCGGAAAAAAATGCCCCAACAGAAAAAAGTCCCAAAAATTCCTAGGAAAAAAGCCCCACTTAAGAAATTCCCTGGCGGAAAAAAGCCCCACCTTGAAAATACCCAGGCGGAAAAAAGCCCCAAATTCTAGAAAAGCCCCAATTTAGGAAAACAAGGTCACAATTTAAGAATAAAACTATGTGTTTATTGCTTAAAAGATAAGTTTACTTGACACTATATGAAAATAATACAATATACTAAATATTAATAAAACAATCGGAAATTACTTCAATTCAACACAAATAATACATGACAATAGAAAATCAATAGTATAATTGAGGCTAGCTATGCAGTATAAAGTATAAAAGTATCAAGTATAAAATAATACAAAGTCAGCACCAGTTTACATGATATTATATGAAAATACTACAATATACTAAATATTATGAATAGCAGATTTTTATTATAGAAAAATACAAAGTCAGCACTAAGTTATGAAATAGTACATTTGAAAGTTAGCACTACTTTAAGTAAATCTAAATCGAATTAAAAGCGGATGCAGTGGGCACAGCCTTTAAGAAACGCTTCAATGTCTTTCTGGCCTGCTTCGAAGTCTTTGCAGAGAGTGGGAAGCCTTTTCTGAAGGTCTTTTGTATGTCTCCCCTGCCCTGGTCTTTTCGTAGAGCCTCGATCGCGATCCACACGGAAGGATGGTCGGTCGGTCGTGGCCGATCATCCACATGTGTGAAGGCTTGATTCCACGCCCGCCACACAATGCTTGTTCGCACGATGCCCGCCCGCCAGACAAGGTTACTTGGTGTACGTTCCAAAGTTCGGGTGGAAAAAGGGGTGGCGTTGGGCGCATACGAAGCGGCGGTCGGTAGCACATCACCTGGGCGTTCGGCAGGCATCTGGATACGACGATATCCTCCACACACGTAGGTCGCATCGAAATAATCTACCAGACAACTGAGTTGCTCCGGAATAACAGTTCTTAAAAATTCCATCCCCTCCGAAACTCTGTCACATGGCAGAAAAGCCAAGGCATCTAACATAGAACAAAATAATCTACTTTCTTCGTCTGTCTTGCACAGTGTCACAAGGCCTAATTCCTGTATCTTCCTCCAGGTGTTCTGCGTTAAGTGGAAAAAACAACAACCGTGGCACTGAACGTGATCCCCGAATACAGTCCGGATAGCATTCACAGTCGCGAGTTCGAAATCGGTTGTGATTGTCGTAGGATCAAGGTTGAATCCTAGTGTGGCACACTGTTCAACAATGGCTTGGAACACTTCTTCATATATGCTCTGAGTTTTGCCAGAAAGAATGGCGTAGACACATGTTATCTTCGACTCGCCTAAAGGGCAACGAATTAAATAGAGTTGATGAAAGAGTTTCGGAGCAGTCCGGGATGTGCCATCCATAAACCATTGAGTGGAACGAGCAAGATAACGCAATCCCTCTTCAGTTGCAAAGACAATAACCCGTCTACTGCTATCAGCACCACTATCAAAGAACATGAACTCCTGACCATCAAACATAGTCCATGAATCGTCCAGTTTTCAATCTTGCAGACAAGCGGGATCTTTCGGAGGAGCGTGGCGCTTATGGTTGCGAATCGTGCGATTCACAGACTCTGAGTTTCCAATCTCAGCACGCGCTGCGACAGGAAGATTAACAACAGTATCGGCAATAATCTGACTTGGCTTTCCTCTGGTGGCAGAAGCGTGCTCATTCAGTTGAACTCTGGCCTTCGTGGCATCTACTTTAGCAGTATTAGAATTATGACTATGTTTTGTACCTTTGATTTCAATAGATATATCCAAGTCCGTGTACAGTGTTGCACTGCATTTCATAGCTTTTCTCCTTGAACACTCCCATCGTATAGACGTTTTGTTCACACTCTTCTTCGTGTACATATAACCATCGTAACAAAGTTTCTGTCCACCTTTGTTGTTTTTGATCATTTCCATGTTGAAATATATATATCCACACAGATGAGTACACACTAATGATATGAATGATACTGTGATGAATGTGGGACTTGTATACCCACACCATTAGGGAAGTCTACTTCACACCTTTAATGCAATTAAACACCTTAACCTCACGGAATGTGAAACCAACTCACCGGGCCCTTTGAACTAGGTTTTATTTAAAACAAGTATTACTGTTATTAATAAGAATTATCATCTATAAATTGGGGGCTTTTTTCCGGTGGGGCTTCTTTCCGCCCAGGGATCTTCCTATGTGGGTCTTTTTTCCGGGATTCGTGGATCATCATGTGACATTTGAGGTGACCCTTTTTGTGAAAAAAGTGGAATCACATAGGTCACACTGAAATAGCTTCTCTCATGTGTGAGTCATCATGTGATGTTTGAGATGACCCTTTTGCGAGAAAGCAGAATCACACAAGTTACACTGGAATGGCTGTGTGGGTCCTCATGTGACGTTTCAGATCACCCTTGTGTGAGAAAGCAGAACCACACAAGTCACACTGGAAAGGCTTCTCTCCTGTGTGGGTCCTCATGTGATGTTTGAGACTACCCTTACGTGAGAAAACAGAATCACACAAGTTACACTGGAATGGCTTCTCTCCTGTGTGGGTCATCATGTGACTTTTGAGAACACCCTTTCGTGAGAAAGCAGAATCACACAAGTCACACTGGAAAGGCTTCTCTCCTGTGTGGGTCATCATGTGATATTTGAGACTACCCTTACGTGAGAAAGCAGAATCACACAAGTTACACTGGAAAGGCTTCTCTCCTGTGTGGGTCATCATGTGATCTTTGAGAATACCCTTACGTAAGAAAGCAGAATCACACAAGTTACACTGGAATGGCTTCTCTCCTGTGTGGGTCATCATGTGATATTTGAGACTACTCTTCCGTGAGAAAGCAGAATCACACAAGTCACACTGGAAAGGCTTCTCTCCCGTGTGGGTCATCATGTGACTTTTGAGAACACATTTTTGTGAGAAAGCGGAATCACACATGTCACACTGGAATGGCTTCTCTCCTGTGTGGGTCATCATGTGATCTTTGAGACCATGCTTTTGTGAGAAAGCAGAATCACACAATTCACACTGGAAAGGCTTCTCTCCTGTGTGGGTCATCATGTGATCTTTGAGATTACCCTTGTGTGAGAAAGCAGAATCACACAAGTCACACTGGAAAGGTTTCTCTCCTGTGTGGGTCATCATGTGATGTTTGAGACTACCCTTACGTGAGAAAGCAGAATCACACAAGTCACACTGGAAAGGCTTCTCTCCTGTGTGGGTCATCATGTGATATTTGAGACTACCCTTATGTGAGAAAGCAGAATCACACAAGTCACACTGGAAAGGCTTCTCTCCTGTGTGGGTCATCATGTGACGTTTGAGATTACCCTTTTGTGAGAAAGCAGAATCACACAAGTCACACTGGAATGGCTTCTCTCCTGTGTGGGTCCTCATGTGATCTTTGAGACTACCCTTATGTGAGAAAGCAGAATCACACAATTCACACTGGAAAGGCTTCTCTCCTGTGTGGGTCATCATGTGATCTTTGAGATTACCCTTACGTGAGAAAGCAGAATCACACAAGTCACACTGGAAAGGCTTCTCTCCTGTGTGGGTCATCATGTGATCTTTGAGATTACCCTTATGTGAGAAAGCAGAATCACACAAGTCACACTGGAAAGGCTTCTCTCCTGTGTGGGTCACCATGTGATATTTGAGACTACTCTTACGTGAGAAAGCAGAATCACACAAGTCACACTGGAAAGGCTTCTCTCCTGTGTGGGTCATCATGTGATATTTGAGACTACGCTTATGTGAGAAAGCAGAATCACACAAGTCACACTGGAAAGGCTTCTCTCCTGTGTGGGTCATCATGTGATGTTTCAGATCACCCTTTTGCGAGAAAGCAGAATCACACAAGTCACACTGGAAATGCTTCTCTCCTGTGTGGGTCATCATGTGATGTTTGAGACCACCCTTTTGCGAGAAAGCAGAATCACACAAGTCACACTGGAAAGGCCTCTCTACTATGTCATCATGTGATATATGTGGTAATATTTTGGTGAGAAAACTGCATAAAATAGGTCGCACTAGAAATGTTTCTCCCCATGAGATAGCTGAGGTATAGATGCTACATCGGGTTTTCTTTGTTGCATGACAAATACATGGAATCTATGGATAACTTTCCCACAGAAATGTTGATGGTTACCTTTCTGGAAAAAATGTAATCATAAGATTGACATTAACTTTATGAGATTTGTAATAGTAGGATTGTGGGTATTTTGTACCCAAACCATTTCATACATGCCATCCCCTATTATAAGAATATTTTACTGAAAAGCACACAGTAAAATCGATTATTAAAATCACTCATGAAAATGGGATGTGTTCACATGACATCCACACCAATTACATTGTCCTAGCCCTCGAATAGGTGCCCACCTACCCGGGCACACAACTCGCCAACAACCACCACCACCACTGTTAACATTAGTCATTGTTTGCTTAGTGTAAACAAACACACAGTTGCCACTGTCCAATCCGTGTAGCAGTTGCAACTGCTGACAATATTACAAACCAACAGACCCTTTCCTCCTATAAAGGGGATGGCAGAGCCTTTCGCCTAGTTGTGGGTTGAAATTCCATACTTATCTCCTATTCCTACCCCTCAATCAACCAGTATTAAAACAAACTTTTGAGATTATCTTATCGAGTAACGGATTCACCGTTGCAACGGTCACTACAAATGAGTTGCAATTAAATTTGTGAAAAATTTACGTCCATTGTTTATTCTACTCATAAATCAGAATGACAACACAATTTTCTCCAGATTCAATTACGGTGTTCACTAAGTTGTTTATACCTATAGTAATTGTATGTCTGGCATTAGAGACTGTAAACACTGAACACGTTTAATACGTCGCCTTCTTTCTATCTACAAATTTGGCAGCGGCGATCAGAACCAATGAAGAACTAGGCCAATTAAAGCAACCTTTAACGTAGAGGCACACTACTTGCTTTGCTGTCAAAATCTTGCGTACGTCACGTAGGGAGTGTTTTGCAGATGACTTTTTGGGCTAACAGCAAACAAAAATGAAGACAAAGCATCCCACCAAGCTTTTACTTATGTTAACAAAGTGGGATGTTTAATGCCCACGCTTCGGTCCTAGGACCGTCTTCAGGGGCGTAATGAGATACAGTGGACAAAAAGCTTAATATATTGGCCGTGGTTGGAACTGGGAGAGGTATTCCGTGATACCGAAGCTGTCCGGGTCCCCTCCTCCTCCTCCTCCAGTCGTTACGGGAACCGGATAACTGGTCACAACCTTACATACCCAATTATACATAATGGATCATATACATTTTTATTTACACAGAATAAATACAATAGAATAAAATGCAACTTATACAACAAGTGAAAAAAGTGGACTACACACTTGCACGAAAAAGGAATTAAATGAAATCATGTTCATACACACTGTGACCTTTGTTCACCCTGTACTCTCTCACTTTATGTTGAGTCTGTCATTGTGTTCCTAGTGCCCAGGTATATTGGATTTAAGTCTATGCACCCATTTACGCTAACTTCTTTTGTCGTCCACGCTTCTACAAATATTCTCCTTTTCTTTGAGCTGTCTCTGTGTACCACTCTGGCTCCTTCCCAGTCAATGTTGTGCTGTAGCTCGTTCATGTGTTTATATATAAAGTGCTGAGGCTGCATCTTTCCGTTTAATTGCCTGTTTATACTCTTTAATTCTAGTGGCGAGTTTCTTCTGTCTTTCTCCTATGTAATCTGCATCACAATCCAAACAGCCAATGCGGTACACTACACCCGACTACTGAGTGGGTGCTTCCATGTCCTTGACCCTGGTGAGGTTGTGATGCAGAGTGTTGCGTGGTTTATGTGCTACCTGTATGTTCTTGTCCCGGAGTATCCTGGCCGTCACCTCTGATGCACCTTTAATGTACAGAATTGTGACCCTGTGTCCTGTGTGAGGGGATGGTGTCTCGGTACGTTGCGGCGTCCTCGTCCATTTCCATACGGTCTGACTCGGATAACCGTTGGTTCGGAAAACATCACGTCGGTGCCTTCTTTAGCACACCTTCTCAAACTCAGACACTAACCTCCTTAACTCCTCCAAATTTCTTCATTTTCTTTAACCTTCTCTAATCCCCGGCCCATTGCCCTTGCACTTTCCTCTCGCACCACCCCATCCATTTACACATTGAACAGCCACGGCGACACAACACATCCCTGGCGAAGTCCCACCCATACATCAAACCACTCGCTCTCTCCATTTCAAATTCAAAGGATTTCAAAGGAGAAGCATGCCGACAGGAGACCTTTTGGTCCATAACTTGGTCGGATGCGAAAAAACTATAATGATGGATAAATTAATACAAAAAATAATAATGACAAATAAGAATAAATAGATAAATAGGTAAAGTTAAATGATAAACAATCAGGTAAATAGTAAATAATAATAAATGGACAGATAATAAACAAATTGAGAAATAATAACAGTGTGAAAATGTTGTCACTTTTAATATTGTCGATTCCCTTTAAAAACTTAGACATGTATCAAGTCACCTGAGTCTAAGTTCTTTTTTTTTTTGGGGGGGGGGGGGGGATAGATTCATATGTTTTAATTGATTTTCATATCTTTTATTTTTGATATTTGGAATCAGTCTTGTGGCTCGCTGTTGTACTTTTTCCAATCTGTTGGTGACCATAAGGGAACGGCATATTCCAACTGTGGTTGAAGTCATAAGACCACGCAATCAGTCCTAGAAACTTATTTGCTTTCTCAGAGGCTGAAATACATTGTTTAGATGTTTTGCGATCATTACTGATAATCAACCCGAGATCCTTTTCACTATCCACTTTTGTTAACGAATTTCTAAATAACTTGTAATTGTACTTACTGTTATTTCTACCTATGTGCATAACCTTGCATTTACTTGTGTTCAATTTCATTAGCCAATTTACAGACCATTAGTTTAAGTGATCGTTTGCCATTCCATGCAGTTTTGTATCATCAGCAAATTTGGAGACAATAGATTTCAGTCCGTGGTCTATATCACTTATATATACTATGAAGAGAAGTGGCCAAAGAACGGAACCCTGAGGAACTCCACTTTGTAAGAACATCTTTGCCTCTGTGAGTTTGGTGGATTCCATCAAAAACATATAAGTCATGATGCCTAGAAATGAGAAACCAAGTATCAAGAAAGTGGTATCCCAGTTGCGTGAACAACTGTGATATCCTCTCATTGATCCTTATGGCTTTAGCACTGGTTGTACTACTCTTGAAAAAAAAAAAAAAAAAATCTTGACTGCTATAAACAGCTTTCCTCCTATCCCATATATCTGTAAAACCTCCCACAATGCCTTTCCATCTACCCTGTCAAAACCCTTCTCCAAATACTCAAAGGTCCAAAAACATCTTAACCCTTTGCTAAAGCTTTCTCACATATCTGCCTTACCACGAAAATCTGACTTTGCACATCATGTAAATGCTCTCTCAATGAGCAGACGCTGAGTCATCGACTTGAACCCAAGTTGCTGGTTCCTTCTGAGATTTTGATTCCTAATAACCAAAGAATAATTTTACCAAAGATGCTCCCCAAGTGAATTGAATTTGTACTTAATCGCACATTTCTTTATTAGTTAACTTTACCTATTCACTATTTATATTACTACTATTTGTATTTATTTGTTTATTTATAGTTATATCTTTTTGCATCCGACCTAGTTATGGACCAAAAGGTCTCCTATTGGCATGCTCCTCCTTTGTAATCTTTTGTAAATAGAATTGGTTACCCTCATAAACATGTAATGTATGCACATCATACCCACACCATTTAGTGTCCCAGCCCTGTATCACTATTGGAAAAGGATCTGTTTTCCTCATCCAAACAATTTCTTACTTTATTTACACTAATTCAAAATGAGAAAGTTCAATCTTACCTTCTTCTTGATATTTAGATGTAATCTATTGAAAAGGCGAAGACTTTTCGAGAGACTGGTTTTAACTCGGACAAGTGTGTACTTACTCTCTTTCACCTTATTGAATTTATCCAACTGTTATCTTAAATTGTGATGTAATCCTCTTTTGTTTTTAAAGAGAGGTTTCTCTTTACAGTTGGAAGTAAATGTTCCTCCGAAATTGATTTACAGTAAACTTATATTATTTACTTTTAGTTGACACAAATTCTCAGCATCTTGATTTTCACAGAATCAAAGAATTTTTTAAACAAAGCCAGCAACTAGCAGTAAGCAATATCTATAAATAACTCGATCATTGTTTACCTTTTCACCAACCAGAATTTTCGGTATCTATTTCAAATATTTAAATTTTTCAATACACTACAAATTATCAGTAACAATTGATCATTAAAATGATTAATTATTCAGATTTTATCCAATAACTTAAATATACATAATTTATTACTTTAATGATATTAAACCTCCAGAGTTCAATATGACGTCACCTTTTACGTAATTTCTAATATACTCCAGACAAGAGATTGCATTTGTAACAAATGCAATGCAATGCAACCTTGTGTCCAAATCAATATAAATACAAATATAATAAATCAATAAGATTTTAATACCTATAATCAAACTTTGGTAAAACATTTTATTCTCACCCTTAGACTAAGGGTGCAGTATTTAAACCACCACCTAAACACATGGATCCTCACCCCTGAACCAGGGTGTAGCATTTTACCCAACACCTAATACCCAATTTATAAATAATCAAATTTATTTTTCATAAGTTCACGCTGCTTTAATGCAGCCTTTCTTTTTGGTTTGAGATCTCTATTATTTGCAGATGGAGCTTGAGGATTTCTTTGATTTGAGTCGTTTCCAGTATCTACCTCTGAAGGTTGTGATGGGTTTTGACTTCCAAGATATTTAATTCCATGGGATACAAATTCTTTATTGTATAGAAGGCAATTTCTCCATTATTTTGTTTCACTTTAACAGTCCTAACCTTGTTGTCATGCCCAATAATTATCTCTAATATTATTCCCATTAACCAAAAGGGTCTGGGTTTATTTGGATGTTTAATCAAAACTACATCTCCTTTCTTTATCTTGTCAGACCATTCTTTCTGGTAAAGATTTTTTGCATGATCCCTTAAACTCAGAAGATAGTCTTCATACCACAACCTTCTAAATCCCTCAAACATCTCATTCTGCTTGCAAAGTGCATTTTCAAGATTTTCCTGATTTTCATCATTAACCCAAATATCAGTTTCATCTTGGAACATCAATGAACCAATGTTATTAAGTTTGAGGAATGAACTTGGAGTTATAAATTCAAATTCTTCTGAACTGGCTCTATAAGTGAGAGGTCTAGAATTAGTGGCATTTTTTATGTTTGAAAGGGCAGTGAGAAACTCAAAACATGTTGATTTAGATCTTCCAATCGCCTTATACAGACAGTTTTTTACTGTTCTGATAAGGCGTTCCCATGCTGCCCCAACCCATACTGAATATACTGGGATTCTTACATGTTTGATTTTGTTTTTTGAGAGTTCATCAAAAAATTCATTTGACTCGAGTTTTCTCTGATATGTCTCCCCCTTTCACAAATGATCGGGCATTATCACTGTACAAGTAAGTTGGAATAGTATACTGATTACAAAATCTTTGAAAGGCCAGAATGAAATTCTTAGTTGACATGTCAGGCAACAACTCAAAATGGACAGCCCTGATATTAAGACAAGTGAAAATCAATATAAAATATTTACTCAAAGCATTAGTATTATCTTTTCTCAAAAATACATGACCTGTATAATCAACTCCCACATGATTGAAAGGTCTGATCAGATTCATGTGCTGCTTAGGCATACTGGTTACTTTAGGGTAATTATAGGCAAGTGCATTATACTTCTGGCAAATTTTGCAGTCCTTAATTGAAGCTTTAACAGAAGATCTACCCTTTGGGATCCAGAATCCTTGGGACCTTAGGAAATTGAAGGTAGTACTGACTCCCATGTGTTGTATCTGAGCATGACAAAATCTGGTAAAAAGTACAGTGAAATGGTGATCTTTTCCCAAAAGTACAGGATTGTGCACATTATAATCAAATTAAGTGATTTGGAAATCCTTCCTCGTGATCTCAGGATGCCCTTTTCATCAAGAAACAAGTTTAAATTCAATACTCAGGAAGGCACTTCTGAATCTTTAAAGTTACTTGACTTGAGTGTATCCACTTGTTTAAGGAGGCTAATTTCTTTAGCAAAACCGACTGACTGATTTATCATGATCCAATAATCCAATGCCTTCTCATGAGAGTTTTCACCACTCTTCATACAAATCCACTTGAGGAGATACTCAGTGATTTTCATAACATTATTAGTTTGAAAACTTATTAATGTCAAAAATAGGTTTGATTTCAACTTCCTTTCCTTGCATGGTATTGTGAGTATTGATATTTTGATTGATCAGAATTAAAACCCACACTCAACAATGGGTATTTAGGCCAGGTATTTAATTCATATTTCATCCAATCTGGTCCCTTGAGCCAAAATTCAAAATTATCTATAAATTTGTTGTAGGTTAATCCTCTAGTTAAGAGATAAGCAGGATTATTTTCAGTTTTGACATAATTAAAACTAATGGGAATGTTATAATCCCTTTCAAGCTGTTGTAGTTTACTATCCATCTCACCTATTCTATTTTTGACAAACTTAGATTTTAGTTTAGTCTGTCTGGTTATTAACCAGTTGAGCACAACTTGTGGATCAACAGCAATATTAATATAGTTGAATCTTATATTGGAATAGGCATTCAAAATAGTGGAGATGCACTTTAAAGCAAGAATCACTCCAAGTAGCTCCAAGACTGGGATACTATGTTCTTTTTCCTTGTTAGCAGGAGCCACTTTTGCTTTAGCAAATAAGAGGGAACTACTTTCCTTACTGGTACCATAAGCAACAAACCCAAAGCAATTTTGTGAGCTGTCACTAAAAATATTAAGTCCATACTCTTCATTCTCATTTAATGCCTGCCTAATAAAGGAGACCTGATTAGCTTTCTCAAAGTCTGGTTTGATATTATCCCACTCATTTATTATGTCCTCAGGCAATTTTTCATCCCATCCTAATTTGTGTTGCCACACCTTCCTCATCAATAACTTTCCTTTGATACTAATGGGTAAGACTAACCCCAGTGGATCGAATAAACTTGAAGTCTCGGATAACAATTGTCTTTTAGTACTGACAGAGTGAAATTCAACAGGCGCAAGCTGCATCTCATCTATATTAGGATTAAATCTGTAACCTAGAATTTTCTCTGTCTCATTTGAGTGTTCAACCAATTTGCCATCCCTTTCTATCAGTTGTCTCAGTTCAAGTGAATTTGAATTCCAAGATCGTGAAATAAAACCACCAAGAGCCATTCTTTCATAGCAAAGCCAATAAAGGTCAGTCATTTCCTTAAAATTATTACCTGTGAATATTAAATTATCAACATAGGATTGACTGGAAAGAATGTTAGTGCATTTGTCAAGAGGAAATTTACTGGCATGTTTCTTCATTACATAATGTAGAATGAAGGGTGATGATGTAAATCCAAATACTAGAGTTATATATCTATAAGCAGTCAATTTATCCCTTTCCCAAAGGAAACAAAAACGGTTCTTGTCAAACTCTTGGCTGAGCCTAATTGACAGGAAGGCCTGCTTGATGTCACTCAGCAAGATTATATCATTAGTTCTAAAGCAAAATAACACTTTAAGCAAGGACTCCATTAGATCTACTCCAGTATATGCAGCCTCATTCAAAGAAGGTAGATTCTTATCAGTTTTTAGTGAACAATTGAAAACTGGTCTAATCTTAGTTGAGACCTGCTCTTCCATCTTAATGACTGGCCTATGTGGAATCCAAGTGTGATTATTCACCTTTTCAACAGAAAAGTCTATTTCAATCTGCTCTATGATTCCATCCTGAAGCTACTTATCAAAGACCTCTTCATACTTTTCATAAAGATTTGACTTTTTAAGAGTTTTTGAGACTCTCCTTATCACTTTTCTGGCAACCTGAAAATTAGAAGGGACCAGTTCTATTTTTTCCAAATGCCAAGGAAGCTTAACCTGGTAATGGCCATCTTTAAACTGAATAGCTTCATTAAATCTAGCAATTTGTTCTTGATCCTCTGAACTATAAATTTCATTCTTACTAATTCCAATAGATTCCAAGCTAAAGAGATATTCTATCCCATTTTCAATATCTAAATCACTTAAAATGTTTTCTAGACGATTAAAATAAGATTTAATTGGATTAAGTATCAGATTAACTAAGGTGTCATGAACTTTAGAAGACTTCTGACATTGATAGTTTTGAACTTCATTACTTGCCGTTTTCTTTACTAATTTGAGAAGCCTGTTTCCTAGTCAAGAAATGATTGACATTACCAATAGGAATTACTTTATTTCCAATTACCATGCAGCTCCCTTGCAAGCACGGGGCAAATGAACATTCTGGAAGGAATTGAAGCAAGTCTACACCTATCAATGCATCCACCTCTATTAATTCATTATCCTGATTTAATCCAAAGGCTTCATCAGCCAATTCAAAACCTTGATCTTTTATATTTTTTAGGGCTTCATTCATACCCGGTACAACAAAACTTATGCTGAGTGAAGGGTCATTAAGAAATGGCATTTGAATTATCTTATTCATTTTAACACCTATTAAGGTTTGCTTAAAGCTCTTAACTTCAGCTCCAATGAATGTTTTTATATTGAAGTCTATCATATTCAATGAGTCTAAATCCGTACACAGCTCTTTAGCAACTCTTGCTGACATGTAGGATCGCTGACTCCCTGTATCAATTAGACATCTGATCTTCTTACTCTGTTTACCACAAATAAATTCCAAAGTTACAGTAGGGGAAATGTAATCATTTTCAGATTTTTGTTGAGATGTTAAACAAAGATGATTACTACTAGTATTAGGCCCTTTAAATTCAGGACAAAGGGGTGCTATATGGCCATGAGAATTACAGTGTTTACAACCATATTTTAATTTATTTTGCTTGCCAAAGCATTCATCTTCTTTATGACCAGATCCAGCACAACGTGCACAGAGACCTAACTCCTGTACTCTCTCTGTCTTATCCTTAAGAGTTGAATATTTTTTCACAGTCCCAAAGAGTGACCTGATGTGCTGCACAATTCACAAATAAGGTTTTTAGAGGGAACAACCTTATTTTGACTGGTCTTAAAATTTTGAAGAGAACCTTTATTTTCTTTGGGTGCATTTTTTGAATTTTTCTTTGGCCTTATTGATTTTATCAGATTTAGGCAAAGTAGTTTTACAGGTCTTAATTAGTCTTAATAATGTCATTATATGACTCAAAGATTTCAGTCAAAGTAGGATAGTTGGTATTATATTTAGGAACCAGTTCCCTTTTGAATGCTGTAGGCAACTTATCAAAGAGAATATGACTCAATAGTAAATTTCCAGGAGAATCTTTCACTGTGAAATCATAGCCATAATTAGACTTTAATTCAAAAATGTATGCTCTTATTTCAGTGATGAATGACTTTAATGTAAAAAACTCCTTGTCATATCACTGTTGTGCTTAGAATCCTTCTGAAAGTTTCATCCACTATAAAGGGTACATCCAGAAATTCATCCTTCAATAATTTTAGTGCAGTATCATGATTTTCATTTATGATAGACAAATGGCTAATGATTTTCAAAGCATAACCCCTAAGATAACTATGTAAATAACTAAGCTTCACTGCCTGGGACACACTCTCCTTATTACATATGACATTATTAAACTGATTGAGTAAAGATGAAAAGGCAAATTTATACTTTTCTGTTCCATCAAAAACGCCGCATGATAAGGGAGGCGGTTTAGTGTCAAAATGGTCTAGCCTATTGAGTGTTTCAACAAATCTATCAGCATCTGTAGAGCTTGCAGAGTGATTATTGGATTTATTCCCTGCCATTTTAAAATCCTGAAATTCTGATAGACTTTCATCTATTTCCATATGATAGCCTACTTGCTTATCTACTTCACTAGTAAATGTGTCAAATTTCTAAACATCTACTTCATTTTCCTTTAAAAGATCTAAAATTTGTTCATCTTTAACTTTAATTTCACTTATAACTTGGTCAATAACATCTAATTGTTTACTACAGAAACGAATGTTTAATGTCTTTTTATTGAGTGAATCCTTTAATTGATTAAGAATCAGAGTAACTTTTCTTTTAAGTATAACCCTTTCTCGTTTCAATTTAGCCAATGCAGTCTCAAATCCAGCTTCATCAAGATTATCATTATCCTCATTATCACTAGTCATGATTAGACTGTATTTATACAAAGTACAAAAAAATATTCAGGTTGTACTAGCCTATGAATAAATTAAAACAATTCAATTTCACTAAAAATAGGCCATAATTCAAATGAACAAACTTCAACCTGGACACAAGGTTTCAACTAGGAACAAATAGGCCCTAGTATATACTAGGTGAACTTCACCAACTCATTTAATTGAACTCCTGAAGCTATTATATAAAACAACTTAATTTACTCACGAATATGTTAAGCCTTTTAATAATAATCGGCTAAGTAAATCAACAATTACTTTTTTACTATAAACAAATAGGCCCACTTTCAGGCTCGAATACTGAATCAATTCACGGAGGCAAACTATTAGCTGTGGCGAATTAGATAGATTATGCCGAGTCTTGATGTTAATAAACCTCTTTTTAAATCACATAGCAAAATACTGCTTAACATGCCTAACCTTGAGGAGGTGCCCATTTATGTATCCATGCTACTCGCCAACAACCACCACTTGACTGCTGTTAATGTTGGTCACTGATTACTTAGTTGGTCATATCAATACACATTCATATGAACTTCATATAGTGGACTCTGCCAACATATGGTAAACTGGCGTTTGCTACTACCCTTTTCTATTCTTTCACTACAATGTAAACAAACACATAGTTGCCAGATCAACTCCGACATGAGCCACTGTCCAATCTGTGTACCAGCTATAACTGCTGGCAATATTACAAACCAATACCGAATGCCTGGACTCACTTGAGGAAACATATTAAATAAAAACATAGTCAAAAGTACATTCTATACAGAACTGTCGGAGACACTAGAGTTCATGGAGGAGTCATCTAACTCAAATCATCTAACACAAAAGTTCTCACGACTCATTCAGATCATCAGGTGGAAATTATTGCCCTCCATCAAATGCCCGTATATGAATTAATCATAAACTATCATCCGTCACAGAAAATGATCTTGTAAATTTCAAGATAACAACAAATTCAACAGAACAAGAGAAGACATCACAACTCGGCAAGGATATATTGACAGCCTTTTTATTGAAATTGAACCAATAAAGAAATTCCATCACTAGAGGAACTACTTAATTTAGGGTTCAACTGCCTTATTATGTCTAAGCTAAAAAAAAAAAGTTCCAAAAAATGAACAGAATGTGAAGTTCTGATTGATGACGCAAAGAAATTAAGTAAAACAGGTGAAGTGTATAAATTTACAATAACAATTGGAAGGACTTCTGTACTAGGGCTCCTCTCTCTGGGTAAAGTATTTAATAGACCTAATCAAATATTTATCAATACAGGATCTGCAGTAAATGTTATAATCAGTAAAGTGCTTAAAAAGGATGAAACCGGAAGTGAAACTCTTGGAACCAATCCATTACTCATTGCTAGGAGTAACAGGGAGTCAGTTAAAGGCATTAGGTAAGACTGACTTGGGATGTTATTTTGTATAAAAATGAGCACTTGCACATTCTGGGGATAGTTGTAGAAGAATCTGTCTTCCTAGGAGATTTAGTGATAGGATTTGAAACAATGAGAAAAGAGGGCATGGTCATATGTCTAGCTGAGTTAGGGATCTTAGCAAAATCACAGTTAATCCTATTTTTAAATCAACTAGATTTAGAGCCAGTATTTGAGATAAGAGAACTTATTGAGATTGATGGGGAAAGATAGCAATGCTAGATTGGATAGTAGCGGGTCAGAGTGGTCTATTCAAGAACAGAGAACACATGAGGAAGAAGACACACATAGTGGACACAGCTCAAATGTTCAAGAAATCCCAGAAATTAATCAGAATTCATCAACTCCAAATGAAGTTTTGCTAATTGTGGAAGGTGGCACAATAAAGCCGACATTATTGCACTCCAGAGCAATTAACAGACTACAAGTGCAGTTCAAAGGCATCACTGTAGTCTTCAAAATTTTAACCATCCCAGAATCAATTAGGATAAAAGGTTTGAAATTGGACTTTGGGATTTATAAGACACACAAGAACAAGGCAGAAATATTAGTGATTACTACTCTGAATAAAGACATGGTCTAAAGACAAGGTTCACAAATAGGATCTTTTCAAGTCTATCAAAAATCCTTTAAGATTTTAAACAAGAGTCCTGAAGAGGTGGAATCACCGCTTCCAATTCAAGAAGAAACAGATTTGGAGGAGATATATAAGAGTCAACTAGGGCCTACTTGTCCTGAGTTAGAATCATGGTTAATCCTATTGCTAGTGAAGCACAATAAAGCAATTGCTTTGCCTGGGGACACCTTGGACAAAACAGCTGTTTTAAAACATCAGATCAAATTAAAACTGGTTTTCAACCTGTTTATATGCCTGCCTACAGATTACCACATTCCAAGCTAGATTGTAGATAACTTGATCACTGAAATGTTATCAAAGGATGTCACAGAACCCAGTCAAAGTGAAGAGAACTTCCCATTGATTCTGATGCCAAATTCAGATGGTGTCCAGATGGTGTCCAGTTATTGATTATAGGGAATTGAATAAACAGACAATACCTGATTGACTACTATTACTGGTGATAGCAGATATATTTTGTAGTTTGGGAACTGAGAATCAGTATTTTAGCACTACTGATTTCAAATTAGCTTTCTGGCAGATAAAGATGCACAAAGATTCTTAAGATTATACAGCATTTTCTACAACAACAAGGCATTATGCATTCAAGCAAATGCCATTTTAGATATTAAATTAGGTATTCTCAAGACTAGTTGAATCAGGGTTGAAAGTGAAACTTTGCAAGTGTCATTTATTTGGAACATAAGATAAATAGACATGGACTTACTACAGTGAACTCAAAGGTAGAGACAGTGAAAAAGTCAGTTGAATCAGGTTTAAAGGGAAATTGGAAAAATTAAAGTTTTTACAAGATAGTGTCATTTATTTGAGACATAAGTTAAAAGGCATGGACTCAGTACAGTGAACTCTAAGGTAGAGGCAGTACAGAACTATCCAGTACCAAACAATGTAGAGAAAGAAGTTTCATTAAAGACATTGACAAAACTGATTCCAAATATAAAAAAGTAAATCATACGAAAATCGACTAAAACATATGAATCTGTTTTCCCTAAAAAAGCGTAGACTCAGAGGTGACTTGATAAAGTGACAAAATTCTTACAGTGCATGAATCTGACAAGAAATAATGGTCTCAAACTGTCAGGAAATAGATTTAATTTGGAAGTGGGTAGAAACAACTTCACCAACCTTGTAGTTAATAAATGGAATAAACTTCCTGCAGAGGCAGTGCAATGTAGTTCAGTTCGAAGCTGTAATGATTATAATTCATTTTACATTATTTGATTATTTGTTTGTTATTATTTGTCTATTATTTGCTTGATTTCCATTTATTATTATTTACTATTTACTTATTTTATTTATTATCATTTATATTATCATAATTTATATTATATTTCTTTTTTATCATTTATGTATATTTTTTCTGCATCCGGCCTAGTTATGGACCAAAAGGTCTCCTGTTGGCATGCTCCACCTTTGTAATCCTTTGACAGGGTATTATAGGAAGTTTAATAAGGAATATGCAGACTCATCTAATCTATTAAATTCTTTGTGAAGGAGAGATTCCAAGTTCATTTGGGGACCTGAACAACAACAAACTTTTGACAAGTTGAAAGTTAAATTGACTAGTTTTCCAGTTCTCATTTTTTCTAATTATGATAAAGAGCTCATTCTTTGCAAAATTGCAACAGATAGCTTTCACATTGAGATTTTGTAACAATGCACTACAATAAGGGAAACATTAGCAGTGATATATTCACAGAAGAGTTTTAGAGATAGTATGCTGGGATATCCAATCAGAGTGTGGACTGATCATACAGCTATTCAGAATTTATTCAAACATAAGAATCTTAGAGGCAGATTAGCCAAGTGGTTTACTACACTTCCATGTTATGAGGTTAAGTTTGAATACATTCCAGGTAGGGAGAACATTGCAGCAGATGCACTACATAGGAATATTAGCCAACCAATGACAGGGTTGATCAATATCATTTGCAGTATTAAGGAACTAGTACCATTAGATGAACTGATAATAAGGGTACAAAGAAAAAGACTCGGAAAATTGTAGCCCAGAACTTGATGAGCCTTTGAGGTATTCCTCCAAAATAATCAAAGGGGTATAAGATAGAAGAATTTCGTTTAAGCAATGAGAGGGAGTGAAGGATAGAGTAGAACTAGGAGTGGAGGAGGAATGGGGATGATTCAAGGAGGGAGTTACAAGGTATGCAAAGTTGGTGTGTGGAACAAGGAGGATGGGATGAAATAGAAGGAAGAGCAAGTGGTGGGATGAAGAAGCAAAGAAAGTTGCAGAGGAAGCAAGCATTCATAGACTGTTTACAAAACAGGATGAGAGAATCATATGAGAGGTACAAAGAAAAGAGAAAAGAAGCAAAGCATAAGATAAAGGAAGCAAAGAGGGAGATGTGAAATGGGGTAAGAGTATAACAGAAAGTTTTGAAAGTAATAAAAAGGTGTTTTGGAAAGAAATAAAGCAGAGAAGAAAAGGTAAAAGGTAAAGATGGAGAGATGATAATGGAAGAAACGGTGGTAAGAGGAAGATGGGCAGAGTATTTCAGGAAGTTGCTAAATGTGAAGGAGGATAAGGAAGGAAAGGTAAATGCAGTGGGAAGCTCTAAGAAAATGACAGTGATGGTGGACTGGCTGGTGAGGTTGTTTATTGTTTGTTTAAAAGAAGGTAGTGTCGGGGAACTGGTGGAGTACCTGTATAGTTCCACTTTACAAGGGAAAAAGGAACAAGTGTGAATGTTCAGTGTAGTTGGGAAGGGTTATGAGAAGGGTTTTGTTTGAGAGGAGTAGGAGAGGAACAGAGGGAGTAATTGGTGAGGATCGGTGTGTGTTTAGGACATGTAGGGGTTGCGTGGATCAGATTTTTGTGGTAAGGCAGATATGTGAGAAAACTTTAGGAATAGGTAAGGATGTTTTTTGGGATACTTATAGATTTGGAAAAGGCTTATAACAGGGTAGACAGGAAGGCATTGTGGAAGGTATTGCAGATACATGGGATAGGAGGGAAGCTGTTGAGAGCAGTCAAGAGTTTTTACGAGAGTAGTAGAGCCTGTGTTGGAATCAGAAATGGTTTGAGGTAAAGGTGGGACTTTGCCAGGGGTGTTTTATGTTGCCTTGGCTGTTCAATTTATACATGGATGGGGTGGTGTGAGAGGTAAATGCAAAGGTAATTGGCCAGGGATTGGAGATGGTTAAAGAAAATGGAGAAATGTAGGAGATAAGCCAGTTGTTGTTTGCTGACAACACTGCGCTTGTGGCAGGATCAGAGGAATTAAGTGAGTTAGTAATGGAGTTTGGGAAGGTGTGCAAAAGAAGGGAGTTGAAGATAAATGTGGGTAAAAGTAAGGTGATGAGATGTACAAGGGAAGAATGTGGTAGCAAATTGGAAGTATTAAGGGCGAGAGATAGTTTTAGATACTTGGGTGCAAATGTGGCGGGTAAGGGATGAGTGGAGGTGGAGGTAGAATGCAGATTGAGAAGAGCAAGTAAATGCCTTGGTGGATTAAAGTGTAATGAGAAACAGACATTTGGGAATGGATGCTAAAAGGAGATTGTATGAAGGACATTGGGAAAGAGAGGAAGAGAGATGACAGAAGATAGGGATGAATGGAGAATGGTCCTGTATGGATGATGCTGTGATGCATGGAAAGGAGTGGGTGGAGGATGGGGGGCTGAGGGAGTATGTGTGAATGATATTATGCAGCCCAAAGGGATTTCTCCCCGTCTTCTCCTTTTCTGCATGAGGGGGCAATTAAAATGAAGCAGCGTTCCTGTGTCTTGCTGACCAAGGGCAGTGGGCGAGATGCAGGAATGACCCATCATCCATGAGGAGCTAAGATAAGAGGGAGGAAGGGATGAATGAAAGTGGAGTACAGTATGTGGGGATGGAATGGGTGGGAGTGGACTTTATACCTTTGTTTTTTGGCTACTTCCCTTGTCTTGGGAAATAGCCATTGGTATGTATTTTATGTTTATGTTAAAGCCATACAAGAATTAAATGGATGTATAGCATGATAACAAGAATAAATCAAGTTCTTATAGCCCTTAGAATTGTGTGATTACAAATGAAGCCTCAAATCAGAGTATGACCTAAGTAATGTGGAGTCATCACAAAGTATGAAAAATGGAACAACTGTCATTCCTTTATTTTTTCATCTTTTTACCATCATTTCTTTTTCTGGTTGGAAATAATCACTCCTCTGTATGGACCCTAATGAATTCCCTAGAAAGGAAGACAATAAAGTGGCCAATAATTGCACAGGATCCAACTGGCCAGCCTCCACAGAAACATCAGAGTTGGGAGTAAAACAACTTTCAAAACTGGAATTCTTAGCAAGTACCAGTTTCAACATTCAATGGAATCCAATCAGCCTGTAGCATCAAGAATCTTAATGTCATCAACTCTATTTTAACATTATATGCACAGTTTTCTTTTTTTGTATGGGAAAAATAAAATAGATATGTGCAAAATATGTCATTATTTGTGTTTTATACATGGATTACCTATATCTTGTGGCATTCTGCCTGGATACCAGTTGGAAGATGTGGTATACCAGGAAGGGATCAGAGTGGAACGAATTGATTAGAAATGTGTGTGGAGCAAGAGATGGTGGTTGGAAAGGAGCCCCTCCAAAATGTTAGGTTAGGTATTTATCAACCCCCAAGCATTTATTGACCCTTTGCATACTCGCATTGACTGCCATGGGTCGATATCAACCACTCTGGAGGCCTCTGGTCTTGCCAGTGCCTGACAAGCATGTATCACATGACTGCTGTCAATAGTTTTCCTCTAATGGCATTTAAACTTGAGTTCCTGGTGCCTAGGGAATCCATAAACTTCATCCCGTGACAGAAACATGGACCTTGTTATGAATAGAAGGATCTCCTGGCCCATTTTTTTGCTTTGACACTGCATAAAAAACATATTGTATTATCCAAAGTTATATTGCATTCAGGGATCTAAATCCTGACATTAGCAAAACACCCAACAGGCAATTTTTTTCCCAACAATTTTCCTGTTGATTTGACCAAATCGGGTGTTCTATTTCAATTGGAAATCACTAGTTTGTACTATACCCCCATCCCCATCTGAGGACTGCATTGGGAAATAAGTATTGTGATTTAGAGAAACATGCAAAGGCAGTGATTAGTGCGAGAAATGACAACATTGTTCAAATAAACAATAAATCAAGACAGTATTCTCTTATTCTGACCATATCTAACCTACTCAGTCTCTCTCTCCCTCATGGAAAATAGATCTTACAATGGTATTTGTTTAATTTGTTTCTTGTATTTGATACGAGATAATTTTATACAAGATCATTTTCATTCTCTTCCATACATATATATTTTTTTTTACAATAAATGTATAGTAATGATTCTACATAATAATAATTTCAAGTATTCACATATGTTTGCCAGTCTGCAACCCTTTCCTATATCATCTGCTAGCCCATGTTTAAATACAATGAATTCATTTTAACGTCGGCAACACTTTTTAAAACACCAAGATTTGTTAGGTTACAAAATTTAACGTCCCTGCAGACAGCCCTCTCTACAATTTTTGAAACGCTGGGTTTCTTTCAACAGAACAATACCTAATTTGATCTCATTACTAACCTACAGCATTCTTTCTAAAGTACCCAACACCTACACAGCTACAACCATAATGGCCTGCAACTTCCAGGCATCAATCTAAACATGTAGGCTTTGTCTGGCAAACGCCTACAATTATCATTTCTTTACCTGTGGCTTCCTTCATTGCTTATCATTTTTGTGACACTCTTCAGCGTCTCACAAATGTCTAAACTATTTCATATATTCTTGCAGTACAAAGGCACTTTTAGTTTTTTTTTTCTACATGGTTTATCCCTACTTAGCGAATATATTTGTCACAACAGAGCTAAGAATGCTTAAATCATAAGCTCTATCAAGGGGTAAGCTAACTAATCTGTTTTTGTTTCGTAATCCAGAAATCTACCTCCTTACGATCTGACCTTTCACAAGCTGTGGTTTACTAACAGTCATTATGTGCAGGAAGTAGTGATAAGATGATAGCGGTACTGGTGTTTTGTTTTTGTTTTTTCATCCGGGATTGGGCATGTGTAAAATAAAAGTCTTGCTCACAGGCATAATAAGCCGATTAAGAACATCGGTTATGTTTTGAAGATATGTGGGGTTTGATTGCTAATATAGGATTTGTTAGATATTGTTCCTAGCATATATCAATATATTCAAAACTGCTGATTGAAGAACTGGGCAACAATCTGTTACGTAGAGATGTTTATGCACCTTAACTTAAACTGGAAAAACAAAGATGGCAACGTGATATCATATAATATCAAAATGGGTCAAGATTATCATTTAGCAGGGCAGGACTCATAGTAAATAATGGAACGAAATTGTACAAATCTGACTAGGTTTAAGAAGGAAATAGACAAGACCTGATTTACAACAGTGATCAACAAATGGAATAGACTTTATAACCATCATGTAATGAGCGCTGAAATCATTGGGGACAATTTACCGATTCACCCAACCATAGAACTTGATATCTGGCTCATGTGTGATAAATGTTGTGATATGAACGATGGTGTACTTCATTTCCTGCGCAATTGAGTAGTTTTTAAGATATTAATTGTTAAAGTAATGCACTTAGGCCTACCTCTCCTCCAGAACAATCTGGGGGGAAATGTGGGAGATCGGGGTTTTTGGGTGGGGAGAATTTACACATGGAGTAATGACTGTTGCAGAAGACGTCTAAAAAATAACGCACAATATCAAATAACAAACACACAGATTCTACCTTCTATGTAGGGATTACGGCGCTGAACACAGAATCAGCCATATTTGTTATTGTTAATAACCTACGCTTCCAACGAATAGCTACATTAGCAACGAATAGCTACTTTTACCCAGCTAACTTATTCCAGTTCCTCATGTCTTTCTCCTAAACACTGGGTTCTTGGGATGGGCGATTATTACATCCAGTAACGGTCGTTACCCCAATAACTAGTAATTGGTACAAGATTTTAACATACATAAGCGCGAGCGTATGTTTTGCCCACGCGTTCCCACATAGTGGACCTTTTAATTTTGTTTCTACAATTCCCATTATGTCCGGTTCTTTTTCCTTCAGATAATCATTCACTTCGTTCAAGCCTGTTATTAATCCATCTATATTTGTGTAAGACACTCTTAATTTTCTGCTACTTCCATTGTATTTACTGTTTCCCTTTTGTTTTTCTTTGTTATGATCCATTTCCTCGCTCTCATATTCACTACTTTCCAATAGAATTCCTCTTTTTGTGACTCTTGTTCTTCTCTCGTTTTTTTCCTTAGCTTCTTGTCTTTTCGTTTTTTCCTCCTCTCTTTCCTCTTTAATTATTTCTCTTTTTATCCATACCTTTTTATATATGATAGCCAGCATGGGTTCAGACGGAAACGTTCTTGTGTGACTTACTCGAATTCTACACTACAATCATCTCGAATTATGACAAAAGAAACAATATAGATTTGATACATCTAGACTTTGCAAAAGCTTTTGATACCGTCCCACACGAAAGACTACTTACTAAATTAGCTTAACACGGAATAAGTGGTAGCCTATTAAGTTAGACTAGCAATTGGTTGAAGGATCGAAAACAGAGAGTTGTTTTAAATGGAAAAACTTCTGGATGGAAAAATGTTACGAGTGGAGTTCTTCGGGGTTCCGTTCTTGGGCCACTTTTATCCATAGTATATATAAATGATACAAACCACGGACTAAAATCTACTGTTTCCAAATTTGCTGATAATACAAAAATGTGCGGAATGACAAATGATCACTCAAACCAATTAGATATTCAAGAAGATTTAGATGAATTACAGCAATGGTCTGAAAAGTGGCTAATGAAATTTAACACAAGTAAATGCAAGGTAATACACATAGGTAAAAATAACAGTAAGTACGATTACAAGTTATTTGGAAATTTGTTAACAAAAGAGAACAGTGAAAAGGATCTCGGGGTAATTATCAGTAGCGATCTCAAATCATCAAAGCATTGTATTTCAGCCTCTGAGGAAGCAAATAAGAATCTAGGACTAATTGCGCGATCTTTTGACTTCAATTGTCCATCAGTCATTAACAAGCTATATGAATTGTTAGTTTGTCCACATTTGAAACATGCTGTTTCCGTGTGGTCACCTAATCTCATTAAAGGCACTGATAGATTGAAAAAGTACAACGGCGAGACACAAAACTGATTCCAAATATCGAAAATAAATCATACGAAAATCGACTAAACATATGAATATGATTTCCTTAAAAAAAAAAAAAAAAAAGTAGACTTAGAGGTGACTTGATACAGGTATTTAAGATTCTAAAGGGAATTGACAACATCAAAAGTGATAAATTTTTCACACAAAATAAGAATCAGATAAGAAACAATGGTCTCAAACTGTCTGGAAATAGATATAATTTGGAAGTAGGTAGAAACAACTTCGCCAACCTTGTAGTTAATGAATGGAATTGTAGTGACGCAGCCACAGGCGGTCACACACTTCCCATAGTTGGCAAGAGGTGAATATGAGCTAGCCAATCAGGAGCCAGCAAATGGTTCTCGAGCGGCTAGCGACCTCTCTTGCCAACTACGCTGAGCCGCGAGCGACCCTTAAATAGGGCAGCGGCGGCCAGTCAGGGCAAAATAGTAATAGCCACGGCAGCAGCAACAGCATCTCGTCCAGTCTTGTAGCAGTCCCATCGAGCCTCGCCGTCATCAGCCGCCACCGCCTCTGACGTTAGGCTCACCGTCCAGCTACGACTGATCAGATCCACTAACCAGTGGCTATTACTTGTGGTTTTACCAAAGAGATTAGAATAAGAGACCAAAGTGAATTTTATTTTTCCTGGCTTGTTCGAACCAAACCACTACAGAATAAACTTCCTGCAGAAGCAGTGCAATGTAGTTTGGTTCGAAGCTTTAAGAATCATTTAGATATATACCTAAGATGCTGTAATGATTATGATTTATTTTATACTATCTATTTGTTTAGTTATCATTTGTCTGTTTATCATTATTTGTTTGATTCTCATTTATTATTAGTTATATGTCAACTTACTATTATTATTTACTATTACCAGTTTGTTTATTATTTAACTATACCTTTGCATTTATTAATGTATTTTATTTATTGTTCATATTATTGTATATTTTTCATTCGTTTGTTTATTATTATGATTTTTTCGCATCCAACCTAGATATGGACCAAAACGTCTTCTGTTGGCATGCTCCGCCTTTTTAATGTATGTATGTATGTGTGTATGTATATATATATACATATAAATATATATATGTATATATATATATATATATATATGTATATATATATATATGTATATCTATACATATATATATATACATATATATACATACATATACATATACAGTATATATATATACATACATATATATATATGCATACGTCTATTTACCTAGTTGTATCTTACGGGAAGGGGAGCTATGCTCGTGGTGTTCCATCTTTATATATAATTTTATCTAAACAATTTTCAAATTCATGTGTTGTTTTTGCACACATTACTTTCTCATCTAACTTGTTCCAAATTTCTATTACTCTGTGAGTAAAGCTATTCTTTTTCAGATCTCTTTTATAGTTGTCTTTCTTTATTTTCTTTCCATGTCCTCTTGTATTTCTTTCATTCCATTTCATTAGATCCTCTCTATCAATAATTTCTATGCCTTTCATGATTCTGTAAATAATTATCAAACCTCCTCTCTCTCTCTTCTTTGCTCTAGTGTCTGTAGTTCAAGTTTTGCTAGTCTCTCTTCATGTGATAGTTTTGAGAGTGTTGGTGCCAATTATGTAATTGCTCCTTGTATTCTTTCAAGTTTTGTAATATTTTTTTTCTTTCTTTTGTGTATTTGGTGACCACATCATTGCTGCATATTCCAATCTTGGTCTTATCAGAGTGATTGATATTTTCTTCACCATTTCTTCATCCAGGTATGTAAATGCCACTTTGATTGTTCTTATTATACGTTTCTCCAAAAATCTTGTTTATACGTTTCTCAGGTGACATATTATTCATAATAATGACCCCCAGGTTCTTCTCATTTTCTACTTTTTTATTTCTTTTTCTCCCAATTTATATGATCCTTCTATTCCTTTTTTGTTTTTTCCAAATTCCATTATACTACACTTTTTTGTATTGAACTCCATCTCACACTTCCTACTCCATTCCCATACTTTATTGAGATCACTCTGTAGTGACTCACAATCTTTTTCCGTGTTCATTATTTTAACAGTTTTGCGTCATCTACAAAGAAGCTCATGTAACTTTCAATTTCTTTATCCATATCATTAATTCATTAATATATATCGCAAACATTATTGGGCCAAAACAGTTCCTTGGGGAACACCACTTATTGCTTCATCCCAATTTGAGTGTTTGTCTCTTATCACTACTCTCATTTTTCTTTCTTGCAAAAAGTCTTCCATCCATTTAAGCAGTTTGCCCTATATTCCTCCTGCAGTTTCTAATTTCTTAAGTAACTTCTTATGTGGTATTTTGTCAAAAGCTTTTTTTTTTAGGTCTAGAAATGCACAATCAGTCCATCCATCTCTTTCTTGTATCATATCTATTAGCCTTGAATAGAAACATATTAAATTGGTGACGCATGATCGTCATTGTCTGAATCCAAACTGCCTTGGATTTAGTACTTTTTTCTAAATATTTTACCCATCTACTTTTGATCATTTTTTCACAGATTTTTGCTATTGTACTTGTTAGAGAGACTGGTCTATAGTTTGTAAGGTCCTCTTTATTTCCTCCTTTGTATATAGGTACTATATTTGTTCATATCCAATCTTTTGGAACTTTTCCTTCTTTCAAGGAACTGTTTATTATGCTTTGTATTTGTCTGCCAGTTCATTCTTGCATTCTTTTAAAATCCAATTTGCTATTTCATCTGGTCCATGCGATTTTCTGACATCAAGATTACTCAAGTGTTTCGATATTTCGTTCTTTGTTACTTCTATTTCTTTCATAGGAGGGACTTTCTCTTTCCATTCGATCTCTCCAGGTTGTATGTTCTTCCTTGTAAACACCGATTTAAAATGCTTGTTCATTATTTCTGCCATTTGTATTTCCTCTGTGTATTCAACTTCTCCTTGTAATTTCCCTACTTCTTGTTTGTTTTTCAGTTTGTTGTTTACAAATCTGTAAAATAGTTTTGGTTGATCTTTATATTTTTCTATGATATCTTTTTCATATTTTCTTTTTTCGTCTCTGCACACTTGTACATATTCATTTCTATAACTAGTATATATTTTCCATTTTTCAGATCTTTTGTCTTTCTTCATTTGGTCCAAGCTTTATCTCTTTTGTCTTTTAACTCCTTACAACTTTTGTTGTACCAGCACTTTACATATTCTTCTTGTTTTTGTCTTGGGACATACTTTTCCACTCTCTTTTTTTTATATATATAAATTTTTATCAAAATGTTCAATTTCTCTTCTACTGCTGTATATTCATTGTGTACTTTCCCAGTTTTCATTTTGAAAGAATTCTCTTATTTTATATAAAAAAAATAATACATAAATCTTCCTTTTCTATATTGTTCATTTCTTTTTATGTATTTTCCTCATTTAGTTCTAGTTCTATCATTATATGGTCACTTTTACTTATTGGTGACTGGTATTCTATCTTTTCCACTATTTCAGGTTCTGGTGTGTGTGTGTGTGTGTGTGTGTGTGTGTGTGTGTGTGTGTGTGTGTGTGTGTGTGTGTGTGTGTGTGTGTGTGTGTGTGCGTGCGCGCGCGGGCGTGTGTGTGTTCTCGCGCGCGTGTATGCATAAACTGCTACCATCCGAAACAAAACTATCTTGAAATTCAAGAAAACAACAAATTCAACAGAACAAGAGAAGATATCACAACTCGACTTAGCAAGTGTGGCATAGTTATGCTGTACAGCGGAGAGCACAGCTCGGTGTAGCATGGCACAGTGATGCCCTAACCACCTGCAACACCTGTCGAACTAGAGCCATTTCGCACGACCAACAAGGGCCCTTTTCATACTGCTGTTATGCGTGAAAGTCACGCAGGGCCACGCACACCAAGCAACAGATATCCGTTAGCCTTTCTACATGCACCACGCACTTTCCTGTAAGCATAACCCATCAACTAATGAATGCATAAATAGCCCTACGTGCATTTCACGGTCACCCCTCATGCAACAGAGCTTGCAACATGGCGCAGTGAATAGGATGCCCTTGCAACAGTGAGACAAACCGACGATACGTTAATAAATGGCGCGCGCATGAACGAAGAGTGACAGTAACATGATACGCAATTCGGTGGCGCGTACGTGAACGAAGTGTTGACGGAAGTGTCGAAGGGACTAGGCAGCAGTGTGCATGTTGGACCGTAAGTACAGTTTGACGCTAGACAGTGGACGCCACGTTACGTGGAGTTTGGCTTTCGTAGGCATGTAGTGGTGCTGACATAGGGGCCTTTCATCCCACTCACCATGATCTTGAACCTCTCGGCAGAGCTTTTCCCGCCGCGACCGTGACCTATATACAGTACAGAGTGAACATGGCATCATGCGACCCACCAGCCTACCCATGCAGGCCACACCTACCTAGCCAGGCAACATGAAACAAAGGCGCGATTCACCTGTTTCACATTCTGTATATACTAGCGAACCCTGTATGAGGCCGGTAGATAGAGGGAGACATGTAAGTAGATAGAGGGGTAGGTGAAAATATATGAACATTTTATTGGATGCTTTGAAACAATGACCGATAGGAAGTGCAGAGTTGCATATTCTCGCTTGCCGTCTTGCGTTTTTGTAAACATAGATTAGGATATCGAGAGAGTGCTGATGTGACGAAATGTATACATCAAGCCATGTTCCGCTTGCGACATAAGTGCTTACGTAAACAGTATTGCTTGAGACAGTATAACAGTCTTTCTGATTGGAGAAAAGGGTGGAGGAGAAGAGAAATTATCGGTGTATGGAGGTAAAGTCACGCCCTTAAAGGGTGGCACTTATCTGTAACATTCAAAGTTATTGGATGAATTAAATTGTGACGTCAGAGCAGACTTGGCTTGGTGGGATGTACAAGGATCCCAAGCGGGAGTCCCTTGGTGTAGATTGAACCAAGTGTATTTACTAAGAAGAAAGAAGATAAGAAATAAATATCTCAGTTTAATTCAGCCCATCAAGAAATCTTAATAACTCGTGACCGAAGCTTTGATAGAAACATACTTAAGAGAAGGAAGAGGCAGCAAGGGGCCTACACCTGAATAACACAAGTGACTAATTGTTAGTGGCAATGGAGCTAACAGTGGCGGCAGCTAGGGATGAACCTCCTCCGAAGTGATTAAACGAACTCCTTCCAAGAAACTACAAGACTGAGTACAAGATAAGTCTACTGGTACACCAATCTACAGTGCATGCAACCATAACCACGCAGTGCACAACCACAACCAACGCGTATACTTAAACCAAAGGACGACAAGACGAGGAACGAGGGGTCTTCAATACTACGTCTTGATACTACGAGAGGAACAAGGCGATCTTCAAGGCGATCATCTACAAAACGATCTTCAAGACAGTGAACAAGAACTGACGAAGGACGACGAGGTTGACGTACATAAGGAAGACTACATGGAGGTAGTCAAGTCAAATCAACTTACTGAAGGTATGAGTAACACTAATACTAGTGTGTTAGAGCATGAAATTCTTACATCTAACATAAACATTCCCATATTCAACGGGGATGAAAACCCCGTAGGAGTTGATAAATTCCTTAACTTAATAGATACATTAATTGTAAGGAACTCAAACCCAACCTGGGGAAAAGCAGGCTACTCAGGCCCCACCTGTGGCTTATCAGGAACGCGCTCTACACGCGGGAAGTGAACTCTACTCACTTCCCGTAAGATACACACACACACACCTCTCACGAACAGATCCACAACACACGCACAAACATCTACACTTACCTTTTCTTCGACTAAAATTCGCTTCCTTTCGAACTTTCTCTTCTACTACATCTTATCATTTCAGTTTACCTCCCACTAAAGCTTTTTTCCGATTTTCCATCTTTCTCTGCTACTACGCCTCCTACCATTTTCTAAACTTTCGTTGGTGATCCTAATCCTAACCCCGGCGTCAGCACCTCCGTCCAAGCTCCCGGTCCATTTCTCCCGAGCCGCGACCACCAATAAACCCCTAATCGCTCGCAAATCGCCCGATGGCAATAGCCCTCTTTCATACGCTACTATCTCTTCATTTTCTTACAGACATTCTTCCCCTCCCACAAAACCCGATCCCGCGCAAGCGAGTGGTCTTTCCTAGAGATTCAGATTCAGATTCAGATTGTAAGTAAAAATATAAAAAATGAAAAAAGGAAAATAGAATTTTTAAAGGAGAATATAGATCATGAAAAAGGTAGAGCTAGGTTTATCATAAATTTCCAGCAAATGGAAGATATCAACCAATATGAAGCCTATAAGAAAGCCTTCATTAAACATTTAATGTCAAAGTGTGATCAGGATCCTATCAGGTCTTTGGTTAGAATGATCAAAGAAGTTAAAACAAGTGAGTCAGACACAGAATACTTAGGTAGATTAGATAGATGGTCAAAAGACATGAATTCTATCTTGAAAGATTCAGATTGGATAGAAAGATCAAGTGACAAAATGAAAGTTTCTCAGGTAATAAAATTGATCACATTTGGATTGTTGACTAAAAATAGTGACGATTTAACGGTAGAAAAACTGTATAAAGATCTCAAGTCAGCTACGAATTTAGGGAGACTAGAATAATAAATCCATATGTGATGACAGTGGGACAACAGAGGGACCCTATAGAAGAACATGATATAAGAACACCAGAATGAAGGAGACTGCAAGAGACCATAAGGCCTACACTAGGCACCTCCATATCCATCACCACCTGTCATCCCCATCCATAAAGTTGTCTAACCCTTTCTTAAAACAACTGATAGATTCAGCGCTCACTACATGGTGACCGAGTCATTCTTTAGGGAGTCTAAAGGTGAACCTAAAGTGATCATGTAAGAAGGTGTTTAGCTGTGTTCAGAGTTTACACTTATGCTCTCTAATCCTTCAGTACTAAGTAATTGCAGGGAGAGCTCCAAACACAACCCATCACTTGGCTCACAATATAATTTCATTTTATTTTGTTTATAAATGTATTGAAGATTATTTCAAAACAAATTAGGCATTACATATTTGGCCTTTGGGGATCAAAATAATAAAGAATACCGTGTTTGGCTATAAGGACTCTAGTACAAAGATCTACAAATTGAAATTAGGTCCTCATATTTTCATTTATCTAATTTCTCTATGTCTTATCGACAACTTATCTACAAAGTTGTCAATAACTACAATACTTTCCTGTGACTTTCGTTGTATAGATGCACATACATAGATGCACATACATCCAGAAACACACACACACACACACAAGGAGAGTTTAAGAAAACAGAATTAGGACATAGACAGAAAGTTAGAAGTCCATCCATGGATACTAGAATTATATGTTTCAATTGAAATACTTGGGGACATAAAGCACAAGACTGTTATTATGGAATTATTTGTAGAAATTGCAAATATGAGGGTCATGAAGAGTATCAGTGTAGAAACCCACCTTTCTGTATGTATCACCAAAGAATAGGCCATAAAACCCATGAATGTAGGAATTTAAATTTCTTTCTCCTTCCTTTCTACTTTCCTATAAATTTCTTTTTCTCTTTTTTCGTTATTATTATTATTATTTTTTTTTTCTTCTTTTTTTTTTTTTATCTGCCAGTCTCTGCCCTAGACGTCACGGCGCATGCGCAGAAGACAACAAACCCGAAGACGATTATAAAATTCAAAATTAATTCGTTCTCCTTCTTTTCTCTTTCTCTCTCTCTTTGTTTGTTATTTTGTTATTTATTTTTGTTATTTTCTTATTTATTTATCATGACGCATGTGCAAAAGACAAACCCAAAGACGACCAACGATTAACCTAATATTCAAAATTTCTTCTTTTCTTTTTCTCTTTCTCTCTTTTCTTAGTTATATAATTCTTTATTATTTTCAATTAGTTGTTTAATATTTCTATCTATGAACTGCTGCTCATGACGTCCCGTTGCATGCGCAAAAGACAACAAACCCGAAGACGACCAACGACCAAAATTAACTTTCTTTCAAATTTGAATTTATTTCTCTTTCCTTTCTTTCTCTTTCCTTTAAATTTCTTTTTCTCTTTTTTGTTATTTAATTTCTTCTTTTTTTATCTGCCAGTCTCTGCCCATGACGTCACGGCGCATGCGCAAAAGACAACAAACCCGAAGACGATTATAAGATTTAAAATTATTCCTTTCTTCTTCTTTTCTTTCTCTTTCTCTCTTTGTTATTTTGTTATTTATTTTTGTTGTTTTCTTATTTATTTGTTTATGTATCTATTTATCCTTTTTATCTATCAATCGCTGCTAATGACGTCACGGCACATGACGTCACGACGCATGCGCAAAAGACAACAAACCCGAAGACAACTCAAAATTATTTCTTTCTCCTTCATTCTCTCATTTTCTCTTTCTCTGTCTTCTCTGTCTCTCTTTGTTTGTTATTCTTTTATTTATCTTTGTTATTTTCTTATTTGTTTATTTATTTATTTATCTTTTTTATCTATCAATTGCTGCCCATGACGTCATGACGCATGCGCAAAAGACAACAACAAAAAACCCGAAGAGGACAAACGATTCAAAATTCAAAATTAACTAATTCTTTCTCTTTCTGTCTTTCTCTCTTTTCTTCATTATTGATTATTTTTATTTTTTATCTTTTTTATTTTTTATCTATCAATCTCTGCCCATGACGTCATGACGCATGCGCAAAAGACAACAAACCCGAAGACGACCAACGATTAACCTAAAATTCAAAATTAACTTTCAAATCTAAATTTCTTTCTCCTTCCTTTCTACTTTCCTTTATTTTTTTCTTCTATTTTTTGTTATCTAATTTTCTTCTGTTTTTTTTATCTTTTTTTTTTATCTGCCAGTCTCTGCTCATGACGTCACGGCGCATGCGCAAAAGACAACAAACCTGAAGACGATTATAAAATTTAAAATTAATCCTTTCTTCTTCTTTTCTTTCTCTCTTTCTCTCTTTGTTTGTTATTTTGTTGTTTATTTTTGTTATTTTATTTACTTATTTATTTATTCATCTTATCTATCAATCGCTGCTAATGACGTCACGGCACATGACGTCACGACGCATGCGCAAAAGACAACAAACTCGAAGACGACTCAAAATTAATTCTTTCTCTCTCTTTCTCTTTGTCTGTCTTCTCTATCTCTCTTTGTTTGTTATTCTTTTATTTATTTTTGTTATTTTCTTATTTATTTATTTATTTATCTTTTTTATCTATCAATCGCTGCCCATGACGCCATGACGCACGCGCAAAAGACAACAACAACAAACCCGAAGAGGACAAACGATTCAAAATTCAAAATTAACTAATTCTTTCTGTCTTTCTCTCTTTTCTTCCTTATTGATTATTTTTATTTTTTATCCTTTTTATTTATTTTTATTTTTTATCTATCAATCTCTGCCCATGACGTCATGACGCATGCGCAAAAGACAACAAACCCGAAGACGACCAACTATTAACCTAAAATTCAAAATTAACTTTCTTTCAAATCTAAATTTCTTTCTCTTTCCTTTCTAATTTCCTTTAAGTTTTCTTTTTCTCTTTTTTATGTATTTTTCTTCTTTTTTATTATTTTTTTTATTATCTGCCAGTCTCTGCCCATGACGTCACGGCGCATGCGCAAAAGATAACAAACCTGAAGACGATTATAAAATTTAAAATTAATCCTTTCTTCTTCTTTTCTTTCTCTTTTTGTTATTTTGTGATTTGTTTTTGTTATTTTCTTATTTATATTTATCTTTTTTATATATCAATCGCTACTAATGACGTCACGGCACATGACGTCACGGCGCATGCGCAAAAGACAACAAACCCGAAGACGACTCAAAATAAATTCTTTCTCCTTCTCTTTTTCTCTTTCTCTGTCTTCTCTATCTCTCTTTGTTTGTTATTCTTTTATTTATTTTTGTTATTTTCTTATTTATTTATTTATCTTTTTTATCTATCAATCGCTGCCCATGATGTCATGACGCATGCGCAAAAGACAACAACAAACCCGAAGAGGACAAACGATTCAAAATTCAAAATTAACTAATTCTTTCTGTCTTTCTCTCTTTTCTTCATTATTGATTATTTTTATTTTTTATCTTTTTTATTTATCTTTATTTTTTATCAATCTCTGCCCATGACGTCATGACGCATGCGCAAAAGACAACAAACCCGAAGACGACCAACGATTAACCTAAAATTCAAAATTAATTATTTCTCCTTCTTTTCTTTCTCTCTTAGTTGTTTAATTCTTTATTATTTTCAATTAGTTGTTTAATATATATTTTTTTTTTATCTATGAATCGCTGCTCAACCAAAGTGACCAAAGTTTGCAGCAGGTACGGCAGGAAGTGGCCGACATGAAGACTTTGCTCAGCCAGTTTTTAGCCGAGAAGGGAAGCCATCAACCACCCTGTTGCCCCGCTCCACGACAGGATACTGCCTCTTGCTGGTACCAAGGTCTAAATATACAGGTCAGACCGTTAGAATTCTTCTGCGCAGCTTCTGACGTCATTTGGCTGAGTCCATTTTCTCTTTGTGATACACTGAAGAAAACTGTGAAACGCCAAGGAAGACAGGAACTATAATATTATATATATATATTATATATCACATATATATTCATATATATAGACAGGAACTATAATATTTTATATATATTTTATATAATATTTGTCAGAATATAACTAATTGCGTTGAGCGGTGCGAGCGAAGGCAACGTCATTTTCCAACGACGGACCAGCTTCAACTGACAGCTATAGGACCCGCTAACCCCACTTTGAACAGCCAGGTGACGTTCACGGGCCCGCTGCGCCAACTCCCTCGAAATTCGGTCGGAAGTGGTTAGACCTTATATTCTTAGATCTTGGCTGGTACCATACCCGCTTCGGAGCCAAGGCGCTCAGATGCACACAGCCATGCAGCTGGTCGCAGGGAAACTCCAAACGCGGGGGTCGGTATTCCGGTAAGGACACAGTGCTGCCATCTGGTGAGGTAATGCGTGCTTACTCCCATTGTTAAGAACTGGTGCTTTTATGGTCAACTAACTCGAGGAACAAGTGGCTGAAAACAGTGGAAGAAGAAGAATAGTTGCCAGTAAGGAAATTCACCACTATGGGATTATCAGAAAGCTTCGCTACAATGACTTAATTCCTTAACCCATTCAACTCCGATGACAAGATGTCTTGTCATTTGGTCAAATAAAACAAAAAATCGTCATATTTTTCTGGTGCTGTTTGATCATCAAACATTTTGTTGTTTTATTATGATTTTTGGTTTTATTTGACCAAATGACAAGACATCTTGTCATCGGAGTTGAATGGGTTAAACAGTTGGAAGAAATTGACCCCAACTTCGAACGCTTTACAAGGATTGAAAGGATGATAAACGGTGCAGTGCATCCATATTGTGAAACTTAAAAAAAAAAAAAAAAAAAAAAAAAAAAAAAAAAAACCCAAACGAAGTTTACAATATTCATGAAACGCACAACTCTACCAGTCACTCCCAACATTGCCCCTGCTGCTGCTGCCACCTTAGTACCAACCGTTGTTACCCGGCCACGACCTACAACGCCGACCGTTACCCCTCCTCCTCCCACCACACCAACAGCTGACCCAGACGATCCACAGCCCAGCACCAGCTATCCAAGCAGTGACTAAGATTTGTTTGTGTCTTTGTTTTAAAAACTGTAGTCTTTTTTATATATTTTTATCTATATGAACATCCATACATAATTGTATTTTTCAATATTAGGCTTACTGTATTATTTTTGTTTGCAATATTAAACCAATTGTAGTAACTTTAATATTCTGTGTTTGAATTAAGCCTAACTTAACAATATGAAACAGTATGATGTTTAGAGAAACGTGTAGAGACATGTGTTCAGAGTACTAAATATGACTTAATATAACAGATATACTCACTCACTCACACTCACTCCGCTGGATCTTGAACCTCATGTAGATTCTGGTCCGGCAACAGTAATCCTCTCCATGTCCTTCGGTCCTGTGCTGCTTCCATCATCCAGGTTGCTTTATTTATTCCTCTTCTGTCCATCTCCGCATCCACACCATCCATCCATCCAACCATCTCATTCGAAGTCTTCTTGCAGGCATTCTACCCATCATAACTCGTTTTGGAATTTTATGGTCCTCCATATGCGCCACATGCCCAGCCCATCTCAATTTTGTTCTAATTATAACTTCTGTTATTTTCTCTTGTTTAGTTATTTCTCTCAGCTCATTATTGTGTCCCCCTCTCCACCCATTCTCATTTTCATCAAAAACTGGTCCAGTAATTCGCCTCAATATTGTATTCTCAAACATCAGTAGTCTTTGTTCCATTTGTTTAGTTAAGCTCCATTTCTCACTGGCATATAAAACTATAGGTCGTAGGATTGTATTGTAGATTCTCAATTTTGCATTTCTTCTTTAATATTGGTACAAGGCTAAAATAACATCTGTTTGCTGAAGCGATTCTTATATTTATTTCTGTCTTCATTTGTTACTGTTGCACCTAGATATCTGAAACTCTCTACCTCCTCTATTCTCTTGTCTTCGAAAAACACATCCTCTATGTTCCTCTCCTCTCTGCTCATACACATTAGTTTGGTTTTATCGAAATTTATTTGCAGCCCAACTCTCTCTGCTGGATTAGATCTTTCAAATCATCTCTACTCTCGGCAATTAGGTCCACATCATCAGCGCATGTTAGATTATTGACCTTAATGTTGTCCATTTTACATCCACCCTCTCTATCTATCATTGTCCTAGTTATTTTCTCCATCACCAAGTTAAACAGCAAACAAGGTAACACGCGGGTCACCACGAGCATAGCTCCCCTTCCCTTCCTTGTGTCTTCTAACATACTTTTGTGTTCTCTCTCTTCCCACGAGGCCGTTTGAGGAGTTAAGAGGCACATAATTTACAACAAACTTCCTGCTCTTCCCATCCCTGTCCTCCACTTCCATCATAATCATCTCTATTCTTTCCATATGTGACATTCCTCACATTTATATCCTTCTTAGTCAGGAACATAATTCCACCCCCTTGTTTTACCTCTCTTTTTCTACTCCAATAATTATATGCACCATGTTCTACACTGTTGGGTGGTAGTGGACCTTTCGATTTTGTCTCTACAATTCCCATTATGTCCTGTTCTTTTTCCATCAGGTAATCATTCAGTTCATTCGAGCCATCTATGTTTGTGTAAGACACTTTTAATTTTCTGCTACTTCCATCGTGTTTTCTGTTTCCTTTCCGTTTTTCTCTGCTATGACCCATTTCCTCACTTTCATATCCACTACTCTCCAATAGAATTTCTCTTTTTCGGACTCTGTTCTTTTCTTTTTTATCCATACTTGTTTATATTGTTCACTGTTAGCTAGTTTACCTGTTTTTGCTAAGATATTCTCTGCTGTCGTTTGTGACCTGAATTTGATCTTAATTGGTCTAGTCTTATCTGTATTGTATTTCTCTAGACTATTCATTTCTTCAGTTTCTTTCCCTATTTCTTGTCCATCCTCTTGAACTACTTCTAATATCTTGTTTACCTTTTCATTTTCCTCTTTTACTCTTGTGGTCCTATTTGGATTATACTTCCCTTCCATCCCTAATATAATTGGACATTTCT
This sequence comes from Oratosquilla oratoria, assembly GCF_046742065.1. Classification (NCBI taxonomy): domain Eukaryota; kingdom Metazoa; phylum Arthropoda; class Malacostraca; order Stomatopoda; family Squillidae; genus Oratosquilla; species Oratosquilla oratoria. The sequence continues at coordinate 61,861,658 of NC_134788.1, forward strand.
TTTTGTCCGCTAAGTCTTACTATTATCTCCTTTTCTCTCATCACTTTAATAACTGTGTCCTTAGTTTGTTCTTTCATCTGTTGTGTCACTATATCTGTAAATACAACTTTGTTGTTTTGGACTTTTCTCCAACTCTGTGCTTCCTTTGCTATGGACTCTATTTTCTTTATTCTTCTTTAATTCCTCATTCTCATCTTTTACTTCTGTTAACTGTCTTTTTAATTCTTCTATTTCTTTGGTTAGGTTTTGATTCTCCTTCTTTAGTTCTTTCAGTTTACCAACTCTTTGGGTAACCTGTGATAATTGGTCAAACCTAACCTCCCATTCTTCGTTCATTATTATGTTTTTTTTTGGGGGGTGGGGGGGTGGGGGGGAGTCTCCTCTAGATTTACTAGTCGGGGGAGGTTGTCACCTCCTCCCTCATTAAATCCATAGAAGCAGTTATCTTTTCTTTCCATTGAGCTGCTATTATCTATATTTCTGCTCTTGACACCTCTGCTTCCTTGTTGTTCCTTGTTTGTGTATTCTGCCCCCCGTTTGTTTACACCTATCCTAAGATCCGGGGCCCGTTCGTCCCCTTCCTCATTTCCTTCCATTTTCCTCAATAATCCCTCTCGCCTATTTCTTCACCTTCCCACTACACCACGAGCTTTCCCCCTTCCCTTCTAATACAAGGTACTCCCTTGTTGAGATCCACGAAAATTGCACTTCTTTTCCGGAGTTTAAATCTTCGCCGTGTATCCGATGTACGCGCGCGTGCGTGTGTGTGTGTGTGCGTGCGCTCGTGTATGTATAAACTGCTACCATCCGAAACAAAATTATCTTGAAAAATTCACGAAAACAACAAATTCAACAGAACAAGAGAAGACATCACAACTCGACCTAGCAAGTGTGGCTTAGTGTACTGTAGAATGGTATGCTGTACAGCACAGAGCAAAGCTCGGTGTAGCGCGACACAGTGATGCCCTAACCAGCTGCAACGCCTGTCGAACTAGAGCCATTTCATACGACCAACAAGGGCCCTTTTCATACTGCTGCTACGCGTCAAAGTCACGCAGGGCCACGCATACCAAGCGTGACCACGTTGCCACATAGAAACGAATGACTACTTAACCCATTCAACTCCGATGACAAGATGTCTTGTCATTTGGTCAAATAAAACAAAAAATCATAAAACACCAAAATGTTTGATCAAACACCAGAAAAATATGACGTCAGTCCTCCTCGCTTCGCTCGCAGCGAAGCGAGGACTGACGTCATATTTTTCTGGTGTTTGATCAAACATTTTGGTGTTTTATGATTTTTTGTTTTATTTGACCAAATGACAAGACATCTTGTCATCGGAGTTGAATGGGTTAAACAGCTACCTAAGAGGAATAAGATTGAACGTAGGTAGGAGTGCAGACATTCGGAAGCATGCCGATGTCATACGCATGTAATCGCGCCCAGAGTGCGGAGCTGCTAGGTAGAGTTCCAAACATATCTAGATGTAATATCGGTAGCATCTTCACCCAATGGACCGAAGGACGCGCCCTACGGGGCCCACGCCAACAGATATCCGTTAGCCTTCCTACACGCACCACGCGCTTTCCTGTATGCATAACCCATCGATTGATGAGATGAATGCATAGATAGCCGTACGTGCGTTTCACTGTCACCCCTCATGCAACAGAGCTTGCAACATGGCGCAGTGATTAGGATGCCCTTGCAACAGGGACACAAAACCGACGATACGTTAATAAATAGCGTGTGCATGAACGGAGACTGACAGTACCATGATACGTAATTTAGTGGCATGTACGTGAACGAAGTGTTGACGGAAGTGTCGAAGGGACTAGGCGGCAGTGTGCATGTTGGACCGTATGTACAGTTTGACGCTAGACAGTGGACGCCACGTTACGTGGAGTTAGTGACGCGCTTTCTTAGTCATGTAGTGGTGCTGGCACAGGGGCCTTTCATCCCACTCACCATGATATTGAACCTCTTGGCAGAGCACCTTTCGCCGCGACCGTGACCTATATACCGTAAAGAGCGAACCTGACATCACGCGACCTACCAGCCTACCCATGCAGGCCACGCCCACCCAGCCAGGGAACATGGGACAAAGGCACGACTCACCTGCTTCACATTCCGAGGCGAGCGAGGTCGACTTACCTGTCCCGTTTACGCTCACACCAAATGTGACGCCTGCGCGGGATAGTGGTGGTAACATCGGACAGCTCGTAGCTGTGATGCAAGAGGAACGGAGAGAGGACAGCAAGAAAATCGACAAAACAGCAAACACCTTGCAATCCCTCGTAGCCTTTGACACCTGCACAACGTCCCCTTCACCGAGCCTCTCGTCGACCTCCCCATCCCCTCCTCCTCCGCCTTCCGCCCCGATCCCGCCTGTCACTGGAGTGAAACCCGCTCTTCCGCCACCGGGCAACCTCTCGGTCCAACGTCCCCTGGCACTGCAGGCCGATGCACACTTCCGGTCGTTTCATTCGTGGCGCCATGACTGGACCGGCTATGCCGTCATAGTCGGTGTTAATAGGATGCCATGTGACATAAAACTCTGGTTGTGCTTTTCCCATCCTCCATGACACTTCACTCTCGTCCGACTGCAAGCCCACTTCCGGGACAAGCGAGTCGAGGCTCTCCACCGCCGCGACCTGCTCCGATACAGAGAGGCGCAAAGAGAGTCCTTCTACGACTTCTACGATTGCATAAGGAATAAGGCTGAAAAAATAGACCTGTGCACCGGAAACCCCATCACATGTGCGGAGGCCCAGCTGAAAACGGTGATGCTCATGGGCGTCAGGGGCGAGGAACCCGTACAACACCTCAGCTCCCTCGCTGGAAATACTTCACTGCAGGAGTTAGTGACCAGCTACTGCTCACACGAGGCATTGAGGGTAACAGCCTCGGCTGTCCAGGATGACCCGAGCTTAAGCGCCGGCTCGGCAGACAAAAGGGCCTAGCGTATGGCGCATGCACCCCCGCGATCCAGCTGTCCCTGCCAATCCTGCGGTCACCGGCACGACCCCGGGAAATGCCGGGCGGCTAACAGCACCTGTCACAGCTGCAGGAACAAAGAACACCGCCCTCGCACCCCCAAGTGACCTGCCGGGGATGTCCACTGCCACGCCTGCAACAAAGAGGTTCACTGGGAGTATTGCAAGTCGACCAAAGATCGGGACAAGGACTACCATGAGTCGACGCTACTGCCCCTCCCAACGGGAAAGCCGGCATCTGCCGCCATGTGTCCGACGGTCGCCTGTCATCATCCGCAAGTGCGGACGTCACGGTGATAGGCACTCTACACTTACAAAAATTGGGGATACACAGGCCAGCTTGCAGCCGTCGCTCTCGGCGCCGACGTTCATGGCCGACGGATCCCAAATGCCCCCCGCAGTGGGACGCCTCCGGGCCACCTTGACGCTCGGCGACAGAGACTGCGCCGCCGATATACGGGTACACGATGGGGTCCAGCTCCCCCTCTTCTGATTCGCCCACTGTCGGGAGTTGGTTATAGTCGTGCACGACTTCCCGAGGCCCATCGTAGCGGTGACGTACTCGAACAGGTACGCCGAGCTAACACTACCCGTTGACAGCTCGCCAGCTGCCGCTCACGACTACTCTCTACGGGAATTTAGCGACGTCCTGGTCTCCAAGGATGACCTCCGCACCACCCCCCTAAAAAAATATGGCGGGTCCACCCATGGGAATCCAAATGAAAGCCGACGGGATACCCTTCGCCATCCACAAGCCCAGGCCGATACCATTCACATTTCAGTATCAAGTGAAGGAAGAATTTGACTCAGTGGTGCGGCAAGGTATCATCACGCCTGTCGGTGAGGAGCCCTCGGAGTGGTGCCACCGTCTCTCCGGCGACGGCATCACCGCCGACGAGGATAAGGTCAGGGCCATACGGGACTTCCCCACGCCATCCAACTTGACTGACCTTCATGGGCCTGGTCAACCAACTGACGGACTTCACCACGGCCATAGCGAAGACAGCTCAACATTTAGTGCTTCCAATAAGCTCTAAGCGTTCATTCACCTGGATCCAGTATCACGACAAGGCTTTCGCCGACGTCAAGCGAGCTTTGTCATCACCGCCAGTACCGGCTCCCTTCAACCCTGCCCTGCCAATGGTACTGCAGACGGGTGTATCACGCCTCTACGGAGTCGGGTACGCCCTACTCCAAGACCACGGTCAGGGGCGCTTGCTTCCTGTTCAGTGTGGCTCGCGGTTCCTGATGGACGCCGAAACCCGCTAAGCCACCAACGAATTGGAGATGCTCGCTGTCACCTGGGCCGCGCCCAAATGCAAAATATATCTATTTGGCTTGTTCCGCTTCACGTTGAAGACGGACCATCGTCAGCTCATCCCCATCCTTAACTCCTACTTCTTGGACACCGTCGAGAACCCCCGAAGCCTCCAGCAGCTTGAGGAGAGGCTCTCGCCCTTCGTCTTCACGGTGAAGTGGTGCGCCGGGAAGCAGCACAGCATCCCAGACGCCCTCTTGCGAGCCCTAGTCTCTCGCCCTACACCGGAGGACGAGACCGACTGTAAAAAGGAAGCCGCGCACATCAAGAGCTTCGCCACCAAAAACGCCGGCGCTTACAGGGACCATTCGTCACCGCCGCTGACGCCGACAGGACCCTCCAGCAACTCCGGACTACGGCACGGATGGACCCTGCCTACGGCCACCTGCGTGTCTTCCGGGTTTCCGTCCAACCGCTTCGCCCTACCCAGCTCCCTCCGGTGTTGGAAGCTCCGGATTGTCCTCTCTTCGCTGACAGGGAACTGGTGATGTGTGGCCAGCGCATCGTCGGCTCTGCTGATCTACGAAAGAGCACACTGGCCCTCCTCCACGATAGCCACCGCGGTGCGGAGGAAACCTAGCGACGGGCTAGGCAAACCGTCTTCTGGTCCAGCATCGATTCTGACATCAAGAACATGGTGGAGGCCTGCGACCCGTACCAAGTGCTGAGCCCTAGCCAGCAGTAGGAGCCCCTCCTGTGCGACGACCGCCCCCACCCGGCCCTTCGAGAACATATCCGTCTTCTTTCACGTCACAGGAAAGTCATTCCACCTCCCGAGCGGGAGACTGGTGGCCCAACCTCCGTCTAGTGTTTCCTTGCCCTTCCGACGCCGTCGGCCCCGTCGCGTCCGAGGGCCGCCCAGTGTCCCCGTGCCCTCCCGACTCCGTCGGCCCCGTCGCGTCCCATCCCTCGGTGGAGGACCCGCGGTCTTCGTGTGTAGATTCCCTATGATTCTCCGTCGGTCGTCTCGGCTCGCGATGGTTCTACGAGCGTGATCACAATGCCACATAGACACAAATGACTACTTATGCAGGCACCTAATAAGAGTAAGAAGGAACGTAGGCGTGTAGACATTCGGAAGCATGCCGATGCCACATGCACGTAACCGCGCCTAGAGCTGCTAGGCAGAGTTCCGAGCATATCTAGATGGATCGTCGGCAGTCTTCGGCCTATGGAAAGACGCGCCCCTTCGGCGCCACGCCGACAGATGTCCATTTGCCTTCCTGCGTACACTACGCGCCCTCCTGTACACATAACCCAATGATTAATAAACGCGTAAGTCGCCTTAGGTGCGTTTCACTCTCACCCCCTTTGCAACTACACTTGCAACAGCAAGGCTCTGCCTCAGGAGTTACGAGAAAGCACATGCAATAATACTGCTAGACACCACGAACAAGCTCTTCTTAGCACATCTAATGATAAAACCGTTCAGCAATTTTATCATTATTCGTCAACAATGAACAATTCATATGACATCTGATATTACTCTTGGAAAGACTTCATTGAAATACTAGAGTTGTTTCAAAGGATACAATAAACACTGCTAAATATATTACCGTAGATATATTTACAGTAACACCGATTTCAAGTAACAATGTCGTATACACCAAAGAACTTTACATAACACTAAGATAAACAGAACTTTATCCGTCATGACGTACATATATCTATATCCACCAGTTGCACCATTTCCTAATATTCTTGATATTTCGTAATTACAAAACGATCCGTGCACTTCATGGAACACTTAGAGGTCAGAATACAAAACGGGAAAAAAAAATTAAAACCCCAAGGAGAGTAAATAAAGAAACATTGCCGACCATCCCCACGATATAGTTTTGCCAATTAGAATTTAGGCACACAAACGCTATTTTTCAAACCTCAATCGTTTGCAATCCGAAAATAGAGCCACTTTCGGCTATCGTCAAGAATCTTCGGAGGAGTGATGTATTAGTAGCCAAACATCGCCATTCACACGTCACTGTTCAACACTGAATGTGAGAAAATTGAATAAATTATGGTCTATTGTGTACCTGCCAAATGTAGCAACGGGCAAAGTAGTGGTCGGAGCTTCTTTCAATTCCCGAGTGATACAGATCGAAGGGCTATATGGATGCGGAAGGTGGACAGAACAAGGAGAAAGGGATCGTTGTGGGTACCAAGTGAACATTCTAAATTTTGCTTGGATCACTTTGAGCCCGTCTTGTGAAGGATCTGGCTTATTCTACTGAATATTCAGGAGTTGTGCGGCCTGGTATAAAGGCAGATGTGGTCCCAACGACCTTCGCATCCAATCCAGCCCTAGGATCGACCCCTAAATTGACCAAAGGTCGAAACCAGGCCTTCAACAAACGCTGCAGGCTCGAGGCGAGACATTGCTAATTGCAATGCAGCGTTTGGCACTAAGCCAACAACACAGGACATAGCCTAGGCTATAGGCCTAGGTAGCATATGTTACGTACATTGTGAATCTCTACAGATTAATATTCATGAAATGTGCAACACCAATAATGAATTCATAAGTGGACACACGGATAACAAATCCATTTGGAATGAACACATTATGAGGACTCATGAAAGGGTTAGGTAAGATTCATATATGCATGTCTAATGTAATTATCTGTTCGCCCATCAGCGTGGGTCATCACCCAATATATGATATCAATCTTTCGCAAGGACGTGTGAATCACTACGTGAAATTTGAAACGAATCCTTGGTGAGAAGGCTGAAAGGTTGTCTTTCCTGTATGGGCCACCACCTGAGGTCTTTTTTTTTTTCTGAGAAAGCTGCATCAAACTGCTCATACATAAAGGGCTTCTCTAAAGTGTGCGTCATCACGCGATATTAGAGAGCACTCTTTCTTCAGAAAGCTGCATCTCACAGGTCACACTGGAACGGTTTCTCTCCAGTGTGGGTCATCACGTGATATCTTAGAGCAGTCGTTCCTGAGAAAGCTCCATTACACAGGTCACACTTGAAAGGTGTGGGTCATCATGTGTCGTTCGAGGGCCCTTTTGTTGGAAAACTGCATAACACGGGTTACATTGGAAAGGCTTCTCTCTAGTGTGGTTAACCATGTATGGTTTGAGATGACTCTTTCCTGAGAAAGCTGCATCATACATGACGCATTTAAAAGGTTTCTATCTAGTGTGGGTCACCAAGTGTACTTTGAGATTACTCTTTCGTGAGAAAGCTGCATCACACAGGTCACACTTGAAAGGCTTCTCTTCAGTGTGGGTCACCAAGTGTCGTTTGAGACCATCCTTTACTCTGAAAGATGCATCACACAGGTCACACTTGAAAGGTTTCTCTCCAGTGTGAGCCATCACATGATATTTGAGACCACTATTCCCTGAGAAAGCTGCATCACACAAGTCACACTTGAAAGGCTTCTCTCCAGTGTGGGTTACCATATGTTGTTTGAGAGAACTCTTCAATGAGAAAGCCGCATCACACAGGTCACATTTGAAAGACTTTTCTCCCGTGTGGGTCATCACATGATATTTGAGAGCACTCTTTTGTGAGAAAGCTACATCACACAGGTCACACTTGAAAGGCTTCTCTCCAGTGTGGGTCATCATGTGATATTTGAGAGCATACTTTTGTGAGTAAGCTGCATTACACAGGTTACAGTTGAAAGGCTTCTCTCCAGTGTGGGTCATTATGTGTCGTTTGAGATGACTCTTTCGTGAGAAAGCTGCATCACACAGGTCACATTTGACGGGCTTCTCTCCAGTGTGGGTCATCAAGTGTCGTTTAAAATGACCCTTTTGTGAGAAAACTGCATCACACAGGTCACACTTCAAAGGCCTCTCTCCAGTGTGGGTCACCATATGTTTTTTTATATTACCCTTCCATGAGAAAGCTGCATCACACAGGTCACACTTGAAAGGCTTCTCTCCAGTGTGGTTCATCATGTGATTTTTGAAATGACTCTTTCTTGAGAAAGCTGCATCACACAGGTCACATTTGAAAGGCTTCTCTCCTGTGTGGGTCATCAAGTGTCGTTTAAAACTACCCTTTTGTGAGAAAGTTGCATCACACAGGTCACACTTGAAAGGCTTCTCTCCAGTGTGGGTCATCAAGTGTCGTTTAAAATGACCCTTTCGTGAGAAAGCTGCATCACACAGGTCACACTTCAAAGGCTTCTCTCCAGTGTGGGTCACCATATGTTGTTTGATATTGCTCTTCCATGAGAAAGCTGCATCACACAGGTCACACTTGAAAGGCTTCTCTCCAGTGTGGTTCATCATGTGATTTTTTAAATTACTCTTTCTTGAGAAAGCTACATCACACAGGTCACATTTGAAAGGCTTCTCCCCTGTGTGGGTCATCAAGTGTCGTTTAAAACTACCCTTATGTGAGAAAGTTGCATCACACAGGTCACACTTGAAAGTCTTCTCTCCAGTGTGGGTCATCATGTGATTTTTGAGAGTAGTCTTTCCTGAGAAAGCTGCATCACACAGGTCACACTTGAAAGGCTTCTCTCCAGTGTGGGTCGTCATGTGATTTTTGAGACTAGTCTTTCCTGAGAAAGCTGCATTACACAGGTCACAATGGAAAGGCTTCTCTCCAGTGTGGGCCATCATGTGATATTTAAGATGGCTCATGAGATAGGTGTGTCACATGAGTTTCTCTTTGTTCCTTGATGAATGTACAGAATTTTTGTATACCTTTTCCAAGGAAAAGCTATTTACCCTCGACCTGTAGGAAAAAAATAAGTTCGACATTAACTTTTTGAGAGCATGTAAAAGGTGTAACACGAGCTTAAACAAATACAGTGGGGCATTAAGGAAAATGTAGTAGGGAAAGGGAAGAAATGACTCTTAGTACTGATATTAACGGTGGTATCTATGTATATAAAAAAATAAAGTTTTCCAGTTTTGAAAATTTCCTGGCGTTTTTATGACCACCTTCCGAAATCCGGCAAAAATGTCCCATGGTGTAAGGATATTCTTATAGCTACCATATAAAGCGTTGCTGCAATGGATGAACGTGGTTCAAAGGGTAGTGCACAGATAGGGGGTTTAACCACTTTTGGGCCAGGGTTACAAAGACGAAGAAGTACCCAAAAGAAAGTGTGCAGAAAGACTATGCTCTTTGTCACGAATTGACCAGGGAGCACAGGAATGACTTTCCCCAACTTTACGCTTAGAAAAAAAACGAAAAAAAAAAACTTCAGTACTATAACAACCACAATTAAGAGATTCCATAGGAAAATATTGGGGTTCAACAATATGTTATGTAATAGAAAAAATTATGTGTACTCTGATGAAGAGTACGATCTCATGATAGATTTCGACAGAGAAATTAAAAAGGAAGAATCGGAAAAGTTTATGAAACATTATTTTGAAGGATACAAGAATTTCACTGAGAGTGGTGGTAAAAGCTGTCTCGAGGAATACCAAAAGTATTACATCAATCGGAAATACAATTACATCAAAAACCGCAAAATTAAGGAAAAACAGTTTACCATAAGGTTAATGGTAAATGTGTGGTGAAAAATCCGGCAAGCGTGGTATATAAAGAATGTTTTATCAGACATGCCATCCATTACGGAGGGGGTCTTAAGTGAAAGGTATCGACAGCGAGCAGGTAATTCCAGAAGACGAACCTGAATTGGGATCCGTTGAGATTCCTGCTTCAGCTTACAATATTAGTGAAGAAGCCGCAACGGCAATGATCCTGCCTGATTACGACTATGCCGTCGACGAAACGGAATCAGATGAGTCGGTCCTCCTTAAGGTTTGGGAAAGGACTTTCCAAGAAAAAGAAGAATCAAAGAAGGAGAAGGAAGAAATAAAACAAGAATTAAAGGAGATCAAAAGAAAAAAAATGAAAATAAAAGAGAATTGGTACAAAATGTTAGATTGAAGGCTGAGGATAAAGAAAACAGGACATTCACAGAATTTTTTTTACGGATTTGCATGGGTGAAACAGGTAGATTTAGGTTTCCAAAGAAATTTGGTATTTTGTTCAAAACAAGGGATGATGTGATCGAAAAGGTCTACGAAGAGCTCGAAGCTAACGCCAACAGCTATCTATATTTCCAAAAAAGAGCCATAATATGTCCTAGAAACGGAGACGTGGATTACATAAATGAGGTGATCTATGAAAGTATCAAAGGTGGTCAACATATATACAGGAGTGAGGATAAGCCGGTCGGAAACGATGAAATTGAAATTCAAACTTCGGTATATAACAGAATGAATTCTCCTTCTATTCTGCTACATGAGTTGATGCCGATGAGTACATCGAGAAGGTCCCATCGAAACAAAAATGGAAATAAAAGAGACCGGTGCCTTGTTCTAGAAAAAATATAAATATACATATATATATTATATATATATATATACATATATATATATATATATATATATGTAAATCTTATATAAGCCCTTGGAAGGGAAAGATTTATATAGGGAAGTAATTTTTTCAAGACTACCACTGTAAGAATCTTTTGGTATTAAAAAAATTCTTTCCTTATATAAATCTTTCACTTCTAAGGATTTATATAAGATATATACAAGGAAAGACTTTTTTTTTTTTTTTTAAAGAATACCACCATTAACCTTTTTGTTATGATGATGCCGATGAACAGGCATCATGGAGTGCAAGTGGGTATACATGGATGAGGGTGTTGGCATCAAAATTATATTTATTTTGTGGTTGTAGCTGAGTGACTTCTGAATTCTGTTTTGGTAATATTTTCTGTGTTTATCATTACTCAGTGAAAGAAAACAAGTAATAGAGCAGATTTCATATTTCATAATGCAAGTAGTGTGATGCATCGTACATTAGACATTTGATGCTGCACACAAGAATTTGACTCGTATTCAAGAGGTTAAAGGAAGAAGATATGGAAGGTTGAACAAATACTAAAAATGATGGGGTTGCACAGAACAAACATAGATTGGGACAGTATATAATCAGGAAATAATAAGGCAAAAGACTGGCTGAATAAATATTATAGAGGTAGAGGACATAAGAAAAAAGAGAAGTATACATTAGCATCATTGGATAAAATATCTTTGTCAAATTTTCAGAGAGGACCACTACACACACAAACACCAATCAAGGATGTCATAAATCAACACCGTAGAGATTCACAAGAATCTGATATTGATTTCTAAAGCAAATCTCTTGTTTTTTGGGAAAACAGGTGAAATTCAACACATATACCACCACAAGTGTATAAGTAATAAAATCAAATGTTGATTTCAGACATCCTTCTGTGAGAAGTAAATTACTTCTAGTCAATCTATCCTAACTTGTCCCTACCTACAACTAAGTTAGGTTAGATTCACTCCTGACTTCCATCAATCACTAAAACAAGGTGCACAGTGGGAAAAGTTTATTGAGCTATAGTTATTCAGTGGAAATGGCCACTTCAAATGAGTTACAAGTAATGTGCATGGATATTTGTGCCCTGTAGCAATCTTACTCATAAATCAATATATGATTGAATTTTTTAGGTGACTGGTAATATGAAAATTAATAGGAAAATAATAAGGTGCAGGAATGGATGAATAAATATTACAACAAGAAATAAATCTTAAAAAAAAAGTGTGATGAAGGATATACCAGCACAGTCAACTGGAAATAAGAAATATCAGTAAAAATTTCACAGAGGTATACATCCATCCACCAAGGATGTCAGAAAAAATGAGTAATTTTTGTGAATTGTCTATTGGTTTCTACAGCAAATCACTTGCTTTGCATTTATCAGGGAACACCCCCCCCTCCCCAGGATGAGTAAACATGAGAATTTTGGCAGAAATAGTACCACAAGCCCATCAATAAATCTACAATAGGTTTATGTCTGCTATCTTAGAGTGAGAAAAACTAATCTAGTCAACCGTGCTCTACCTATTTATACATATGGCTAAAGTCTATTCCAATAAGAAGTTACACTTGATTTCTGCCATGCAGCTTAGTACAGTTGGTAATCCATTACACTACTGCTCCACACTGGCACCAGCAAGATGCAGATTCCTCACCTCCTTCAGAAAGTATTATATTTCTCCATTTTGTTCATAAGATAGGAAATTTTGGCTTCAATCATTGGAAACAGCAAACACTCTACCACTAAAACAAAAATTTCAAAACTCTATACAATAAAAACCTGAGTAATTATGTGGAATTTAAGTCAAGGAAAAGATAGTATAGTTTCATATACATCATTATTTACAATTGATGTTTACAGATATTATGACATCATATTTAGAATATGTGTCCAAACCATCCCAATACTGTTTCATCAACCCTATCTCCCAACTCCCTTTCCACCCCTGTTCTCCTCCTCACCTCATTTCTCACTCTATCCAGCCTAGTAACCCCTATCATACTTCTCAGGCACCTCAACTCAAACACATTCAAACTCCTCCTCTCTTATGTTCCATGTTTCTGCTCCATACAATGAACAAAATGTAGAAATATATTTTCTCAAGGTGAGGAATTTGCATCTTGCTGGTGCCTGTGTGGAGCAGGAGTCTGAAGGACTACCAGCTGTACCAAGTTGCATGGCAGAAATCAAATATAATTTCTTCTTGGAATGGAGTGGTTAGGTTACACTCAACCCCCCACCCCCTATTCTATCAACTATTACAACAGAATAATGATACTAGCTTGTTAAGATTGTCCAGAAATAACCACTTCAAATGAATTGCAAATAATTTTGTGTGTAAATCTATTTATGACCATGGCAATCTTAATCACAAAGACAACATTATAGAATCCAGCACTGATCTTTGTGGGACTCCAAGTCACCTCTTTCTCTCCTCTGTTCCAGAGTCGGCAACTCCAATTTTAACAGTCCTTCTTCATATGAAAGTTTTGATAGTTCTGGGCCATCCTTTTAGCTGCTCTTTGGATTCTCTCAAACTTCTTTATATTAATTTTTGTATTGGGTGACCACAGTGTCGCTGCATACTTCAATTTAGGCCTTATCATTGTGACTAGTATTTTCTTTACCATTTCTTCATCCAAGTAGGTAAAAGCCACTTTTTTGCTCTTAGTAAGTTGTAGGTTTCAATGACAATCTTGTTTATATGTTTGTCAGGGCATATCTTTTGTGATAATCACTCCCAGGTGTTTTTTAAGTCCTTCTTTCTTAACGTCTTTTTCATAAATTTTATGTGTGTATATACCTAGTTATATTTTAAGGGAAGAGAGCTATGCTTGAAGTGTCCTGCTTTTGTATCTCTCCGCATCCAGTTTATTCTTAAAATCTTGTATAGTTTTGGCACTCACTGTTTCCTCATTCAGTTTGTTCCAGATATCTATCACTCTATGTGGGAAGCTATTCTTTTTCAAATCCCTTGTGTAACTGTCCTTTTTTAGTTTCTTCTCATGTCCTCTTGTTTTTCTTCTGCCCATTTTAATAAGTTGTCTCTATCAAGACTTTCCATCCCTTTCATAATTCTGTATATATTCAGCAAGTCACCTCTTTCTCTTCTCTGTTCCAGTGTTGGTAGATTTAATTTTTCCAATCTTTGTATGTTAAATTGGAGAGTGTTGGTGCCATTTTTGTCATTGCTCTTTGAATCCTTTCTGATTTTTTTTTCTTCTTTTTTCTGTAGTAGGTGCCCATAGTGTCGTAGCATACTCCAATTTTGGTCTTATCAGTGTAATTCATATTTTCTTTCTTCATGCATGCAGTCGAAGGTCACTTTCATTGACCTTAATCTAAAAGTTTCTCCAACTAGTTTGTTGACATGTTTATCTGGTGTCAAGTCACTTCAGATGATTACTCCAAAGTCCCTTGCTGAGTTGACTTTTTTTTTCCTTCTTTAATACCAATTTTATATTGACCCGATATTCTATTTTTGCTTTTTCCAAATTCCATTATACTACATTTCTTAAGGGGACCGTCCATTAGAAAATCAAACTTTTTTAGTTTGGGGTGAAAGTGGCTGAGATTTTTTCCTAGTAACTGTCTTGCCTCAGAGAACATACCACCGAGTTTTCAAGTCATTAATGCTTATACTTTTTTTTATTGTGATTTTTTTTTTTTCGAGGGGTAATTTTTGACAATTTTGAAATTGATTCAGAGGATAGACCTTTGACTGGATATTGATTATTTTTTGTCTTTATAATGGGCTAAGATAGATGAAGAAACGGAGGCAGAATTATGATGTTCTGATCAGTCTGTTATGAGAAAAAAAAATCCAAAGTTGATGAAAAAAATATATATATATATACATATATATATATATATATATATATATATATATATATATATATATATATATATGTATATATATATATATATATATATATATATGAAAAAATCCTACTAGTCCTTGACAGGACATAAATCTGCCTCTAAATGTTCTCCCAATTATGCTGAATCCTAAAAGGATTTGCTGTTGAAAATCAGTGAAGGCGTTTTGGATATGAATCAAGTTAAACGTGCAAAAATCAAGTTTTTCAGGAATGAGCATCTTAGTTTTTTTGTTCATGGTTACTGGTCTCCTTTCATTATTTAGGATGTTATGGTGTTGAAAGGGTATCATAGGCACCACCCTACACTTTGTTGCCAGCTTCTGATTAATTACAGGTTTATATGATGAATCCAGTTAGTATCCACCAGGCATGCACTTTTCCTTTTCTTGGCGCGATGCATCTTTGGTGACAGACGATCTTTATCTGCCATCCTAAGCTGTTTTATGGCATCACTGGTTGTTTTAGAGGAAATATTTTCATGTTGTATTTTTTTTTTTTTTTCATGATTTTCTGATATATGATTCATACTGTACAGTATGCAGTCAGGTCCCTGGTGCCATATCATATGCTATTATTTATCATACAAAAGCTTATTGTGCAAAATAAACAGCTTTTGTTAGCAAATATATGTAACAACAGAAAATGTAATATGCAGTACACAGCGCACACGACCCAGCCACAGTAGGGTGGGGGGGTACTGTATTATATATTTTTTCAGATAGTAAAAATCAAGATACAGCCTCCATACTCAGCCACGAGATAGCTTATGAGCAACACTTTTAGAGGAAACATTTTCAGAATTTCGTTTTTTTTTTTTTCTTTTTTTTTTCTGATGGACAATCCCGTTGATGTTGAAGCTGACTTCACATTTCTGACTCCATTTCCATATTTTGTCCAGGTCTTCTTGTAGTGATTTGCAGACTTCCTCTGTGCTTACTCTATAGTAGTTTTGCATCGTCTGCAAAGAAGTTCATGTAACATTTCACTCCTTCACCCATATCATTTATATATATGGCAAACATTAATGGAGCCAATACAGAGCCTTGTGGGACGCCACTTTTCATATCTTCCCAGTACCAGTTTTTGTCTCTATGTACCACTCTCATTTTTCTCCCACTCAAGAAATCTTTCATCCATTCCAGTAACTTACCTTGTATTCCACCTATTATTTCAATGTTTCTTATCAGCTATTTATGTGGTACTTTGTCAAAAGCCTTCTGCTAGTCTAAGAAGGTGCAATCTGCCCAGCCATCTCTTGTACTACTTCTACTAATCTTGAGTAAAAGCATATCAAGTTTGTGGTACATGATCTTCTGCTTCTAAAACCAAATTGTTTATGGTTTAGTATTTTATTCTCTTCCAACTGTTTGATCCATTTGTTTCTGATAACTTTTTCACATTTCTTGCTACTGTGCTTGTAAGGGATACTGGTCTGTAGTTTGTAGGATTTTCTTTGTCTCTTCCTTTATATATTGGTATGATATTTGCATTTTTCCAATCTTGTGGTACTTTTCCTTCTTTGAGTGAGAAGTCAATTATCTTGTGTAATTTGTCCGTTAGTTCATCTATACACTCTTTCAATATCCAATTTGCAATTCCATCTGGTCCATGTGATTTCCTAACATCCAGGTTTTTTATTTGATCTAGTATTTCTTTCAGTGTTACCTTTATTTCTTTCATTTCAGGGGATCTTTCTCATGGTCCATCCTCCCAAATTTGTGAACTTTCAATTGTAAAAACAGATCTGAAGTGTCTGATCATAACTTTAGCCATTTCTATATCTATATATTCTTTATTTCCTTCATGCAGTTTCACTATTTCATGTTTATCTTTTAGTTTATCATTTACATACCTGTAAAAGAGTTTGGGTTGATCTTTGCATTTGTCTATTGTATCTTTTTCGTAGTTTCTTTTTACTTTCCCGCGTATAATCACATATTCATTTCTAAGTTTTTTTATGTGTTTGCCATTTGGATGATATTTTGTATCTTTTCCATCTTCTCCAGGCTTTGTCTCTTCTATCTTTAGCCTCACTACACCTTTTGTTATACCAACACTTTATATACACCTCTTTTTGTTTCTTCTTTGGTACATATTTTTTATTCCCTCCTTGTACTTTTCTTTTAGTATGCTCCATTTCTCTTCCATCTTTGTTTCTTCTTTTGAAAATTTTTCCCAGTTAGCATTTTGAAAAGACTTTCTATGTTTTACAATGTCTGTTTTGCTGTACATATCCTTCTCTATGTTTTTCATTTCTTCTCACGTCATTTTGTTCTTTTAGTTCACACTGTTAGTATGTGGTCACTCTTCCCAATTGGTGTCTTATAATCCATTTTATTCATGATATCAGGTTCAGATGTGAATACTAAGTCTAGTTTCGATGGTTCTTCATTCTATATCTAGTATTTTCCTTTACCCATTGAGTTAAAGTTTTTGGAGGCACATGATTTATCACAAACTTTCTGCTCTTCCTATCTCTGTCTTCCACTTCCATCATAATCATCTCTACCGGTACTTTATTCTTTCCATATGTGACATTCCTCACGTTTATATCCTTCTTAGTCAGGAACATAACTCCACCCCTTTGTTTTGTCTCTGTTTCTAATCCAATAGTTATATGCACCATGTCCTACACTGTTGGGTGGTAGTGGGCCTTTTAATTTTGTTTCTACAATTCCCATTATGTCCGGTTCTTTTTCCTTCAGATAATTATTCAGTTCATTCAAGCCTGTTATTAATCCATCTATATTTGTGTAAGACACTCTTAATTTTCTGCTACTTCCATTGTATTTACTGTTTCCCTTTTGTTTTTCTCTGTTATGGTCAATTTCCTCACTTTCATATTCACTACTTTCCAATAGAATTCCTCTTTTTGTGACTGTTCTTCTCTCGTTTTTTTTTTTTTTTTTTTAGCTTCTTGTCTTTCGTTTTTTCCTCCTCTCTTTCCCCTTTGTTCATTTCTCTTTTTATCCATACCTTTTTATATTGTTCACTGTCTGCTAGTTTCCCTGTTTTTGCTAAGATATTCTCTGCTGTCGTTTGTGACCTGAATTTAATCTTAATTGGTCTGATCTTATCTGTACTATATTTACCAAGTCTTTACATTTCTTCAATTTGTTTCATGATTTCAGGTTCATCTTCCTGAACTAATTCTATTATATTGTTTAATTTTTCCTTTTTCCTCTTTAGTTCTCATAGTCCTGTTTAAGTTATACTTCTCTTCCATCCCTAATATAATCATAAATTTCTTTTTATCTGCAAAGTCTCTTCCTGTATTCTCCTTCTCCATCATTACTTTAATAACTGTATTTTCAGTTTGTTCTTTCATCTGCTGTGTCACTATGTCTTTAAATGCAACTTTATTGTTCTCTTAGACTGTCTTCCAACCCTGTGCTTCTTTTGCTATGGACTCTTTATTTTCTCTATTATTCCTCTTTAATTCCTCATTCTTATCTTTTACTTCCTTTAACTGTTTTTCCAATTCTACTTTAGTTAGGCATTGGTTTTCCTTCTTTAATTGTTCCAATTTGTTAACTCGCTGTGCAATCTCTGTGAGTTGACCTAGCCTACTTTCCCAGTGTTGAGACATTTTTTCTAGTCTTTCCTCTAGCCTTGCTAATCAGGGGAGGTTTGCATCCCCCTTTCATTAAATCCATTGAAATGATTATCTTCACTTTCCATTTTGTTGTTCTTATTTATATTTCTAAACTTAATGATTTTACTGGAATTATTTATTTCTCCAGCATCAGCTGATCTTTTGTTTACTTTTTTTCCATAGGTGGCGCCCTTGTGCCTCCTTCCATTTCCCTCAGTAATCCCTCCCCTTCTTCCTTTTCATCACCTTCCTTCTGTACCACGAGCTTTCCCCTTCCCTATAAATACAAAAGGGTACTTCCTCATTATTGAAATTCACAAAAATTTCCCTCCTTCTTTGGAGCTCCAATATTTGCTGTGAATCGGTCTACGTGTGTGTGTGTGTGTGCGTATTTACCAAGTTGTATTTACCTAGTTGTATTTTACGGGAAGGGGAGCTATGCTTGTGGTGTCCCGTCTTCATACCTCATTTTATCTAAACTATCTTTAAATTCATGTATTGTTTTTGCACACACTACCTTCTCATCTAACTTGTTCCAACTGTCTATTACTCTGTGAGGAAAGCTGTTCTTTTTCAGATCTCTTCTATAGCTGTTTTCTTGATTTTCTTTGCATGTCCTCTTGTATTTCTATCATCCCATTTTATTAGATCCTCTCTATCAATAGTTTCTATGCCTTTCATGATTCTGTAAATAGCTATCAAATCTCTTCTCTCTCTTCTTTGTTCTAGTGTCTGTAGCTCAAGTTTTGCTAGTCTCTCTTCATATGATAGTTTTGAGTGTTGGTGCCAATTTTGTAATTGCTCTTTGTATTCTTTCAAGTTTTTTTTATACATTTTTTTGTACTTGGTGACCACATCATTGCTGCATATTCCAATCTTGGTCTTATCAGAGTGATTAGTATTTTCTTCACCATTTCTTCATCCAGGTATGTAAATGCCACTTTGATTGTTCTTATCAAATTATAAGTTTCTCCAAAAATCTTATTTATTTGTTTCTCAGGTGACATATTATTCATAACAATGACTCCTAGGTCCTTCTCATTTTTTACTTTTTTCATTCCTTCTCCCAATTTATATGATCATGTTATTCTGTTTTTGCTTTTTCCAAATTCTATTATACTACACTTTTTAGTATCGAACTCCATGTCCCACTTCCTACTCCATTCCCATACTTTATTTAGATCACTCTGTAGTGACTCACAATCTTCTTCAATGTTAACTTTTTTCAACAGTTTTGCATTATCCGCAAAGAACCTCATATAACTTTCAATTTCTTCATCCATATCATTAATATATATAGCAAACATTATTGGGGCCAGAACTGTTCCTTGTGGAACACCACTTATTACTTCATCCCAATTTGAGTGTTTGTCTCTTATCATTACTCTCAATTTTCTTTCTTGCAAAAAGTCTCCCATTCATTTAAGCAGTTTGCCCTGTATTCCTCCTTCAGTTTCTAATTTCTTAAGCAACTTTATATGTGGTACTTTGTCAAAAGCTTTATTTAGGTCTAGAAATGCATAATCAGCCCATCCATCTCTTTCTTGTATTATATATGTGTGTGTGTGTATTTACCTAGTTGTATTTTATGGGAAGGGGAGCTATGCTTGTGGTGTCCTGTCTTCATATCTCATTTTATCTAAACTATTTCTAAATTCATGTAGTGTTTTTGCACACACCGCTTTCTCATCTAACTTGTTCCAAATTTCTATTACTGTGTGTGTGTGTATTTACCTAGTTGTATTATACAGGAAGAGAGCTATGTTCATGGTGACCCATTTTTGTATCTCTCATCATCAAGTTTTTTCTTAAAATCTTGAAAAAGTGTTTGCACACACTGTTTCGTTGTCTAATCTGTTCCAAGTATCTATCACTCTGTGTGGGAAGCTGTTCCTTTTCAGATCTGTTCTGTAACTATCCTCTTATTTTACCATCATCCTATATCAAAAAGTCCCTTCTTTGTTCCGAAATTGGTAATTCTAGTTTGGGCAGTCTTTGCTCATATGTCAGTTTGGAAAGAGTTGGTGCTCTTTCTAATTTTTTTATATTCCTTTTGGTACTGGTTGTCCATAGTGTTGCAGCATACTCGAGTTTTGGTTTTATTAGTGTAATTAATCTTTTTTTTTATCATTTCCTCATCCAAATAGACAAATGCCACTTTTATTCACCTCAATAAATTGTAGGTTTCTCCGACTATTTTATTAATAAGATTGTCCGGTGTCACATCTTTGCTGATGATCACTCTAAGGCCTTTTTCTGAGTTTACTTTTTTTACTTCTTTTTCACCAATTCTATGATCTCTCAATATTCTGTTTTTACTTTTTCCAAATTCCATTATACTACATTTCTTGATATTAAATTCAACTTCCCACTTTTGAGTCCTTTCCCAGATCTTGTCCAAGTCTTATTGTAATGAGTTGCAATCCTCTTCCAATCTTTCTTTAGTATTTTTGCGTCGTCCGCAATGATATTCAAATAACACCCTACTTCTTCATCCATGTCATTGTGTGTTTAGGATTGTAATGATTTGAGGCATAATCTTGTCTCTAAATAAACTGTACTTGATTAGCATATACCATTGCCTAGGTTTGGTCAATTTTTAGAAGTGCACACCTACATGATATAGCATTAGAAAATTATCTATTTTGTAAATTATAATACATCAACATAATATACATTTCCTTGGCAGAAATTAATAACAAAAAGTTGCTAAAACTGATTAACTAACAAAGAAAGTTGCAGTGGGTGAATGATACATCATGTTTGTTTTGATAGATGCCAAGGTTCAAGATATTAAAGGATGATAAATTCATTTATTCTAACTTAACCTACGCTACCTAACATATGTCACCTAAGCTGTATTTAGTAATGTGGTACCTATAACTCTAAAGATCCATCGGGTCGTCGTCATGGATGCTGACGGCCTGATTAAGTACTTGTTTGGACTGCGTGGAGTAGAGTTGTTGCATAGCTTGAAGGAAGCCCTACTATCTTTGTAACAGCATTTATTAATGTCAACTGGATTTGGAGAACACCCGGTTCACAATGTGAAAGTCATCGTCTAACTTACATGGCATCTCGATGCTATGCTCACAGCTTCATTCAGTAGTATATTTGCTTTTAGCAAGGTAGGTTATTGATTTCCGCCAAGAAAAACTGATATTATGTTAATGTTTTATAATTCACAAACTTAATTTTATATTACTATATCACAGAGGTGTGCACTTCTAAAAAGTTACTGAATAACATTAGCATATACCATTGCCTAGGTTTTGAACCTATTCATTAACAATTCTTTCCCCATTATTTTTTGTAAAATACCCCTGGGTCATTCCAGTCGCTGCCTCATCATCTCATCCCTTGGAATATTTCTCTAGTATTTGCTCTGAGTCGAAAAACATAATCACAGATAATAAAGTTGAAGATGTTGGCGGCACCAAATAAAATTTAGTGAATCCATTAAGGAACCTTTCACCCCTTTCCCCAATACGGGAGAAAGGGAGAAATGCGAATGTAATATTTTGTAACAGTAAGAAAATATTAAAGATCAAACTCGGAAACATGCGCGGTTCCACATCGATGAAAGTACACCAATTTGAGCCCAAGTACGATAAATTGGTGAGTAGAAGACGGGACCCAATGAGCATTACTCCTTTCCTGTATACTGCAATTAATTAGATACATATGTATGCAAACATTACCTTCTTTCTTTGGAAGAGTGAGGACGATATGACACTGGGCTCCGGTATGTAAACAAAGATGGCGGAGAGTCTAGGAAAACGAGACCCGTGTGTAAAGTTGCGAGGAAGGTACAAGCATTTAACCACAATGGAACGTAAGTGTCAAATGCTTTTTGAACCATCTTCACAATTTTACAATTGACAAAGAAACTATAAAAAGTATTGTTAAAAAGAGACAGGCTTATATGAAATACAAGTGCTCGGGTGCATCTAATGATCTAGTTAACTATCAAAATTATATTTTAATACAGAGAGATTTAAAAAAGACAATGAAAAACGAAAACGACAATACGAAATTAATATAGCTGATAAATCCAAAGAGGATCCCAAAGAATTCTATAGTTACATTAGAGATAAAAAGGTTATTAGGAATCACATTGGTCCACTATTATCTGCTGACAGTCAATTTGAATATTCAAATGAAGGAATGTGTGATAATTTAAACAATTTTTTTTGCATATTATTCGTAATTGAAACACCTCAAAGTGAGCTCCAAACTAAAACCTGTGAAAAGTCTGGGGTAAAGTTTCTAACTATGGTAAATATAACAAAAGAAAAAATTAGAAACTCAAAGTTAATAAAACACCAGGGCCTGGCGGTTGGCATCCAAGAATCTTAAAGGAAATGAAAAATGAGATTGTTATTCCATTAGAAATTATTTTCAAGAAATCCACCATATCCGGAGATGTCCCAAGAAAATGGAAGCTAGCTAACGTTACTCCCATATTCAAAAAAGGTGACAAAAAGAAACCAAATAACTATAGGCCTATAAGTCTGACTTTAATCGTAGGAAAAATGATGGAAACTATCATCAGAGATGCTATCGAACATCATTTAGAAAGTAACTGATAAATGATAGGCAGCATGGGTTCAGACGGAAACGTTCTTGCGTGACTAACTTATTCGAATTCTGCAACACAGTCATCTCGAATTGTGACAAAAGAAACAATATAAATTTAATATATCTAGACTTTGCAAAAGCTTTTGATACCGCAGCCCAATAAAGATTACTTACTAAATTAGGGTCACACGGAGTAAGTGGCAGCCTATTAAATTGTATTTGTAATTGGTTGAATGATCGAAAACAGAGGTGTTGTTTTAAATGGAAAAACTTCTGGATGGAAAAATGTTACGAGTGGAGTTCCTCAGGGTTCCATTTTTTGGTCCACTTTTATTCGTAGTACATATAAAAGATATAGACCACGCACTAAAATATACTGTTTTTAAGTTTGCTGATGATACAAAAATGTATGGAATGTCAAATGATCTCTTAAACCAATTAGATATTCAAGAAGATTTACATAAATTACAGCAATGGTCTAAAAAGTGGCTAATGAAATTTAACACAAGTAAATGCAAGGTAATGCACATAGGTAAAAATAACAGTAGGTACGATTACAAGTTATTTGGAAATTCGTTAACAAAAGAGAACAGTGAAAAGGATCTCGGCGTGATCATCAGTAACTATCTCAAACCATCTAAGCAGTGTATTTCTTCCTCTGAGAAGGCAAATAAGTTTCTAGGATTGATTGCACAATCTTTTGACTTCAAAAGTCCATCACTCACTAACAAGCTATATATATCGTTAGTTCATCCACATTTTGAATATGCTGTTTCCGTATGGTCGCCAAATCTCATTAAAGACATTGATAGATTAGAAAAAGTACAACGGCGAGACACAAAAGTGATTCCAAATATATAAGATAAATCATACGAAAATCGACTGAAACATAGGCATCTGTTTTCCTTAAAAAATCTTACACTCAGAGGTAACTTGGTACAGGTCTATAAGATTCTAAAGGAAACTCACGACATTAAAAGTGATGAAATTTTCACACTGAATGAGAATCAGACAAGAAACAATGGTCTCAAACTGTCTGGAAATAGATCTAATTTGGAAGTAGGTAGAAACAACTTCACCAACCGTGTAGTTAATGAATGGAATAAACTTCCTGCAGAGGCAGTGCAATGTAGTTCAGTTCTAAGCTTTAAGAATCATTTAGATAAACACCTAAGCAAGATGCCGTAATGATTATCATTTATTTTATATTATTAGTTTGTATTGTTATCATTTGTCTGTTTATCATTGTTTTCTCATTTATTATTAGTTATATGTCAATTTATTATTATTTACTATTTACCGGTTTATTATTCAACTATACCTATGCATTTATTTGTGTATTTAATCTATTATTGACATTATTATATCTGTTTTATTTATTCATTTATTTATTCACTTTGATTTTTTTCGTATCTAACCTAGATATGGACCAAAAGGTCTCCTGTCGGCATGCTCCGCCTTTGTAATGTATATATATATATATATATATATATATATATATATATATATATATATATATACATATATATATATATATATATACATATATATATATATATATATATATATATATATATGTATATATATATACACGTGCGTTATTAAAGTCGACAGCATTAAGGAGGCTGTTAATCTTCTTATGGGTACTCTCAAGCTTTCTAACAAGTACTCTGCCATTTGGAGGGTGGGCATAAACCAGATTGCCAAAATTATTCATTTATTCAACGTTTCGTCTGCAGGAAGACATCTTCAGGAAATTCTGTAACATGAAAATTACCGACATACAGAAATGAAGATCAAGGGTGTTAACCTTAACAGAAATTCATAATCACGGAAATAGACATAAATAAATCAAAATGCGCATCGGGTTCGAGTCCCGTGCGCTACTGCCAAAGAGTTTATCTGATTGATGTCGCTGTCCAATAGCGAATTTCTCGAATGATTACGTTGGCGACATGCGTGAAGGGATTTGAACCGGCCCTTACAACTCCCACTTGATGCAGCGGCCTTGGTGGTGAAACGGGTGGTTAATGGGTGTAGTAAGCGCCCTCCCCAATCTCGAGAGTCAGTTAGACAATGAGTTCCCAAGGTTTTATGCTGTTTAGTGGTCGAGAGGTCTAAGGCGTGAGTGCGTCTTGGGAGTTTACTTCCATGCGCATCGGGTTCGAGTCCCGTGCGCTACTGCCAAAGAGATTATCTGATTGATGTCGCTCTCCAATAGCGAATTTCTCGAATATATATATATATATATATATATATATATATATATATATATATATATATATATATATACATTACAGAGACGGGGCATACCGACAGAAGACATTTTGGTCCATACCTAGGTCGGATGCGAAAACAAAAATCATAATAATAGTAAATAAATGAATGAATAAAAAAGATATGATGAAATATTTAGATAAATGCATAGGTATAGTTAAATGATAAACAAACTGGTAAATAGTAAATAATGATAAATTGACATATAACTAATAATAAATGAGAATCAATGATAAACAGACAAATGATAACAAGACAAATAAATAGTATAGAATAAATTATAACTATTACAGCATTTTGTTTAGGTGTTTATATAAATGATTCTTAAAGCTTCGAACTGAACTACATTGCACTGCCTCTGCAGGAAGTTTATTCCATTCATTAACTACACGGTTGGCGAAATTGTTTCTACCTACTTCCATATTAGATCTATTTCCAGACAGTTTGAGACCATTGTTTCTTATCTGATTCTCAGTGTGAAAATTTGATCACTTTTGATGCTGGCAATTCTCTTTAGAATCTTAAATACCTGTATCAAGTCACCTCTGAGTCTATTTTTATTTTTTATTTTATTTTTTTTTTCTTAAGGAAAACAGATTCATATGTTTCAGTCGATTTTCGTGTGATTTATTCTTATATATTTGGAATCAGTTTTGTGGCTCGCCGTTCTACTTTTTCCAATCTGTCGATGTCGTTAATGAGATTCGGCGACCATACGGAAACAGCATATTCCAAATGTGGATGAACTAACGATATATATATAGCTTGTTAGTGAGTAATGGACTTTTGAAGTCAAAAGATTGCGCAATCAATCCTAGAAACTTATTTGCTTTCTCAGAGGAAGAAATACACTGCTTTGATGATTTGAGATAGTTACTGATGATCACGCCGAGATCCTTTTCACTGTTCTCTTTTGTTGACGAATTTCCAAATAACTTGTAACCGTATCTACTGTTATTTTTAACTATGTGCATTACCTTGCATTTACTTGTGTTAAATTTCATTAGCTACTTTTTAGACTTTTTATACTACGACTGTCCCTCCGTTATGCTGTCCTCCAACCCCTTATTGCTGTCCTGTACATTTTCTCTGAGTATTCCTTTTCTGTGATGGGGGAATTCCCTGTGGTGTGGGAAAAGAATACTGCCACCAAGTATTCCCACTTGGATCGTAAAAGGCGAGAAGAAAGGGACGCGGATTGGGACTAGGCATTCTTCTCCTTGTAGCCCCACAGAGGAAATTCCTAAAAGTAAAAGAGAGGGCATAAGAGGGGCTGGAAGTTCTCGGACCAGCACCCTAAGGTTTGGGTCTTTTAATGTGCGTGGATGTGGTACAGATGAGAGTAAAAGGGAAGAGATAGGTAGTATGTTTGTGAGAAAAAAGATGGATGTGTTGGCTTTGAGTGAAACTAAGCTGAAAGGGAAGGGTGAGTGAAAGTTTGGGAGTGTAAGTGGGAGGTTATCAGGAGTGATGAGAGGGCGAGGGAGGGAAGGGGGGGGCTATTCTAGTAAGTGAAGAGATAGGTAAAAGTGTAGTGGAGTGGAAGGAGGTTTCCTCGAGGATAATGTGGATGAAGGTGAAACTGGGGAAGGAGATGTGGGTCTTTGTAAGTGCATATGGGCCAGGCAGTGAGAAGAGTGTAGAAGAAAGGGAGGCCTTTTGGATAGATCTAAATGAGTGCATAGAGGATTTGGGAAGAAAGGTCAATGTGATAGTACTGGGAGACCTTAATGCTAGGGTGGGAAATGGTCCAATCGATGGGGTGGTTGGGAAATGTGGAGTTCCAGGAAAGAATCGTAGTGGAGAGTTGATAGTGGAAATGTGCCTAGAAAGAGAGTTGATGATAGCAAATACAGTGTTTCGGAAGAAACTCAAGCATAAGTACACATGGGAGAGGGTGGTGGAGGGAAGGGTTGTAGATAGAGCGCTAATGGATCATGTAGTGGTAAATAGGATTATGATAGGAAGAGTTAAGGATGTACATGTGCTAAGGGGAGAGGGTGGGGGAATATCAGATCATTTTTGGTGGAAGGTAAGTTGAAAGTGGAGGATAGATGGTGGAAGAGGAAAGGGACAAAAGGTAGGGAGGTTCTTAGAGTGAACTCTTTGAATGAGAAAGAAAAGGAGAAGGAGTACGGAAAGAAGCTGAAGGAGGAGTGGGAGGGAGTAAAGGGGAGAGTAGAGCTGAGTGTGGAGGAGGAATGGGGATGGTTCAAGAAGGGAGTCATAAAGTGTGCAAGGATGGTGTGTGGAACAAGAAGGACAGGGGGAAATAGAAGAAAAGGTAGTGAATGGTGGGATGAGGAAACAAAGAAGGTTGTAGAAGAGAAGAAGCGAGCTTTCACAGATTGGTTACAAAATAGGACGAGGGAGTCATATGAGAGGTACAAAGAAAAGAAAAGAGAAGTAAAGAAAAAGGTAAAGGTTGCAAAGAGGAGAACAGATGTGAAATGGGGTAAGAGTTTAACAGAAAATTTTGAAGGTAATAAAAAGATGTTTTGGAAAGAAATTAAGAGAGGAAGAGGAGGCGAATCAAGTAGAGAAGAAAAGGTAAAAGGTGCAGATGGAGAGATGATAATGGAAGAGAAGGCAGCAAGGGGAAGATGGGCAGAATATTTTAGGGAGTTGCTAAATGTGAAGGAGGATAGGGAGGGATAGTTGCAGTGGGAAATGCTAAGAAAATGAGAGTGTTGAGTGAGGAGAATGGAGGAGAAATAAGGAAGGATGAGGTGAAGGCAGTTGTTAAGATGATGAAAGCAGGTAAGGCACCTGGTCTGGATGGATGCCATGCAGAATGTCTGAAAAAGGGAGATACAGTGATGGTGGACTGGTTGGTGAGGTTATTTAATGTTTGCTGGAGAGAGGGTAGAGTGCCAGAGGACTGGAGGAGGGCCTGTATAGTTCCTCTTTACAAGGGAAAAGGGGACAAGTGTGAATGTAGTATTTTCAGAGGGATTAGCTTGTTAAGTGTAGTTGGGAAGGCTTATGGGAGGATCTTGGTTGAGAGGATTGGGAGAGGAACAGAAGGAGTAATTGGTGAGGAACAGTGTGGATTTAGGACAGGTAGAGGCTGTGTAGATCAGATCTTTGTGGTAAGACAGATATGTGAGAAAGCTATAGGAAAGAGGAGGGATGTATTTTGGGCTTTTATGGATCTGGAAAAGGCTTATGATAGGGTAGACAGGAAGGCACTGTGGGAGGATATGCAGATATACGGTGTAGGAGGAAAGCTTCTGGGAGCTGTCAAGAGTTTTTATGAGAGTAGTGGAGCTTGTGTCAGGATTGGAAATGGAGAGAGTGAGTGGTTCGAGGTAAAGGTGGAAATTCGTCAAGGATGCGTTATGTCGCCCTGGCTGTTCAACTTATACATGGAAGGTGTAGTATGAGAGGTAAATGCAAGGGTACTGGGTCAGGGATTGGATATGGTTAAAGAAAATGGAAAAAAGTGGGAGGTGAGCCAGCTGTTGTTTGCTGACGACACTGCGCTTGCGGCAGGATCGGAGGAGGGATTGAGGAAGTTGGTGACAGAGTTTGGGAGAGTATGTGATAGAAGAAAGCTAAAGATAAATGTGGGTACAAGTAAGGTGATGAGATGTACAAGGGGTGAAAGTGGCAGTAGACTGGAAATGAGCATTATGGGAGAGCGACTGGAGGAAGTGGATAGTTTTAGATACTTGGGTGCAAATGTGGCAGGGAAAGGTGGAGTGAAAGTGGAGGTAGAATGTAGATTGAGAGAAGCGAGTAAATGCCTTGGTGGATTAAAAAGTGTAATGAGGAATAGACATTTGGGAATGGATGCTAAGAGGAGACTGTATGAAGGAGTGATTGTGCCAACAGCACTGTATGGGGCAGAAACATGGAACATAAGAGAGGAAGAGAGAAGGAGTTTGAATGTGTTTGAGATGAGGTGTCTGAGAAGTATGATGGGGGTTACTAGGCTAGATAGAGTGAGAAATGAGGAGGTGAGGAGGAGAACAAAGGTGGAAAAGGAGCTGGGAGATAGGGTTGATGAAAGAATATTAGGTTGGTTTGGACACATGGAAAGAATGAATGAAGAAAGATTAGTAAAAGAGGTGTGGAAGGCAGATGTGGAGGGAGTGAACATGAGGGGACGTCCTAGGATGAGGTGGATGGATGGGGTGAAGGGGGCTTTGGGAAAGAGGGGAATGTCTGTTGAGGAAGGACGGTAGAGGACAGAAGACAGGGGTGAATGGAGAATGATTGTATATGGATGATGTTGTGATTGTATGAGGTGGAATGGGCGGGGGAATGGGGGGTGAGGTAGTTTGTGTGAGCAAAATTTGATACAGCCCGAAGGGCTTTCTCCCCGTCCTCTCATTTTATGCAATGGGGGGACGGAGAGGGGTGGGGTCACCGATTTAATGAAGCGGCCTTGCTGTGGATGTGCTCTGTCTTGTGACACTGCTTCTGACCCAGGGCAGTGGACAAGGTGCAGGGATGACCCGTCATCCAGGAGGTGCTAAGATAAGAGGGAGGGTGGAGGTGTGTGGAGTGTATTCAGGGATGGAATGGGTGGGAATGATTTTATTCCTTTTTCTTTTTGGCTACCCCCCTTGTAAGGGGGAAAAACCCTTGGTATATGTATGTATGTATGTACTTTTTTAGACCATTGCTGTAATTTATGTAAATCTTCTTGAATATCTAATTTAAGTGATCATTTGCCATTCCACACAGTTTTGTATCATCAGAAAATTTAGAAACAGTAGATTTTAGTCCGTGGTCTATATCATTCATATATAATATGAATAAAAGTGGACCAAGAATGGAACCCTGAGGAACTCCACTCGTAACATCTTTCCGTCCAGAAGTTTTTCCATTTAAAACAACTCTCTGTTTTCGATCATTCAACCAATTACTAGTACAATTTAATAGGCTGCCACTTACTCCGTATGAACCTAATTCAGTAAGTAGTCTTTCATGGGGTGCGGTATCAAAAGCTTTTGCAAAGTCTATATATATTATATTTATATTGTTTATTTTGTCATAATTCGAGATGACTGTGTTGTAGAATTCGAGTAAGTTAGTCACGCAAGAACGTTTCCGTCTGAACCCATGCTGCCTATCATTTATCAAACAGTTACTTTCTAAATGATGTTCGATAGCATCTCTGATGATAGTTTTCATCTTTTTTCCTACGATTGAAGTCAAACTTATAGGCCTGTAGTTATTTGGTTTCTTTTTGTCACCTTTTTTGAATATGGGAGTAACGTTAGCTAGCTTCCATTTTCTTGGGACATCTCCGGATATGATGGATTTCTTGAAAATAATTTCTAATGGAACAACAATCTCATTTTTCATTTCCTTTAAGATTCTTGGATGCCAACCGCCAGGCCCTGGTGTTTTATTAACTTTGAGTTTCACTATACACCTTTTAATTTTACCCCAGACTTTTCACAGGTTTCAGTTTGGAGTTCACTTTGAGGTGTTTCAATTACGAATACTGAACTAAAATAATTGTTTAATGTATCACACATTCCTTCATTTGAATATTCAAGTTGACTGTCAGCAGATAATAGTGGACCAATGTGATTCCTAATAACCTTTTTATCTCTAATGTAACTATAGAATTCTTTGGGATCCTCTTTGGATTTATCAGCTATATTCATTTCGTATTATCGTTTTCGTTTTTTATTGTCTTTTTTAAATCTCTCTATATTAATATATAACTGTGATAGTCATTCGATGCACCCGAACACTTGTATTTCTTATAAGCCTGTCTCTTTTTAAAACAATTTTTTTTTTCCGTTTCTTTGTCAATTGTAAAATTGCGAAGATGGTTCAAAAAGCATTTGGCACTTATGTTTCATTGTGGTTAAATGCTTGTTGTACCTTCCTCGTAATTTTACACACTGTATTTAAACAAATAATATGCGGGTCTCGTTTTCCTAGACTCTCCGCCATCTTTGTTTACATACCGGAGCCCAGTGTCATATCGTCCTCTCTCTTCCAAAGAAAGAAGGTAATGTTTGCATTCGTATGTATTTGATTAATTGCAGTATACATAAAAGGAGTAATGCTCATTAGATCCCATCTCCTACTCACCAATTTATCGTACTTGGGCTCAAATTGGTGTACGTTCATCGATGTGGAACCGCGCATGTTTCCGAGTTTGATCTTCAATATTTTGTTACTGTTACAAAATATTACATTCGCATTTCTCCCTTTCTCCCGTATTGGGGAAAGTGGTGAAAGGTTCCTTAATGGATTCACTAAATTTTATTTGGTGCTGCCAACATCTTCAATTTCATTATGTCTTTCAACTTAGAGCAAATACTAAAGAAATATTCCAAGGGATGAGATGATGAGGCAATGACTGGAATGATGCAGGGGTATTTTACAAAAAAAAAACATTGGGGAAAGAATTGTCAGTGCATAGGTTATTCAAAACCTAGGCAATGGTATATGCTAATGTTAATCAGTAAATTTTTAGAAGTGCACACCTATGTGATATAGCAATAGAAAATTAATTTTGTGAATTATAAAACATTAACATAATATCAGTTTTTCTTGGCGGAAATCAATAACAAAACCTTGCTAAAAGCAAATATACTACTGAATGAAGCTGCGAGCATAGCATCGAGATGCCATGTAAGTTAGACGATGACTTTCACGCTGTGAACCGGGTGTTCTCCAAATCCAGTTGACATTAATAAATGCTGTTACAAAGATAGTAGGGCTTCCTTCAAGCTATGCAACAACTCTACTCCACGCAGTCCAAACAAGTACTTAATCAGGCCGTCAGCATCCATGACGACGACCCGATGGATCTTTAGAGTTATAGGTACCACATTACTAAATACAGCTTAGGTGACATATGTTAGGTAGCATAGGTTAAGTTAGGTTAGAATAAATGAATTTATCATCCTGTAATTTCTTCAACCTTGGCATCCATCGAAACAAACATGATGTAACATTCACCTGCTGCAACTTTCTTTGTTAGTTAATCAGTTTTAGCAACTTTTTGTTTTTAATTTCTGCTAAGAAATACATATGTTGATGTATTATAATTAACAAAATGAATAATTTTCAATGCTATATCATGTAGATGTGCACTTCTAAAAATTGACCAAACCTAGGCAATGGTATATGGTAATCAAGTACAGTTTATTTAGAGACAAGATTATGCCTCAAATCATTACAATCCTAAACACACAATGACATGGATGAAGTAGTAGTGTTATATGAATTTCTATGCAGACGACTCAAATATACTAAAGAAAGAATGGAAGAGGATTGCAACTCGTTACAACAAGACTTGGACAAGATCTGGGAAAGGACTCAAAAGTGGGAAGTTAAATTCAATATCAAGAAATGTAGAATAATGGAATTTGGAAAAAGTAAAAACAGAATATTGAGAGATCATAAAATTGGGGAAAAAGAGGTAAAAAATGTATTGAAGTCAATAAAAGTGGCATTTGTCTATTTGGATGAGGAAATGATAAAAATAATAATAATAATAACTACACTAATAATACCAAAACTCGAGTATGCAGCAACACTATGGACACCCAGTACAAAAAAAAAAAAAAAAAAAAAAAAATAGAAAGAATACAAAGAGCAACAACAAAACTGGCACCAACTCTTTCCAAAATGACATATGAACAAAGACTGTCCAGATCTGGAACAAAGAAAGGAATGGAGGCCTACTAACTATAGAATTATGAAAGAAATTGAAATCTTAGATAGAAATTATTTACTGAAATGGGACAATGGAAAAACAAGAGGATACGAAAAGAAACTCAAAAAAGATAATTACAGAAGTTGTCTGAAAAAAAAAGTAGCTTCCCACATTGAGTGATAGATACTTGGAACAAATTAGACAACGAAACAGTGTGTGCAAACACTATTCAAGATTTTAAGAAAAAACTTGATATTGAGAGATACAAAGATGGGTCACCATGAGCATAGCTCTCTTCCTGTATAATACAACTAGGTAAATACACACACACACCTATGAAAGAAATAGAAGTAACAAAGAATGAAATAATAAAACACTTAAGTAACCTTGATGTCAGAAAATCGCATGGACCAGATGAAATAGCAAACTGGATTTTGAAAGAATGCAGGAATGAACTGGCAGACAAAATACATAGCATAATAAACAGTTCCTTGAAAGAAGGAAAAGTTCCAAAAGATTGGAAAAAAGCAAATATACTACCTATATATAAAGGGGGAAATAAAGAAGACCCTACCAACTAAAGACCAGTCTCTCTAACAAGTACGATAGTAAAAATTTGTGAAAGAATTGTCAAAAGTAGATGGGTAAAATATTTAGAAAGAAACAATGTGCTAAATCCAAGGCAATTTGGATTCAGACAAGGACTATAATATGTCACCAATTTGATATGTTTCTATTCAAGGCTAATAGATATAATACAAGAAAGAGATGGATGGGCTGATTGTGCATTTCTAGACCTAAAAAAGGCTTTTGACAAAGTACCACATAAGAAGTTGCTTAAGAAATTAGAGACTGAAGGAGGAATACAGGGCAAACTGCTTAAATGGATGGAAGGCTTTTTGCAAGAAAGAAAAATGAGAGTAGTGATAAGAGACAAACATTCAAATTGGGATGAAGCAATAAGTGGTGTTCCACAAGGAACAGTTCTGGCCCCAATAATGTTTGCTATATACATTAATGATATGGATGAAGAAATTGAAAGTTATATGACCTTCTTTGCAGATGATGCAAAACTATTAAAAAAAATTGAACACGGAAGAAGATTGTGAGTCACCACAGAGTGATCTAAATAAAGTATGGGAATGGAGTAGGAAGTGGGAGATGGAGTTCAATACTAAAAAGTTTAGTGTAATGGACTTTGGAAAAAGCAAAAACAGAATAACAGGATCATATGAATTGGGAGAAGAAAAAAAAAAGTAGAAAATGAGAAGGACCTGGGAGTCATTGTTATGAATAATATGTCACCTGAGAAACAAATAAATAAGATTTTTGGTGTGAAACTTATAATTTAATAAGAACAATCTAAGTGGCATTTACATACCTGGAAGAAGAAATAGTGAAGAAAATACTAATAATTCTGATAAGACCAAGATTGGAATATGCAGCAACAATGTGGTCGCCAAGTACAAAAAATGTATAAAAAAACTTGAAAGAATACAAAGAGCAATTACAAAATTGGCACCAACCTTCTCAAAACTATCATATGAAGAGAGACTAGCAAAATTTGAGCTACAGACATTAGAGCAAAGAAGAGAGAGAGGAGATTTGATAACTATTTACATAATCATGAAAGTAATAGAAATTATTGATAGAGAGGATCTAATAAAATGGGACGATAGAAATACAAAAGGACACGGAAAGAAAATCAAGAAAACAGCTATAGAAGAGATCTGAAAAAGAACAGCTTGCCTCACAAAGTAATAGACATTTGGAACAAGTTAGATGAGAAAGTAGTGTGTGTAAAAACAATACATGAATTTAAAAATAGTTTAGATAAAATGAGGTATGAAGACTGGACACCACAAACATAGCTCCCCTTCCCGTAAAATACACACACACGCACACATGTAGACCGATTCACAGCGAAGATTGGAGCTCCAAAGTAGGAGAGAAGTTTTTGTGGTTTTCAACAACGAGGAAGTACCCCTTTGTATTTATAGGGAAGGGGAAAGCTTGTGGTGTAGTGGGAAGGTGATGAAAAGGAAGAAGGGGAGGGATTGCTGAGGGAAATGGAAGGAAATGAGGAAGGAGGCGCAAGGGCGTCACCTACGGAAAAAAGTAAACAAAAGATCAGCTGATGCTGGAGAAGTAAATAATTCCAGTAAAATCATTAAGTTTAGAAATATAGATAAGAACAACAAAATAGAAAGTGAAGATAATCATTTCAATGGATTTAATGAAGGGGGGGATGCCAACCTCCCCCGATTAGCAAGGCTAGAGGAAAGACTAGAAAATATGTCTCAACACTGGGAAAGTAGGCTAGGTCAACTCACAGAGATTGCACAGCAAGTTGATAAGTTGGGACAATTAAAGAAGGAAAACCAAAGCCTAACTAAAGTAGAAGAATTGAAAAAACAGTTAAAGGAAATAAAAGATGAGAATGAGGAATTAAAGAGAAATAATAGAGAGAATAAAGAGTCCATAGCAAAAGAAACACAGGGTTAAGACAGTCTAAGAGAACATTAAAGTTGCATTTAAAGACATAGTGACACAGCAGATGAGAGAACAAACTGCAAATACAGTTATTAAAGTAATGAGGGAGAAGGAGAATATAGTAAGAGACTTAGCAGATAAAAAGAAATGTATAATTATATTAGGGATGGAAGAGAAGTATAACTTAAACAGGACTACGAGAACTAAAGAGGGAAAAGAAAAAGTAAACAATATATTAGAATTAGTTCAGGAAAATGAACCTGAAATCATGAAAAAAAAATTGAAGAAATGTATAGACTCAGGAAATATAGTACAGATAAGGCCAGACCAATTAAGATTAAATTCAGGTCACAAACAACAGCAGAGAATATTTTAGCAAAAACTGGGAAACTAGCAGACAGTGAACAATATAAAAAGGTATGGATAAAAAGAGAAATGAATAAAGAGGAAAGAGATGAGGAAAAAACGAAAAGACAAAAAGCTAAAAAAAAAAAAAAACGAGAAGAACAGTCACAAAAAGAGGAACTCTATTGGAAAGTAGTGAATATGAAAGTGAGGAAATGGACCATAACAGAGAAAAACAAAAGGGAAACAGTAAATACAATGGAAGTAGCAGAAAATTAAGAGTGTCTTACACAAATATAGATGGATTAATAACAGGCTTGAACGAACTGAATGATTATCTGAAGGAAAAAGAACCGGACATAATGGGAATTGTAGAAACAAAATTAAAAGGTCCACTACCACCCAACAGTACTCATTGGCATCAACTCATGTAATGGAATAGAAGGAGAATTCATTCTGTTATATACGGAAGTTTGAATTTCAATTTCATCGTTTCCGACCGGCTTATCCTCACTCCTGTATATATGTTATATGTTCACCACCTTTGACACCTTCATAGATCACCCCATTTATGTAATCCACGTCTTTGTTTCTAGGATATTTTATGGCTCCTTTTTGGAAATATAGATAGCTGTTGGCGTTAGCTTCGAGCTCTTCGTAGACCTTTTCGATCACATCATCCCTTGTTTTGACCAAAATGCCAAATTTCTTTAGAAACCTGAATCTACCTGTTTCACCCATGCCAATCCGTAACCATTTTTCTGCGAATGCCCTCTTTTCTTTATCCTCAGTCTTCAATCTAACATTTTGTACCAATTCTCTTTTATTTTCATTGTATTTTATTTTTTTCTATAGAGCTCCTTTAATTCTTGTTTTATTTCTTCCTTCTTTAATTCTTCTTTTTCTTGGAAAGTCCTTTCCCAAACCTTAAGGGGGACCGACACATCTGATTCCGATTCGTCGACGGCATAGTCGTAATCAGGCAGGATCATTGCCGTTGCGGCTTCTTCAGTAATATTGTAAGCTGAAGCAGGAATCTCAACGGATCCCAATTCAGGTTCCTCTTCTGGAATTACCTGCTCGCTGTTGATACCTTTCACTAAAGACTCCCCCTCCCTAATGGATGGCATGTCCGAAAAAAATTCTTTATATACCACGTTTGCCGGATTTTTCACCACACATTCACCATTAACCTTATGGTAAACTGTTTTTCCATGAGTTTGCGGTTTTTTATATAATCATTGTATTTCCAATCGATGTAATACTTTTGGCATTCCTCGTGACAGCTTTTACCACCACTCATAGTGAAATTCCTGTATCCTGCAAGATAATGTTTCATAAACTTTTCCGATTCTTCCTCTTTAATTTCTCCGTCGAAATCTATTATGAGATCGAACTTCATCAGAGTACACTTAATTTTTTTTATTTCGTAACATGTTGTTGAACCTCAATATTTTCCTATAGAATCTCTTAATTGTGGCTATTACTGCACTGATTTTTTATTTATTTATTAATTTTTTTTTTTTTTTGAGTGAGTGAGTGAGGCGTAAAGTTGGGAAAATTCATTCCTGTGCTCCCTGGTCAATTCGTTATGAAGAGCATAGTTTTTCTGCACACTTTCTTTTGGGTACTTCTTCGTCTTCATCTGTGCACTACTCTTTGAACCACGTTCATCCATTGCAGCGATGCTTGATATGGTACATGGTAGCTTTAAAAATATTCTTACACCATGGGACATTTTTGCCGGATTTTGGAAGGAAACGCCAGGAAATTTTCAAAACTGATTTTTTTTTTTATATACATAGATACCACTGTTAATATCAGTATTAAGAGTCATTTGTTCCCTTTCCCTACTACATTTTTGTTAATGCCCCACTGTATTTGTTTATGCTCGTGTTACACCTTTTACAAGCTCTCAAAAAGTTAATGTCAAACTTATTTTTTTCCTACAGGTCGAGGGTAAATATCAACATTTCCTTGGAAAAGGTATCCAAAAATTTTGTATATTCATCACGGAACAAAGAGAAACTCATGTGACACACCTATCTCATGAGTCATCTTAAATATCACATGATGGCCCACACTGGAGAGAAACCTTTCCATTGTGACCTGTGTGATGCAGCTTTCTCAGGAAAGACTAGTCTCAAAAATCACATGATGACCCACACTGGAGAGAAGCCTTTCAAGTGTGACCTGTGTGATGCAGCTTTCTCAAGAAAGAATACTCTCAAAAATCACATGACGACCCACACTGGAGAGAAGCCTTTCAAGTGTGACCTGTGTGATGCAACTTTTTCACGAAAGAGTGGTCTCAAATATCATGTGATGGCCCACAGGGGAGAGAAGCCTTTCCAGTGTGACCTGTGCAATGCAACTTTTTCACAAAAGAGGAATCTCAAATATCATATGATGACCCACACGGGAGAGAAGCCTTTCCAATGTGACCTGTGTGATGCAGCTTTCTCAGTAAAGAGTCATCTCAAAAGTCATATGATAACCCACACTGGAGAGAAGCCTTTCAAGTGTGACCTGTGTGATGCAGCTTTCTCATGGAAGAGAACTCTCAAACTACATATGGCGACCCACACTGGAGAGAAGCCTTTCAAGTGTGACCTGTGTGATGCAGCTTTCCCAGAGAATAATGCTCTCAAATATCATGTGATTACCCACACTGGAGAGAAACCTTTCAAATGTGACCTGTGTGATGCAGCTTTCTCACGGAAGGGTTCTCTCAAACGACACGTGATGACCCACACTGGAGATAAGCCTTTCAAATGTGATCTGTGTCATGCAGCTTTCTCACAAAAGGGTCATCTAAAACAACACATGATGATCCACACTGGAGAGAAGCCTTTCCAATGTGACGTGTGCAATGCAACTTTCTCAGCAAAGGGTAAACTCAAACGTCACGTGAGGACCCACACTGGAGAGAAGCCTTTCAAATGTGACCTGTGTAATGCATATTTCTCAGAAAAGAATGGTCTCAAACAACACGCAGTGACCCACACTGGAGAGAAGCCTTTCAAATGTGGCCTGTGTGATGCAGCTTTCTCACAAAAGAATGGTCTCAAACATCACGCAGTGACCCACACTGGAGAGAAGCCTTTCAAATGTGACCTGTGTGATGCAGCATTCTCATCGAAGAGTTATGTCAAACTACATATGGTGACCCACACTGGAGAGAAGCCTTTCAAATGTGACATGTGTGATGCAGCTTTCTCAGGGCATAGTGGTCTCAGATATCATATGATGTCTCACACTGGAGAGAAGCCTTTCAAGTGTGACCTGTGTGATGCAGCTTTCTCATGGAAGAACAGTCTCAAACTACATATGGTGACCCACACTGGAGAGCAGCCTTTCAAGTGTGACCTGTGTGATGCAGCTTTCTCACAAAAGGGTAGTCTCAGACGACACTTAGTGGCCCACACTGGAGAAAAGCCTTTTAAATGCAGCATGTGTGATGCAGGTTTCTCAGAAAAGACTAATCTCAAACTACACATGAAGACCCACACTGGAGAGAAGCCTTTCAAGTGTAACTGTTGTGATGCAGCTTTCTCAATGAAGAGTTCTCTCAAAAAGCACATGATGACCCACACTGGAGAGAAGCCTTTCAAGTGTGATCTGTGTGGTGCAGCTTTCTCACAAAAGAGTGGTCTCAAATATCACATCATGACCCACACTGGAGAGAAGCCTTTCAAGTGTGACCTATGTGATGCAGCTTTCCCACTAAAGAGTAGTCTCAAACAACACTTGGTGACCCACACTGAAGAGAAGCCTTTCAAGTGTGAACTGTGTGATGCAACTTTCTCAGTAAAGAAAGGTTTCAAATGTCACGTGATGACCCACACTGGAGAGAAGCCTTTCCAATGTGACCTGTGTAATGCAGCTTTCTCACAAACGGGTACTCTAAAAAAGCATATGATGACCCACACAGGAGAGAAGCCTTTCAAATGTGACCTGTGTGATGCGGCTTTCTCACTGAAGTGTTCTCTCAAACAACATATGGTAACCCACACTGGAGAGAAGCCTTTCAAGTGTGACTTGTGTGATGCAGCTTTCTCAGGGAATAGTGCTCTCAAATATCATGTGATGGCTCACACTGGAGAGAAACCTTTCAAGTGTGACCTGTGTGATGCAGCTTTCAGAGTAAAGGGTGGTCTCAAAGAACACTTGGTGACCCACACTGAAGAGAAGCCTTTCAAGTGTGATCTGTGTGAAGCAGTTTTCTCACAAAAGAGTAGCCTCAGACGACACTTGGTGACCCACTCTGAAGTGAAGCCTTTCAAGTGTGACCTGTGTAATACAGCTTTCTCACGAAAGACTAATCTCAAACGACACTTGGTGACCCACACTAGATAGAAGCCTTTGAAATGCGACATGTGTGATGCAGCTTTCTCAGGAAAGAGTCATCTCAAACTACACGTGGTGAACCACACTAGAGAGAATCCTTTCCACTGTAACCCGTGTTATGCAGTTTTCCAACAAAAGGGCCCTCGAACGACACATGATGACCCATACCTTTCAAGTGTAACCTGTGTGATGCAGCTATCTCAGGAACGACTGCTCTAAAATATCACGTGATGACCCACACTGGAGAAAAGTCTTTCAGTTTTGACCTGTGCGATGGAGCTTTCTCAGAAAAGACTGTTGTCAAACATCACATGATGACCCACACTGAAGAGAAACCTTTCCAGTGTGACCTGTGAGATGCATCTTTCTGAAGAGTGTTCTCAAACATCGCGTGATGACGCACACTGTAGAGAAGCCTTTTGCGTGTGAACTGTTTGATGCAGCTTTCTCAGAAAAAAAAAGACCTCACGTGGTGGCCCATAGAGGAAAGAAAACCTTTCAGCCTTCTCACTAAAGATTCGTTTCAAATGTCACATTGACTCACATCTCACGAAAGGTTGACATGTATTGGGTGATGACCCACGCTGGTGGGCGCACAGATAATTTCATTAGACATGCATACATTATTAATCTTACAACTCTTTCATGAATCTTCATAATGCGTGCATGCCAAATGGATTTGTTATCCGTGTGTCCAATTATGAATTCATTGGTGTTGCACATTTTATGAATATTGATCTGTGTTGATTCACAATATGCATTACATGTGCTGCCAAGGCCTATAACCTGGGCTTATCCTGTGTTATTGGTATAGTGCCACACGCTGCATTGCAGTTAGCAATGCATCGCCTCTAGCCTGCGGTGTTTGTTGAAGGCCTGAATTCTTCGGCTCTTGGTCACTCTAGGGGTCGATCCAAGGGCTGGAAAGGGTGCGAAGGTAATTGGGATCACATCTTTCTTTAGACGAGGCCGCACAACTCCCGAATATCCAATAGAATAAGCCAGATCCTTCACAAGACGGGCTCATAGTGATTCAAGCAAAATTTAGAATGATCACTTGGTACCCACAACGATCCCTTTCTCCCGATTATGTTCATCTTCCGCATCCATATAGCCCTTCGATCTGCATCACAGGGGAATTGAAAGAAGCTCCGACCACTACTTTGCCCGTTGTTACACTTGGCAGATACACAGTAGACCATAATTTATTCAATTTTCCCGCAAGTATTCAATGTTGAACAATGAAGTGTGAATAGCGATATTTGGCTACTAATACATCACACCTACGAAGAATCTTGACGATAGCCGAAGGTGGCTCTGTTTCCGAATTGCAAACTAGGTTTGAAAAATAGCGTTCATGTGCCTGAATTCTAATTGGCAAAACTGTATCGTGGGAATGGTCGGCAATGCTTCTTTATTTACTCTCTTTGGGGTTTTAAAATATTTTCTTCCGTTTTGCATTCTGACCTCTAAGTGTTCCATGAAGTGCACGGGTCGTTTTGTAATTACGAAAAATCAAGAATATTAGGAAATGGTGCAACTGGTGGATATAGATATATGTACGTCATGACGGATAAAGTTCTGTTTATCTTGGTGTTATGTAAACTTCTTTGGTGTATACGACATTGTTACTTGAAATCTGTGTTACTGTAAATATATCTACGGTAATATATTTAGCAGTGTTTATTGTATCCTTTGCGACAACTCTAGTATTTCAATAAAGTCTTTCCAAGAGTAATATCAGATATCATATGATGAACTGTTCATTGTTGAGGAATGATAAAATTGCTGAACGGTTTGTTATTATGCTAAGAAGAGCTTGTTCGTGGTGTCTAGTAGTGTTATTGCATGTGCTTGTTCTCTCGTAACTCCTGAGGTAGAACCTTGCTGTTGCAAGTGTAGTTGCAAATGGACGAGAGTGAAATGCACCTAAGGTGACTTACACGTTTATTAATCATTGGGTTATGTGTACAGGAGGGCGCGTGGTGCACGCAGGAAGACAAACGGGTATCTGTCGGCCTGGGCCCCGAAGGGGCGCGTCTTTACATAGGCTGAAGACTCAGCCGACGATCCATCTAGATATGTTCGGAACTCTGCCGCTCCAGGCGCGGTTACGCGCATGTGGCATCGTCATGCTTCTGAATGTCTACACGCCTACGTTCCTTCTTACTCCTATTAGGTGCCTGTATAAGTAGTCATTCGTGTCTATGTGGCACTGTGGTCACGCTTGTAGAACCATCGCGAGGGGTACATCTATTCGCGAGCCGAGACGACCGACGGGGAATCCATGCACAAGGACCGCGGGTCCTCCACCGAGAGATCGGATGTGACGGAGCCGACGGCGTCGGGAGGGCACGGGGACTTTGCGCCACCAGTAGTCTTTGGACCTATCGCGGCTCATAAGCACCTCGACCTTGTCGCAACGTAGGGACAACCGGTCCTGAATCCGTGCGCGTTGGCCGACACTCAATTGGAGGAGGGACCGGGCGTGCTCGTTGTACCGGGGTTGCAGCTGGTCAGCTTGAGCGGCGGCGCGGGAAACACAATCCTCCTCCGAAAAGGAGTCCGGGTGGGTCGGGACGCAAGTGCGGAGAGGGCGGCCGTACATGCTCTGGGAGGGGGAGCGGCCAGTATGAGACGGGGTGTTGCGTAATTCTAGGAGGCCTCGGTCGAACTCCTCGAACTCGATATTGCCGATGGACGCTGTCTTTAGGATGAGGTGCTTACCTGCCTTAACCACGGCTTCAGCGTGCCCATTAGACGGGGTAGTTACATGAAGCGACCATATGGTAGGCATCCCAGCGTTCCGTGAAATGGTTGAATTCGGTGCTGGTAAAAGGAAGGCCACCGTCAGTGAGAAGGTGGAGGGGGACGCCACCTCCCGGGAGTAGCAACAGAACTTCCGGATGACTTTGATAGACGTGTCCTGGTCGCAAGGCGTGATGACGGGCCAGCCTGAGAGCCTATCCGCTATAACCAGTAACGGCTTTCATGCGATGTGAAAGAACTTGACAGATATGGACTCGGATGGGCCGGTCGTCGCACAGGAAGGGCTCCTGCTGCTGTCTAGGGAACAGCACTTGGCAGGGTTTGCAGGCTTCCACTATCTTCTTGATGTCAGAATCGATACCGGGCCAGAAGACGGTTTGCCTAGTCCATCGCTTGGTGTCCCTCGCGCTGCTGTGGCTATCGTGCAGGCGGGCTAGTGTGCGCTTCCGTAGAGCGGCGGGGACGACGATGCGCTTCCCGCACAGCAGTTCCCCGCCAGTGGAGAGGACGTCCCAGAGCTTCCAATACGGGATGGCGGAGCTGGGTAGGGCAAAGCGGTTGGACGGGACCCCGGAGGACACGCATGTAAGCAGATTTCCGTAGGCGGAGTCCTGGCCCGGAGCTCACAGTCGGTCTCGTCCTCCAACGTGGGGCGGGAGGCCAGGGCTCGCGAGAGGGCGTCTAGGATGCAAAGCTGCTTGATGAGCTGACGATGGTCTGTCATCAACGTGAAGTGGGGCAAACCAGACAGATATATTTTGTATATGGATGCGGTCCAGGTGACAGCAAGCATCTCCAGTTTGATGGTGGCGTAGCATGTTTCGGCGTCCGTCAGGAACCGCGAGCCAAACTAAACAAGACGCAAGCGCCCTGACCGTGGCCTTGGAGTAGGGCGTACCCGATGTCGTAGAGGCGCGATGCATTCGTCTGCAGTGCCATTGGCAGGGTAGGGTCGAAGGGCGCCAGTACGAGTGGTGACGGCAGAGCTCGCTTGACTTTGGCGAAACCATTGTCGTGAGCCAGGGTCCAGGTGAATGAACGTTTAGGGTTCATTAGAGGCCGTAAGGGTTGAGTTGTGGCCGCTATGGCCGGGGTGAGGTCCGCCCATTGGCTCACGAGGCCCATGAAGGAGCGTAGGCTAGTCAAGTTGTCGTGCGTGGGGAAGTCCCTTGTGTCCCAGACCTTATCCTCGTCGGCGGAGATGACGTCGGCTGAGAGACGGTAACCACAGAAGCTGACGTTGGGGGCGACGACCATGAATTTCCCCTTGTTAAATGTAATGGCGTGGTTGCGGCACCTAGTGAGCATGTGCTGGATCCTCCGGAAGTGAGAGGGGAGGTCCTCTTCAACCGGGAGGATGTTCTTCACCACTTCAACGCAATTGGCAACGTATTGCAGAGCCGCGTCCCCACTGAGACAGTAGGCGTTGCCGGTGGCCGCAAAGCCCATTGGTCCCCGGCAGTGCTTATAACGCCCGTAAGGGGTGGTGAACGTGGTGAAGTGCTGGTCCTCCTCGGCGAAGTGAAACAGGCTTGCTACCTAAGAGGGGGACTTAATGCGGGCGAGCAATATCTTGATGGTGATTTCTTTGTTTTATTAACACATGGGTGTTAGTTCCTTTGTATGGGGATTATGTGGTTGGTGGACGTGGCTAGATATGGCGTATATATTGAACTTGTGGTAAAGTAATTGGGTTAGGTATGAGAAAGGGGGGCATTAGTTCTCTCTGGTGACATTAGGCATCTCGTGTACATTAGGTGATACTGCGTGGGCGTTATGTTTGTCTTATTTTGCACAATTGAGTCAAACTGTTTTATGATTGAGGAATTTGTGATGTCTGCAAGATTGGGGTCCTGCTAAAGACGAGTACCATCTTGCATGTGTGTGGATCACGTGCATGGTTGGTGATGGTTAGTGAGGGTTATATGAGGTCCATCTGCCAATGACCGTGAAGGGCATCCGCCGTCGTAAAGCACTTCACGGGGGAGGTGACGCTGAGGATCGCCGCAAACGGTATGGATGGGGTGTGACACCTGAGAGTTGAGCTTAGTCTGGTCCACCGTGATGCGCACGCCTTTATTCTTGGCCACGAGGACCATTGGGTGGCTCCACTCCGAGGGATCCTCACCGACAGGCGCGATGATGCCTTGCCGCACCATTGAGTCAAGTTCTTCCTTCACTTGGCCCTG
This sequence comes from Oratosquilla oratoria, assembly GCF_046742065.1. Taxonomy (NCBI): domain Eukaryota; kingdom Metazoa; phylum Arthropoda; class Malacostraca; order Stomatopoda; family Squillidae; genus Oratosquilla; species Oratosquilla oratoria. Next base: position 61,906,437 of record NC_134788.1, read on the forward strand.
AAATGTGAAAGTTATCGGCCTGGGCGTGTGGATGGCGAAGGTCACCGCGTCGGTTTTCAGGTGGATTCTCTTTGGGGGCCCACCATCTCTCCAAGGGGGGCGGTGCGGAGGTTATCTTTGGAGACCAGGACGTCGCTAAATTCCCGTAGAAAGTGGTCGCGAGAGTCGGCTAGCGAGCTGTCAACGGGTAGTGTTGGCTTGGCGTACCTGTTCGAGTATGTCGGGCGGGACTATGACCAACTCCCTATTGACAGTGGGCGAATGAGAGGAGGGGGGGGGCGGCTGCAAGCTGGCCCTGGGTATCCCCAACATGTGTAGGTGTTGAGTGCCTATCACCGTGACGTCCGCACCTGCGGATGATGACAGGTGGCCGTCAGACACATGGCGGCAGATGCCGGCTTTCCTGTTGGGAAGGGCAGTAGCGCTGAGACTTGACTCGTAGTGGTCCTTATCCCGATCCTTGATCGACTTGCAATACTTCTCCCAGTGAACCTCTTTGTTGCAGGCGTTGCAGTGGACACCCCCGGCAGGTCACTTGGGGGTGCGAGGGCGGTGTTCTTTGTTCCCGCAGCTGTGGCAGGTGCTGTTAGCCGCCCGCCATTTCCCGAGGTCGTGCCGGCGGCCGCAGGATTGACATGGACCGCTGCATCGCGGGGATGCATGCGCCATACGCTAGGCCCTTTTGTATGCCGAGACGGCGCTTAAGCTCGGGTCATCCTGGACAGCCGAGGCTGTCACCCTCAATGCCTCGTGTGAGCGGTTGCCGGTCACTACCTCCTGCACTGACGTATTTGCAGCGAGGGAGCTGAGGCGCTGTACGGGTTTCTCGTCCCTGACCCCTATGAGCATCATCATTTTCAGCTGGGCCTCCGCACAAGTGACGGGGTTTCCGGTGCACAGGCCTACTTCTTCAGCCTTACTCTAAACCGATTAAACTCCGATGACAAGATTCTTTGTCATTTGGTCAAATAAAACAAAAAATCATAAAACACCAAAATGTTTGATCAAACACCAGAAAAATATGACGTCAGTAGTCCTCGCTTCGCTCGCGAGCGAAGCGAGGACTGCTGACGTCATATTTTTCTGGTGTTTGATCAAACATTTTGGTGTTTTATGATTTTTTGTTTTATTTGACCAAATGACAAAGAATCTTGTCATCGGAGTTTAATGGGTTAATGTGGTCGTAGAAGTCGTCGAAGGATTCGCTTTTCGCATGGGAACGGGTCGCGGCGGCGGAGGGCCTCGACTCGCACGTACCAGCAGTGGGCTTGCAGTCGGACGAGTAGCTCATCGGCCGAGAGCGAGGTGTCATGCGGGATGTCCAGGAAGTTTGGTAGTATCCCCTGAACATCGAGGGACAAGCACGACCAGAGCTGTATGTCACGTGGCATCCTATTAACACCGGCCATGACGACATAGTCGGTCCACTCATGACGCCACGAATGAAACGACCGGAAGTGTGCATCGGCCTGCATTGCCAGGGGACGTTGGAACGAGAGGTTGCCCGGCGGCGGAGGAGCGGGTGACACTCCAATGACAGGAGGGATCGAGGCGGAAGGCGGAGGAGGAGAAGGGGACGGGGAGGTCGACGAGAGGCTCGGTGAAGGTGCGGGTGACTAAGGCTACGAGGGATTGCAGGGTATCCACTATTTTGTCGATTTTCTCGCGTTCCTCTCGCATCACCGCAACGAGCTGTCCGATGTTACCGCTACTATCCCGCGAAGACGTCACATTTAGTGTGAGCGTAAGCGGGGCGGGTAAATCGACGTCGCTCGCCTCCGAATCCGAAGCCGGCGAATCACGTCTTTGCTCCATTCCCCCCACTGGCTGGGTGAGTGTGGCCTGCATGGGTAGGATGGCGGGTCGCGTGATGTCAGCTTTGCTCCGGGTAGTGCTCTGCCGAGAGGTTTGGTATCCTGGTGAGTGGGATGAAAAAGCCTCTTTGTCATCGCTTCACCAACTCCACGTAACGTGGCGTCCACTGTCTAGCGTCACCCTGTTGCACGGCACTGCACTCACGGTCCAACATGCATACTGTCGCCTGTCTCCGTCGAGTCTTTCGTCAACGCTTTGTTTACGCACGTGCCACTGAATCGTGTATTGTCATTACAAAGGATTACAAAGGAGCAGCATGCCGACTGGAGACCTTTTGGTCTATGACTAGGTCGGATTTAAAGAAAAAATAAATAAGTAAATAATAGATAGTGATAAATAAATAAATAAACAAATAAAAGTTATAATAATGTAAATGATAATGAATAAAATAAGTAAATAAATAGGTAAAGTTAAAC